>NC_086178.1:29415391-29767058 GCF_023053635.1 Elgaria multicarinata webbii | reverse complement strand
TTCCAGGCTGCTAAAGCCAGGCAGATCTGGTTTTATATGCGGTCCAGGTAGAAGACTGTGTGGGAACCATGTGTGAAAGGAAGAGCAGAGTATAATAAACACAAATATAACATAAGCAATGGGGAAACAGGGAGGGAACCAGAGAAGTCAATGTTTGGTGGGATTGACTTAGGCTGCAATCCTACTTACCCATGAGTAAGCCATGAAGATTACTTCTGAGTAGACATGCATAGGCTTGCACTGTTAAGAGATGCAGTTTTGTAACCCGGGCCTGATCTACACTACTGCTTTAAAGTGCTTTAAAGAGCTTTATAACAGTTTTGACTATTACATGGTGTATATGGTGTGTGTCCTGGGCCCCAACAGTTGTCAAAACTGTTATCAAGTGCTTTAAAACAGTAGTGCAGATCCTGTCCTGTTTACATCTCTCAGGAGTTTAATTATTTCTTACGAAAACATTACATAACGCTGGTATCCAGACTGCACCCAAAGCAGCCCCCCTAGTTAAGACTAGTCTTTAGTTATAACACCGTGATCATAACATGCCACTTCTCATCTCAGAGGCCTTTTTCTATTGTGCTGTGAGAGGAAAGGCACTCTGCACGTCCTCAAGGCCACTGCCATTGGTATTTACCTCCCCCAGTCAGATGTTCCAGGGAGCAAAACACACATGAACACACCGCCGGTATCGAAATAGGTTTGGGGGCTAAGCAGACCTGCTATTCTTTCTCGACTGGGATCCTGCCCTCAGCACTCTCCTGCGTTCATATTCACACAGCCGCGCGAAGCCTGCGTGCCAGCTCGGTACATCCCTCCCGCGCCACCGTCTCAAAATAGCCCCCGGAGGCCGCCGAAATAATTGCCTGATTACTAGCTATGGCAGCGCTCCGGGCGGATGACACAGCTCATTTCCAAGTTACAGTGGGGTTAATGGGGGGGGGGGTGAGGACGCGTGTGGCGTCTCCACGCGACCCGCGGGCAAATCAGACCAGCGCGGTTGATTTGCCTGCGGGTCGCCTCCGGGAAGGCCCGTGCGGGGCTGGGTGGTTGTAGAGTTGTAGCCGGGAGAAGATGCAGTCCTTTTGCCCGGCCTCAGCCCTGGTTTCGGGCGATCAAAGGGGCTTGGCCTACGGTGCTTTTGCCAAGCTCCGGATTAAGCGAGTGAGGCCAGCTTGCAGGTCGGCACGCAACGCTCCCAGCAGCGCGTCTCCAAGCCCCGCCCGGAGGGAGTTGCTGCAGTCGGCTAAGCGGGTTAACACGCGAAGTGCAGCTGAAAAAATACATAATGCGGCCGCGGCGGCCGCCTTCCAAAGAAACAGCTGGCGAGGAGCGCCGTCGGTGACGCGCACGGGACGGCCAGGAGGAGAGGGAGGGACGCGGGGACGGCCCGCCCTCGGAGTCGGATCGGTGCCCTACATCGCCCGGAGGGGGTCGGGAGGAGCTCCTGGGACTGGAGGAGCAGGTCGTTGCCTTGACGGCTTTGACGGGGTGGGGCTGGGCGCTGCTGCGAGTGAGAAATAAACAATTAAAATGAGCGTTTCGTGTTTAAATGAAAGAGAGAGGGAGAGGTCCCGGGGCAAAAGTCCCATCTCCTGTCAAGGAAGTTCCTGTCCCCAAAACGGTGGGGATAGGCTAGATTACTGTTGTGAGGGAGCCTCTCTGCACGTACTTAGAGGCACCGTCGTTACTAGAATCTAGAATCGGAGTTGAAAGGGGCCTACAAGGCCATCGAGTTCAACCCCCTGCTCAATGCAGGAATCAATGTACATGGAGTTCCCAGGTAGTCCATTCCCAGGTACTGTTCCATTCAAAACTGGTTCTAGCGTCGATCCGCCCGGGGTTTCGTGCGTGATATGGGATTTATGGTCAGCCTGTGTCAACTAGGTCAATGGCCGTCGTCACACGCCCCGTGTCCTCTCCGAGGCCTAGAGAGGATTTCCTTCCACCTGCTCCACTCAACTGGTACGAGCTACCGTGATGTAGTGCAGCTTGTTGGGGGTTTAACATCTCCAGTTTACCAGGAGACTTTAGAACAGTCACAATCAGCATAACCACACACACCGCCTCCAATATCACCTTGGAAAGTCGTGCCCTAAAATGTCAGACGGATCTCTGGGGCTGGCGTGGGGATTCTGCATTCACTCGCACGTAAAAGGCTGATTCGATTTAAATAAGAGCTCGGGACTAGAATAAAGATGGGAAGAGAGCCCCTGACCATGTGCGGAAAGGTCTCTTTCGCCAAATCACAGCCAGCCCACGTATCTAGCACGGGCACGATGGCCATCTTCGTCCTTAACGGGCGCCTATGCCTTTTTAGAAGGTGCGTAATAGGTGGAAATTCAACAGGCGGATGGCCCCACTTCGGAGATGCAGGAAGGAAGTGCCGTCTGTTGAATTTCCGCCTGCCCTGCTGTTGTTAAGAGACATAGGAGTCCTGCCCGGGCGGGTAAAGTGGCAATTAACCCTGTGGATTAGACTTGCTTTTCAGATCAGCTATTGCCGCCGTGCACCCACCACGGGGATCGGGATCGATTCCCCTCCCAGCCTCTTCTGGCCTCCTCTGATCTCAGGGATGCTACCTGGATTCTCAAGGAAACTGTTCCTGCGCTGGGCTTGCTTTCCCCCCAACACTTGACACCCCGCCTTTCCATGAAACAGCTAAGCGTTATGAAGCGGCCCCCACCCCGCCCCGCCCGATCTCCTCGTCCTTTTTGGTGCCACCCCCTTCGGATCGTGACATGCAGTGAGCTGACGGGAGTCTCCCTGCGGCGCCGAGTCGTGCCCTGCAGTGTCATCCTGCATTGTAGGCCGCGTCTCTGGCGGGCGGGAAGCAAGCAGATCGTGACCACGAAGGCGATCTGTGGCAGCGTCAGCAGCACAGCCGCTTCCCTCCCCCACCCCCTCCCTGGGCTGGATCATGCCCTGCAGTGCAGCGAGACGCAGCCGGCCTCCCGCGCGCCAGGTCTGCGGTGTGGTTTGCGTGCGCGGCGCTGGCGCTGGCGGGCAGGCGGGGCCGTGGGCCAGTGCGCGCGGCGCCTTGCGTGCCGGGCCCGGGCTTGTGCAGCGGCTTGCGTGTGCAGCTGGCACGCAAGGCCAGCTGCCGCTGCCTTCTGGGCTCCAGGCTTGCGTGCAGCGACGGGATCAGGGGAGCGGGCGGCAGAGCGCGCCCGCACGCACTCGCTGCTCCCAACTGCCCGCCGCTGCCGCCGCCCCAGTGACCCCGGCGCCCTCTTCCTGCTTCAGCCGCCACTGCTACCGCCGGGCTGGCATGCAGCAGGTGTCGCGGCAGGGAGGTGCCGCCTAATCTCTAAGCCGCTTGCCAAAGGCGGCCAGCCCAGGAATCAGTCACGCTGGCGCTCGCTTGCGGCGGGTAGGGAATGTTCGTTCCGGACGCGCGGCAAGACCCGGAACACGGTGTCTCCTCTGTGTCTCTGGCGCGCTCCCGCTCTCTTTTTTTTAATCGAGAGAAGCGATTGCTTCAAACAGCGCCGTCCTCGGCTCCGTCGTCATCAGCTCGCCTCCTGGGCGGCCGCGTCTCGGAGCATGATCGCTTGGCAAGCAGTTGCGCTCGGTTCAGTGAGAACGGCAGCCCGAGGGGGTTCCCGCACCTTCTCAGTGGCACCCCCAGTGAGGCCCGCCTGGCGCCAGCATGGCCATCTTTTCGGCGCCAGGTCAAGAGTTTCCTAGCATATGATGGGGTGTTTATGCATCATTTATTTCGGTTATAAAGCTCCTTCGGTTATAGAGCCGGCCTCCCCCGCGCCATGGTGTGATGGAGCTCCTAGTACCTACTGATGTTTTAAAGGTTTTGGTGTTTTAAATGGAAATTGTTCTTAGCTATTTGAAATGTTTTAATCATTTTGAGTGTAGATTGCTTATTTATTTAAGAAAGGCGACTGAGGATACAATCCTATGCATGTTGATGCGGAAGAAAAGTCCTAGAACTAGCTTCAGCTAACTATGGCTTACTGATGAACGCTGGGGGTTGTAGGACTATTTTCGTTCTAAACATGCATAGGATTTGCGCCCTAAAAGAATAAAAACAGCACCAAATCCAACCAACTAGTTTACACTGCAAAAGCCTGCTTGAATAAAAACGTCTTTTTCTGCCTGAAGGACAGCAAAGAGGAGGGAGTCATAAAATCATAGAATAGTAGAGTTGGAAGGGGCCTGCAAGACCATAGAGTCCAACCCCCTGCAGAATGCAGTAATCCACCATAAAGCATACCTAGCCTCCCTTAGCAGGGAGTTCCATAGCCCACCACATGCATCTTGGATGGTGGCAGTACTGAGAGAAGGGCCTCTCCTCAACATCTTAAAATCAGATGGTTCATATGGGAGAAGGCAGACTTTAGGTAGCCTGATCCCAAGCCATATAAAGGTTTTATAGGTCATAACCAGCGCTTGGCAAAATGCCTTTGCTTCTCCACACTTCCGAAAGGATGCTTGTTTGACCTGTATTGATAACAACACTGCTACAATTACTGTGAAGTATTTAAAAAGTCACAACACCTGCCCTTAAAGCACACTACTTTTTTTTTTTTTGGTTTTCCAGTTTAAACTTGCATGCATCCAGGAATGGGCTTTTGGATCTTAATAAAACTCCCCCTTCCTTTAAATCTCTTTGCCCACCCCTGAAGTTTGAAATAATGTCTCTGATTCTTATTATTGCTGATAGAACTACTTGTGGGTAAGCTTTTGGCTTGCAGTGCATCTCATGGGAGGGGAAGTATGTTTAGCAGAACATGGGGGGAGGCCCTTACCCAGTTTGGTTCTAACTGAGCAGCGTTTGACGTTATGAGAAGAGTTAGATTATAAACATGTGCAGCGTGATCCTATCCATCCTATGCATGTTTACCCAGAAGCAAGTCCCACTTCAGAAGTGGGATTTAACAAGTAAGTGAATAGACTTGTAGCCGGAGGCTGCAATCCTCTAGGCACGCTTAACCCAAGTATACATGCATAGGATTGTACTGTTGATTATGTGTTAGGCGCAACTTCTGTTTTAGAATAAGAACTAATACTTAGTGAGTAGGCCCTACATGAATGAAAATTAGTTTGATGAATGACACTGCAGAAGTGTTGCCTATTTCCCATACTTCGTGCTTGCTGAAAGCTTTTTATAATTCTGAATGGTAGCAGATGTTTGATCAAGAGTCGTGTTATGTAATGAAACCATTAGAAATAAGGAAAGCAGTAACACACTATGTCTTGTTAGTCAACTGTGGGGGTTTAAAAAGGAACATATTAAAAATGAACTGTTCCCCTTTTTTGCCCCACAGGGCACATGGGATGGCTTATTTTAAAGGCACAGTGTCATAGGAACATAAAGTTAGAACACTGGTCCATCTAGTTCAGTATTGTCTACACACCAAGAGTGGGGAACTTGCGGCTCTCTGGATGTATTGGCCTACAACTCCTGTGATCCCTTGCCATTGGCTATGCTGACTAAGGCTGATGGGAGTTGTAGGCCAAAACATCCATAGAGCCATAAATTGCCCACTCCGGTGTATACTGACTGGCAACAGGTATGGAGTTTTGGACAGGCCTTTCCCAGCTCTACCTGGGGATACCCTCAGAACTTATGTATGTAAATCAAGGGCTCTACCACTGAGCTATGGCCCTTCCCCCAGAACTTCCTGGCCTGCTTGTGGATCAGGAGCCATCAGTAAAAAGATCGGCACAGTCTCCATGTGTCTTTTGAGTTAGCATACCTGGCAGTAGAAAAGCCTCTTTTTCTGGAAGCATCCTACGTTACCATTAGTACATTCCCCAAGAATAAAAAGAGGAGAATATCAGCTCATCTCCTTATTCCTCTCCAAGACCAAGCTCATAGTTTTGCCGGTGCAGAGTATGTTGCGTGAGCACATAAAAGGGCCCACAGAGACAGGAGGACATTCTGTGACATAAACCAGACCTATACAACACGCAAACCTCCACCAGGTGTTTAATGAACGCTCTGTTTTGGATTCCCAAGCTAGGAAAGAAACTGGAAGGATGGGTGTGTTAAGCATTTGGTTGTCTGCAGTACATTGCTTGGCGAGTGTGTCCGTGTGCTAATACCTATTTGCACTGTGGGAGTTTTTTAAACCCACAACTGAAGCAGAAAAAGTGGTTCTTCTAAGAGCTGGTTCAGAAGAGCATTGCACAAAACAACAAAATTGCTCATGAGTTGTGAAATGTTGAATCAGGGTCCTTGCAGCCGCTGAGAGGTGATGGTGAAGAAATCTCAGCTTATGGAAACTACTGCTAGGACTTCTAGGAAGATCCTTAACATAGGGCTTGTTCACACATGCGCATTCATCATGACTGCAATACAGAGTGACAACTTGCATGTGTGAACGGACCATCTGTGATATAGCAGGGGCAGAATGTTCATATCACTTCACCTCAAATGTAATGCTTGGCAATGGAATTAGTTTGCATATTCAGCTGCCAGTCCTGTACATGCATCACATGAACGGTGTACAAATGAGTTAGCAGAGGGAGGGGGGAGTCTGAGCCAATTCTAACGTCAATCTAGATCAGGGGTGGGCAAGTTGTAGACCAAAGTTTCTGAAGGGCCACAACTCTCATGATCCCTTGCTATTGGCTGTGCTGCCTAGGGCTAATGGGAGTTGTAGGCCAAAACACCTGGAGGGCTATAAGTTGCCCAACCCTGATGAAACCTCTTCAGCAGCTTGAAAGCCAAATTAAACAATCAAGCTTAAATGTGTACATCAGACCTTGTTATGGCAAAGGCAGGTGAGACAAAAGCAAGAAAACGGGTTGCAAAAGCCTTGACCTTGGTAGCGTTAGAAGAACTAATCACCAAGAACAAAGAAAAGGCCCGAACATATGAGTGGAATTAATTCCACTGGGAAGGAGCCATAATAGAAATGCCTAGTCCTGGGGAATCATCTCGTTTATTAGCTCGTTTCTCCTTTGTTGCATGCTGCTCCAAAAGAGCTTTCATCCTGGCCTGGCAGAGCAAAAGCAGTTCAAGTACAGGGTAAACAGATGTCCCAGTTTAGACGGACTGCCCTGGGTTTAAAGGACAGCTCTCGGGTCACAGGGAGTTCTAGTGAAATCAGGTTCATTGTGGGTCGGTTTTGCTAACATTAGATGGTCAGGTGGTTCCACTTTCCCTAGCCTCTTCCTCCGATTGTGCCTGGATGTGCTGTGCCTGCTCAAAGTACTGGTTACTAACTTGAACCGGGGGCACCTAACCGGCTGTGGATTATAAGAGTGCACACAAGGACATTGCAGGCTATCATGCAGGAGCACAGAATATGCTGTAAGCTGGTAGAGCTGACAGTTTGTACCCAGGCCAAGAGTTCATGGGAGCAAAAGCAAAAAGCTACAATTAGGCTTAAGTCCCATTCCAGCGCACTTGGGTTCCGTGCAGTTCAGCTCTTGCACAGCAGCTGAGCAACCGTGGTGGTGGCATGTTACTCAAATTGGCGACTACGAGGAAAACTAGAACACTTGCCAGAGACCATTTCAACATGACCAGAATCCATCACATACATGCAAGGATTTTTTCGACTGAACACATTTATGTTAAAAGAGTTTCCCGACCGGCTGAACACAACTGGATTAGAGTGACCTATAGACCTCTCTTCTGTAGTTTTTGTGATAGGTCCATTCTTTGGGCCAGGCCAGGATTTCTGAATGACTTGGATTGAGCACAGTCAATCCACCCCAGGATTTGTATCAGACTGGCAAGGCAAAGGCCAGTCTGCCTGTGGCTGCCTGCTACCTTTAAAAATGACAGAGCTGTAAGCATTTTGATTAATTCCCATAAGCTATAATAGAATGGTTATCTGAAAATGGAACAGAGCTCTGCGGGTAATCTGACGGTGCAGAAGGACAAAGCCTCATCAGAGATTGCTTCATCGGAGCTCTGCTCCGCATTTTGGGGCGGAGCAGATCCATTCCACAAACCTATAATAGGCTGAAAGATGCTGTTGCACTCATGTCCTGCTTGTGGGTCTCCCGTGGGCAGCTGGTTGGCCACTGTGTGAACAGAGTGCTGGACTAGATGGACCCTTGGTCTGATCCAGTATGGCTCTTTTCTTCTTCTTAAGTAAAGAACACTAAAATAAATGACTATCTCCGAAGTCTTGTGTGTAATCAGATTCCCATTTCCAAGGGTCCCAGGTCTATGGACACAACACCTTCCAGTTCCTATATGAAATCTCTATAGGCTAGTTCAATTTGCCTGGCATTGATCACCACTGGGCAGGTTCAACCCAAGACGTTTTGCTGCCTCAGGCAGAGCACCAAATAGTATCTCCCACCCAGGTCGAGGCGCATAGTACCAAGTTAGCTGAATTATTTTTTGGTACATGTGGCAGAAAATGCCATACTTTCCCCCTTCTATGGCAGCAGGAATACAATAGTAACGAGGTAAATGACAAACTTGCTGCCCTTTTATGACACCCAAAATTTGCTGCCTGAGGTGACTGCCTCACTCTGCCTCATGCTAGGGAACAGAAAGAGTTGATCAAGTTCCACTGGGCCTTGGTATCTTGGTTTGGACCAGCCTCCCCAAAACTAGAGCACTTCAGATGTGTTGGATTAAAACTCTCATCATCCCCAATTGTTGTCAAATACATCTGAAAGGCACTAGTTGGGGAAGGCTGCTCTAGACAGACATTGTCCCTCTAAAGTTTGCCACCCTTCTGAAAAGGCAAGCTGGCACTCCTAAGCTCGTTATGTCCTCACAATAGTACTGTTATCATTTGAAGCAGTAAAGCAGGGATGGGCAACTTGGGGCCCTCCAGATATTTTGGCCTACAACTCCCATCAGCTTTAGCCAGCACAGCCAATGGTGAGGATGATAGCAAATGTAGGCTGAAGAATCTGGAAGGCCATAAGTTCCCCACCCGTGCAGAAAGGTTTATACCAGATATGGGCTCCTGTGTCTTTAACAGTTGTATTGAAAAGGGAATTTCAGCAGGTGTTATTTGTATATATGGAGAACCTGGTGAAATTTCTTCTTCCTTTTCATATGGTCACCCTAGCGTGAGAGCGAGCTCCGCAGCAAGGAGTACTTCCGAGCAAAGACAACCAGGGGAGGCTGGTGGCTCCGATGCCAGTGGGGCTGTGAATCCATTCTGGGTTTCAGTCACAACCAGCCAGAATTCTAAAGGAGCAATGCAAAGTGCTGAACCCTTCCCCAAACTAGGTTAAGCTCCTTGGATGCCTGCTTTAGAGTTCTGTCCGGTTCCGACTAAAATCCAGAGCGGTTTTATAGCTCTACCGAAATCGGAGCCATCAGCCTCCACTGAAGGCAGCGTAATTTGGGACGCCAGTGGAATGCTGCCCATGTGCGGTGCGGATACAAGAAGTCAGAGGAGCTACTTCCGCCCTTGGTGTCTGCCCTACTTCCGGATTCTTGCCAGAGAGCAGGTTGGTTGCCAGGGCTACGAGGAAGCGGCGTGCCTCATGGTAGTGTGTTTACAGAGCTCACCGCTCTCGTCGTCTCCCGCTGTGCTCTGCTGATCTCCTGCTTGGGTGAGTTAGCGCGGGGCTTTGCCACCAGCCTGTCCGCGGTAGGAGGCTGGATTTGTCACAGATGTCCTGGAATCTTTCCCATCATCCGTGGTCTGGCTATGTGCGGGGCTCTCCTCCGTGGCTTGGAAGCATGGAGAGGAGGGTGGAAGGTGTTGCTGCATGGCGATCTCTGTGGCAAGCGGAAGCCGACTCCGTGGATCGGGGTTCTCTTCTTTATCAGGCATTTGGGGTAGCAGATTCCAGACGGGACGTCAAGTTTATGTCTTGAGTTTATCTTTGCAAACTAGAAGCAAAAGTGTAGGAGGGCGCTTCCATTTTAATGATAGTGTAGAATAGGGAATTCTAGCAGGTGCAGCTTTTCTTTCGCATGCAGCCTGGAGAATATTCATTTGTTTTTACATTTGTTTATTATGCACACACCCTTCCTTCAAGAAACTCCAGTTGGTATGTACAGCCCCTTTCCATCTATTTTATCCCCACAACAACCCCGTGAGTTAGGTTAGACAGAGAGAATGACTGATCCAAATGAGATTCATGGCTGGAATGGAAATGCAAAACAGAGTTTCCCCAGGTCTGGTCCAACATATCACCTGGGGTGGACAACTTATGTCCTTGCAGATCGTTTGGCCTACAGCCTCATCAGCCCTAGCCAGTAGTGAAAGATCATGGGAGTTGTAGGCCACCCACCCCCAAATCACAGTTTGCTCACCTCAGCACTACACCATGTTGGCTCTCAAAACAGAAAGCAAAATAGCTGAGGCTCTTTCTCTCTGCCCTCCTCCCCTGCTTGCAGTACACAGGAACTTGTCATTGTTTCATCTGGAACACTACTTCCAAGTCCACAGCTGGGGCTCTTTCACAGCTGCCTTTTAAAGTACCTGGGCTATTGTGTGCATGCCAGGGCCAGGGGAACCTCCATAAGTTGATGGACTCAAATTCCCATCATCCTTTGCCATTGACTATCCAAGCTGGGGTTGATGGGAAGTGGAGTCCAGCTGCATCTGGAGAACCAAAGATTCCCCAGCCCTGGTGAATACAAAACCTGTATTCAATTGAGCTCCAGCTCCACCCTGTCAATACTGGACACAATTCTCTGTCTTGCTCTACAGAAGGGAAGGGGTGGAGGTTGGACAAAAGTGCCAATTGAGGAAAATAGGCCAGAGAAGTAGCAGTTCCTGTGCCTTGCCTTTTATTGGTGCTTTAAAAAAGGAAACAGTATACTCCTCAGCTTGCTTCCTGCATGACACCTGTTATACCTGCTGAAATTTCCTGTCTTCCATTGCACCAGGTTCCCATGGCCTCCACCTTCCATTTCTCAAATGACATTAAAAAAGTAAATAGAGGTAAAGGATTTATTTTGACTTCTTTTTGGTGTGAAGATATATATATATATATATATATATATATATAAAGCCAGTAGCCCATAGATGGTTATGACAGACAGAAGTTGGACCACCGTACCATAAGGACCGAAGCTTACTTGCTTCCTTCCTGCAAAGGTGCTTGTAAAGGACCAGTTCACACAGTATGTGGAATGTGCAATTGTGTGTATGACTGGCAGCAATTGACCGGAGAAGTGTTCTTGTAACTATGGGAATTGCTGGTTAGCTTTATCAGTGATGGCTAAGTTCACATATTCTATTTGTTCACATGAGTGCATGCCCAAGCAAAGATTGGATTGCTCACTTGACTAAAAAAGTGTATTGAGGGCTGACCTAAAGGTATAAGAATTCTGGACTAACTGGAAAGTGGTGACTATACTATTCTGAAGAGAAAACAGCTGTGAACAGAGCTCTTCAACATTTTTATTAATGATTTGGATGAGGAGGTGCAGGGAATGCTTATCAAATTTGCAGATGACATAAAATTGGGTGGGATAGCTAATACTTGGAAGACAGAAACAAAATGCAAGTCGATCTTGATAGGCTGGAGCGCTGGGCTGAAAACAACAGGATGAAATTTAATAGGGATAAATGCCAAATTCTACACCTAGGAAAAAGAAACCAAATGCACAGTTACAAGATGGGGGGGACACGTGGCTCAGCAATACTACAAGCGAGAAGGATCTTTGAATTGTTGTAAATCACAAGCTGAATATGAGCCAACAGTGTGATGTGGCTGCAAAAAAAAGAAAAAGAAAAAAGCAAATGCTATTTTGGGCTGCATTAATAGAAGTATAGCTTCCAAATCGTGTGAAGTACTGGTTCCTCTCTATTTGGCACTGGTTAGGCCTCATCTGCTCCTCCTGCTCTGCAGTGGGAGCTCATAAGCCTTTGAAATTTCTTACTGGCTTTTCATGATAAAATAATCCCAAAGTGGAGTACAAACAATAAAACACAGTAAAATAATACAGCATCAACAAAAAACCTAACCATAACAATTAAATAATAGTTTACTCAACACAGCAAAAGGGAAGAGAAAAATTCAGTCAAAACCCTGCATAAGCAAATATGAGTTGCATTGGCTCCAAAAGCTTGTATGACCTGGTGCCACCTGTATAAGGGCAGAGAGGGAGTTCTGCAGTTGGGGGTGCCTGTATGAAAAACGCTCTCTCTCAGGTTCCTGCATATTGAATTCTAGGCAAATACAGCACATCAAGAAGGCATCCCCACTCAATCTTAATATCCATGCACGTGTGAAAAGGAGAACTGAATCCTGATTTTGTCCACCACTCTTATACGCCAGGTTTTGGCTGTGGCGTTCTCCCCCATACAAACAGCTCATTTTCTTTGTTTGTTCATGATACGACTGATAGCTTTTGTAAACGTGTGGAAGTAGTTGCCAGATTGCAGTATCTGGCCAAACTAAAACCCAAGGCATAGCATACTCTAAATTAAGATAATTTTATCTGTTTCTAATCTATTAACAGTTTAGGGTCTTCTGCTAACAACCTGAATAACACGTTGGAACACTAATGCAACTTGTGCTAGATTTGCCACATAAAACAGCTCCTTGCCATCTAAAAATTACCCCAACAGTTGGGACATGAGGGCTTACTCAAAAGCTATAAGTTTGATAATAGCTAGAATACAATAGGATATATTGAGCCTCTAAAAGGCAAGAGACTAGAGTGTGAAGTGGCAATGACAATCCAAAAATAACTCTTGACATTTTATGTACATGTGTATTTTATTTTACCACTGAAGAAGACCTTGCATGGTCGAAACACGTTTGGTCTTTAACTGTTTTTATTGATGTTTTAATGAAATACTATACAGTTTGAATATACTTGAACTATATAGATTAGCGATTTTATTTAGTACATTCAAAGTATTTTAAATATTTCATTTACCTCTATATTATATGTGATTATTGATTGTGATACAGTCACTAATATATCCACCCCTTTCTTCTATCTCATTATCTCAACCATAAGGGGTCTGGATAAGTTTTTCTTGCTTATTCGTGTTCTCCCCCATACAAACAGCTCATTTTCTTTGTTTGTTCATGATATGACTGATAGCTTTTGTAAACGTGTGGATATAGTTGCCAGATTGCAGTATCTGGCCAAACTAAAACCCAAGGCATAGCATACTCTAAATTAAGATAATTTTATCTGTTTTTAATCTATTAACAGTTTTGTGTCGCTGTCTAAACTATAGAAGGACATGGACCGTCATGTTCCTGTGCATCCGTTACCTGAGGAAATACGAAAGGTATGTATGCTGCAGTAGAGAAATGTGGTGGCTTCTGTTTTATAGTGATGTTTTTTACCTTTTGGTTAACTTCAGTTTGTCCAGACCAGTGCTCTTGTTGCATTTCAATTTAACCTTTGCACCTTGCAGCTTAATACCAATATTTGAACATTTCCTGCATGTGCACACTCTGCAGCTCTTGGAATTTTGCGCCAGTGTCATTTTTTAGGCGCAATCTTATAGGATATGCCCTGGCTACTTGTAGGCCTCTAAACCCAGAGGTTTACAAGTATCCAATGAAGAGTGGAAGGTGCCTCCCATTCTGCATATTAGCTAGATGGGCAATTTTGCCCATCTAGCGGAGGCTTCGGGGCTGGGGAGGGAAGGAGGCTGTGGACAGCTGGGGATCACTCATAGCCCCATGTCTCCAGGCTCTTCCCCTTCCCTGGGAATGATCCCCTTTCACCCCCTACAAGCTTGCGTTTGTGAGCTCATAGCAGCAGCCAGCATAATTCTTTATGTGCTGACTGTGAGAGAGAGGGGGAGAGGGCAGGGAGCACGATTTCCTGGCTCTGAACTCAGAGCCGGGAAACTGAAATATCCAATGTCCCCCAGACACTGTCTTGGGGCCATAGGATTGCTTTCCCCATGAATTTGTGCAAACAAACTCATGCCCACAAACCGAAACATTTGAGTTTGGGATCTGTTGAGAAAAGTGATAACTTTGAGAGAGGAGAGGTTGTAAAGTAGCCAGATTTAACTTCTGCCAAAAGAAACTGGGAAATAAAAGGGTCTGATAATGAAGGAGGGTGGCTGGAAAGATGGCCAGGCAGAGGGATGAAATGGATCTTGTGTCCACTGTGTTACAGGAAGATTTTTTCCTCTGAAATGAATCACAAGGTTTCTCTGGAAAAATTTAGAAGTGTAATGCTAAATTGTGCTGTATCACAGAATGCAGTGCACGTTCATGATTACTGTTATCAGATTGTATGGGAAATGACTGAACTGATATATACTGGCCTTAAGAGTGTGAGAAAACCTTGCTTTATTTGAATATATGAATATAATGCATACCTTTCCTCTTTCCCGATGCAGTCATACGTATTTGGGTGCACTGCAGGAGAGCTCAGGGCAGTGTTCTCCAACTACAAAAACTGAAAATAAACACCCATTCCCTCTTCTTAGCTTTTGTCATTATCATTATTAAATTAATAAAAAACCTCAAAGTGACTGACATTAATTGAAAACTTAGGGGATGATTGTGTTCCTCCCCAGATCCATCCTCTCTTGCCTTTAAAGAGACACCATTGGACACCTTCCCACAGCACAGACTGGGCCAGAGATTAAATAAAGATAATTAGTTAAACATAGGTTAAAAAAGAAAGGTCAGAGTTAACTAAACACAGGACGTGCGGGGGGATTGCAGAGTCATCAAACGAGATGCAAACTAGAGATGCAAAATGTCTGGAAATAATGAAGCCATTTCATTGATTCCTTATTAAATGAATGAAATCACTATGCTGGGAATCTTAGAGAGGATTAAAAAAAAATCCCCATGGCTTCATTATTTCCAGACATTTTGCATCTCTAGTTTTTCTATAAAAATGTTCTTATTACATCGTTTTTAGAAACTGTGTGTCATCAGACGAACGTTTTATGGCACACTCATGACTGGCCACTCACGGACCTTCACGGGACATTTGACAACTCTGCAATCCTCATGCACGTCTCCGGCTCCTTCTGTTGTTTTTCCGGCTTCAAAATCTGATTCTTCTGGCTGTAACGCTAATTGGAGCTATTTCCTGCCATGTGCAGGAGAGGTTGCACCATAAAAACGCCCACTGGATGGGCCTCATGGTTGTTGTTTGCTTCCTCTTTCTTCCCCGTGTGAAGAAAGAGGAAGCTGCTCATCCCTATTGCGGGACAGAAGCAGGAGGCAAAGCGACAGGGAGGCATCATTTCCCCCCATCTGATAATCCTCATTTATGCTCAATTTCCCAATATGTGAGTAGAGCCACCATTGTGCATTCTTGGCAGTGAATGTGCATTCTTGACCATTTGGGTTTTGTTCTGTAGAGTCCTGTGTTTGTTATGCTTGTAGCAGTCATTTAATGTAGTTCTAACATTTTCAGACAATAATTACAGTTTTTCTGAGTTTACTTTTGAAAGTTTTAAACTATAATGATGATTTTATGAGCAAATTCAATTATACATAAAATAACTTTAGGAAAACTGCTTTATGTTCCTAAAGCAACCTTCTCCTACCTGGTGCCCTCTGGATGTTTTCGACTACAATACCCAGCATTCCTGACCATTGGTCATGCTGCCTGAGGCCAATCGGAGCTGAAGTCGAAAATATCTAGCAGGCACCAGGTTGTGGGGGGGGGGGGGCTGTGTTAAAGCAACAAAATGACTTCAGCTCTATAAAGAGCACTAAAAAATAAGTATTGTTTATATTTCAATTTTTCCCCCAGAAAAAAAGAGAGGGGAAAATGTGTCTCCCACTCCACCCCCAATGGCTTCAAAATTTCTCAAAATTTTTCATCTCTAGATGGGGGCAGAGCCAGCTTTGGATCCATTGATTTCTAAGCCCCATTGTCAATGTCCCCCCGGCCCCAAAGGGGCCAAGATCGGACCTCCCAGCTATGGCAACATGGAGCTGGCATAGCAAGTTGTAAGTGAGAAATATTTTTTAAAAGCGCCCTGCAATGCGACCTCCTTCTCCTGCTCCACCTACTGACCTGGCTGGCCTGAGCAAGCAGAAGAACTGCTGCTTCACATTCCACCATCCCACCTGGATTTAGGATTGCTATGGAAGGTGTTAGTGTTTCAGCATTCTTCTGTTCTTCCTGGGTGGCAAATAATACGACAAAAAATGGAAATTGAGTGAAACCTGACGATATTTATATGACAAGCGCTTTGTTTCAGTTCAGTTTTTAAATGTAAATCATGCAATGAGATGTAGTAGTTCTTACAGTTCAATGCTCTTGCGTTTTTGCTTATGTTTCAAAAAATTCCAGTACTTTATATTTTTGAGGAATAAAGTGCAGCAAATAATTACAATTATTTACTTGTACACATGGCAGTCTGTCACAATAGCACCATGTCTGCATTTACTGCCATTTTTAGGATTGTACTGTACATTTTTCAGTAGCATATAAGAATTATATTTCTGGATGTCAGAAGGAAAAGACGAAGATTTTAAATATTTTGCAACTTTGGTATTATTATTATTTCCTGGATTTTTCCCAATACTGGGCCTCAAGGCAGCTTTACAAAATTTATATAAACACATAAGTAAAAATTATAATTAAATATAGTTCAATATTAAAACATTTGAAATACAAATAACAATTTTAAAAAAGGTCCGGTCCATAAACAGAATTCCAGGCTATTCGTCAAAGGCCTGACGGAACAAAAAAGTGTTTGCCTGGCTCTGGAAGCACACCAAGGAGGGAGCCAGTCTAGCTTCCCTGGGAAGGGAGTTTCAGACCCCTGGAGCAGCTACCAAGAAGGCCGTCTCCCATGTTCCCACCAGGCATGCCTGAGATGGTGGTGGTGGGACTGAGAGAAGGGTCTCCCCTGAAGTTCTCAAAGCATGGTCAGGCTCATAAGGGAGAACACATTCTTTCAGATAACCTGGACCCGAGCCCTATAGGGCTTTTGTAACCAACATTTTGAATTGTGCCCGGAAACAGACCGGAAGCCAGTGGAGCTGTTTTAACAGGGGAGTTGTATGCTCCCTGTAACCAGCACCAGTCGGTATGAGCTACATGCTTGGCCCTATACACCAAAACTACGTAATTCTAGACAAATGAAGGGACAGGGGCGTGATACAAAGGAAAATTTGTGTCACATGCACATTGACATTCGTGGTTGTTGTTTTTAATGCTTGACCAAAATAACATTATAACAGTGGGAGATTTGTGGCCTAGTGTTTTGCCATATCAAGCTACCCTTAACCAGCAAGAGAGATCTGTGCAATCTTCCATACATGGATTCCTTCGCTGGATCAGGAGGACCTGCGTGTGCATTCAGCATTTGCTGCCTGTTGCTGGATTAGAGACCACACATGCAGAGTTCTGAATAGGCAATTGGTGCTATTAAAGATCATAGCACTGATTGTGCTATGTCTTGGGGGCTGTCTTGACGTCGCCTTTGCCCCGGGGTGGCTCCAAATCCACGCTGTGTTGGTTAGATGACGCAGCCGTAGATTCAAAGCCACCCTGGGGCAAAGAGGCGAAGATGCACGGCTGAAAAGTTGGGACTTACTCCAACTTTTCCAGCCAGAGCGCGGTCAGCCCTCCTCTTCAGCCGGTCTATCCTAGCTCGGAGCCACTCCAGGGGAGTTCTTGGGCGGAAAGCGACTTATTGGTCGCCAGAAGCTGGGGGAGGGGTGGGCCCAGTGAGCCAAATGGCCACCGGAAAGCCCGTGCTGCCCCCTATTAGAACAACTTGCTGCCACTGTGCATCAGGGTTAGCGCGGGGTTTGGCGGTGGAGCAGCACCAACTCGGCATCATGAAGACAGCCCCGAGGAGGAAGCAAAGAGGTGTATCAAAGTTGTAACTCTTTGTGACAAGAATTTCAGACAATAGTTAATTCTGCTTTTCTGCTTGAAGCAGTTCCAGGTTTGGAGGGACCTTTGGCCTCTGAGTTGGGTCTCCTTCCCGAAACGTGCCTGTCTCCTCACCACTCTTGCCATTCCCGTTTGCTCAGTTCTCCTTCCGTCCCCAATCTGCACCGCCTTCCAGAGAGGGAGAGGACAAGGTGTACTGAGAGTACTGCACTTTTTTGCGCCACTCACTGCTTGGCGAGGGCAAGTGAACAGGCAGCAAGAGCAAGGAGGAGGAACAGCAGTGCCAGAAGTCTCCAGGCCCTCAGCAGCTGACTCACAATGCTGACCTCTGAGGCTCTGGCTTGAAGCAACGGGTGTAGGGAAGTCAAATCCAGATGATTGCACAGGCCAATAATTCCTACTTTGGGTTGAAATGTGTTGTCACACTGTTGCTGTTGATGGCGCACTGTGGCTGTATTGCTCACTACAGCTTCAGGGCCAGTAGGTGAATTTATTTCCCTCCATATGACTCCCCCTCTTTTCATATGACCTCCCATTTGGCAAACTTCGCAGCTTCTCCTCCGTGTCCCCTCTCTGCTGACCTCGCGTCGTAGTTATTTTCAGTGCTTCTTTACTGACTCAGCATTCTCTTTCCCCCCTATAATATGATAGCCTCTAAACTCACCACACTCTAAACACATGTCTCTGTCTATAGCTTCAAAGAAAGGAACGCTATATCCAGAAGGCTCTAGAGGCCTCTATTATAACTAGATTTGATGGCTTCAAAAAGGCATTAAACTAATGCATGGAGGACTGGCCTGTCAACAGCTACTAGCAATGATGGCTCAGTGGTACCTCCATGTACAGAGGCAGCAGACTTCTGAATATCATGTGCTGGGAATAAACATCAGGTAAAGGAGAGCAACCCTGCTCCACATTTCCCCAGACTTGCCCATATTCCCATTGTATATCGAATAATTGTGTGTGTGTGTGTTTGACAGAGAGAGAGAAACAGTTTCAAAAAGGATGGTATATATTATGGACAGGTCCTGGCTGGATAAGTACAAAAGAAAGGGCAGGCCATGATACTCATATATGCATAAATAATTTGGTATTTTTATACTTTTAGGGAGGCCAGTTATTCAGGTGGTGTTTAAATGCTAGAGCACTGAAATAATTGCATTATCCTTGCAGGTCTCTGATTTTTTTGTGGGGGAGGGGTCAGTGGGTAGGGAATTTCACTCTATGGTGATTGGTAATGCAATTGATATGAAGGCCGTTGATGTAAAGGATGCCATATAAGCACCATTTGTTCCTACAGGAGGTGAGCAGGAGCAGTGCCTCATGGATTGTGTTCAGGTGCAAACAGTACCATCAGTATACATGACAACTTACACTTGCGTAGGCAGAATCAGAGAGGTTCCTGCCTACACAGAACGCAGAGTCTAAACTCAACAGTGAGAGAGACGGAGAGACAAGAGAATCGTAAAGTAAAAGAGCATGATTTCTGTACCTCTCTGTGGAGTGTATACCCAGTGCAAAGTGTGAGGTGACTGAAAACTGGGTCCTTTGCCATTACTGAGTTTATTTGGAAACCTTAAGGACAGTTCTGCTAGGCAGGGCTCAAAGGCATATTAAATTGTGGGCAGGATCTGACTCTGCACTTAACATGTAAAGATTCAGTAGGAAATTCATCTTTTACATTGTCAGTGCCTGAAACATATTCGTAGCATTTTAAATCATACTTTGCTCAGAGTGCAGTAATTTCCTTCTGTTTTCTGCCTGAAACAATGCATATGGGAAAATAAAATCAGGACCATAATGCAGATCAGTCAAACTTCCCCCTCACCTCCCATTTAACATGAGTTTAGGGGTTCATAGAGACGGGAAAAAAACAGCTTCTCGAAGAGCAAGCTGATGAGCATGTGTTTCAAATTCTCAGCTGAAAGCAACTGAGATTTATTAGCCACACTGAATGCATCTTGTTCATTTTAGGAACTATGAAGAAATTAACACTTCTGTCGCCCTCCTCACTCCACTGCCCTGCTCAAACTGGTGACATGAGGTGGAATGTCTAAACCCGTTTATTTTGAAAGACAGAAGTGGTGGTGCTGCAAGAAATCACAGTGTTCTTTTCAGGATAACAGTCCCTTCCCTTCCCTTCACATTACAGCTCAGTTTGTCCCCTTTCAATAAGTAATTTTAGTGCTTTGGAACCTTATGGTATTTATTCTGAATAACAGTTTCATATTTCCAAGCACAGGTTGTAACTGCCAGGAAAAATAGAATTAATTTTTCATTTCCTCCAGAGCCACTGTAGCTATGATAAGGCTTCATGGGGCAAAAGAAAAAGGAAAAGGGGAAAAAAAATTAGGATAAATAAAGGCTGGCATAGCCATCCTGATGCCAACATCTCAGACGCTTTGTTTTATCAAAGAATAGTTAAAATGCAGTAGCAGTGAGGTATTCCATTGGAACCCTTAATTGTAGTTATGACTTGTCTCGTAACGGCATTTTATTCATGTCATTGCTTTGACTCTTGCAAAACAACTTGACTGTTTCCCTTCTCTTTCCCATTTTGCTTATATCTGAATATCTTTTTTCTTCTCGTCTCCGGAACCTTTCTTATCTGAGACCTATTGAGGCCCACCTGGCTCCAATACTGCCCTCTACTCCCAGGCATTTAATGGGATATGATGGGGCATTTATGCTAGTGGTCTAAACATGTCTAATGTTTTATTGAAACTATTTGTAGTTGTCTAAATTGTTTTAGATTTTGTATGTTTAAGTTTTTATGCTGTATTTTATTATTGTTTCCAGCACTTGTTGTAAACCGCCCAGAGAGCTTCGGCTATTGGGTGGTATAGAAATAAATAAATAAATAATCCCTATTGCCATTTTTATTATTCTCTCCTAATCTCTCCTGATCTTTCCAAGGCTTGGCTAGAAGATAATGTTAAATAACTGTACTTTATTGGAAGTGTTTCTTCCTACATGGAAGCATGATGGTTTATATTTGCTATACTCTTTTAAATATGTTTGAAGGACGGCCCCTGCCTCAACATTTTTTGGGGGGAAATGTTCATATAATTAATTCAGTTTAGTAAATCCTAAAATATTTCAGCATTCTGTGTGATGGTTTAGGCTGGATACAGATTGCAGATTGTCCTGTGGCATCTGTTGGTAATCTCAGGCCTTAGCTAGACCTAAGGTTTGTTTGTTTATTTATTTATTTATTTTATTTTATTTATTACATTTCTATACCGCCCAATAGCCGAAGCTCTCTGGGCAGTTTATCCCGGGATCGTCCCGGGGTCGTCCCTGCCTGCTCCTGGGATCCCCTGTGTGTCATTTACATTTATTTATTTATTTATTTTATTTATTTATTTAAGTATTTTTATGCCGCCATTCAGCCAAAAAAGGCTCTCATGGCGGCTTACAAAAGTATTTCTTGACAGTCCCTGCCCACAGGCTTACAATCTAAAAGACATGACACAAAAGGAAAGGGGATTGGGAGGGAGGAGGAGGAGGGGGAAAAGGAAAGCAAATTCAGGCACTACAATCTTAGTTGGAAAAGTTCAGCAGTTACAGGGGACAGCAGGAGGGAGGGGGCTCTCAGCTGGAGCTGGACCCAGGCACGGTGGAGAAATGCCTGGCTGCTGCTTCCTCCCTCATGGTGGCCTCTGCAGTGGCAGTTGGTAGCAGGAGGGAGGGGGCTCTCAGCTGGAGCTGGACCCAGGCACGGTGGAGAGATGCCTGGCTGCTGCTTCCTCCCTCATGGTGGCCTCTGCAGTGGCAGTTGATAGCAGGAGGGAGGGGGCTCTCAGCTGGAGCTGGACCCAGGCACGGTGGAGAGATGCCTGGCTGCTGCTTCCTCCCTCATGGTGGCCTCTGCAGTGGCAGTTGGTAGCAGGAGGGAGGGGGCTCTCAGCTGGAGCTGGACCCAGGCACGGTGGAGAGGTGCCTGGCTGCTGCTTCCTCCCTCATGGTGGCCTCTGCAGTGGCAGTTGATAGCAGGAGGGAGGGGGCTCTCAGCTGGAGCTGGACCCAGGCACGGTGGAGAGATGCCTGGCTGCTGCTTCCTCCCTCATGGTGGCCTCTGTTCATAGCCTACATGAACAGGGATGACCCCGGGGCGATCCGGGGATAAACCTTAGGTCTAGCTAAGGCCTCAGAAGAATACTTCAGTAATTTATGATTGCATATTCATTCAACTTGGATTGTTTGGTAGAGGGCTGTTCCTCAGCTCACACCACTCCTTCCTTTTACTTCCACACACCCTTCTATTCCCACTGCCGTTACTTTGCATCTGATAACTGGCCTCCCCTGTGGAGCTGTTCACACATCACGGCAACGTTCAGCAGCAAATTATGAACTTGCCAGCGTATCATGTGAACGTGGATCAATGGGTTGTTTGGGAACTAAACAACCCAGCGGTTAACCCCACAACAAACCATGACTTAAATGCTGGATTGTTTAGCCCCTAAGCAGCACAGCGGTCCAGATTCACACATCATGCTGACACACTCTGATTGGCCCAATTGGACGTTTTGTGAAAGCAGCGTGCACTGGTTAAATTACCCAGACTTTGTGATGTGCAAAACAGGTCTATATGTCTCAAATAGGCATTTCTTGCACCTTTCCATATCCTGTGTACTACCCTCCAGAACCCGTATCTGACTTCACTGACTGCAGGTGCAGCAGAGTATAATTCCTGGAAGCTGACGGGTAAATGCAAGAGTAATCCCTGGTTGTATCCAATTGTTGTAATGGTTGTATGGTATTGCTCATGATAGCTCAAGTTGAACTTGGGGGCAAGCAAGCTAGAAGATTATCTGAGTCGTGCCCTGCTTTTGAGCTTCTGGATGAATCTGCTTGCCTATGTTGAAAACAGAATGCTGAACAAGATGGACCTTTGGTCTGATCCAGCAAGGCAGTTATCATAGAATCATAGAATAGCAGAGTTGGAAGGGGCCTACAAGGCCATTGAGTCCAACCCCCTGCTCAATGCAGGAATCCACCCTAAAGCATCCCTGACAGATGCTTGTCCAGCTGCCTCTTGAAGGCCTCTAGTGTGGGAGAGCCCACAACCTCCCTAGGTAACTGATTCCACCGTCGCACTGCTCTAACAGTCAGGAAGTTTTTCCTGATGTCCAGCCGGAATCTGGCTTCCTTTAACTTGAGCCCGTTATTCTGTGTCCTGCACTCTGGGAGGATCGAGAAGAGATCCTGGCCCTCCTCTGTGTGACAACCTTTTAAGTATTTGAAGAGTGCTATCATGTCTCCCCTCAATCTTCTCTTCTCCAGGCTAAACATGCCCAGTTCTTTCAGTCTCTCTTCATAGGACTTTGTTTCTAGACCCCTGATCATCCTGGTTGCCCTCCTCTGAACACGCTCCAGCTTGTCTGCATCCTTCTTGAATTGTGGAGCCCAGAACTGGACACAATACTCTAGATGAGGCCTAACCAGGGCCAAATAGAGAGGAACCAGTACCTCACGTGATTTGGAAGCTATACTTCTATTAATGCGGCCCAAAATAGCATTTGCCTTTCTTGCAGCCATATCGCACTGTTGGCTCATATTCAGCTTGCGATCTACAACAATTCCAAGATCTTTCTCATTTGTAGTATAGCTGAGCCACGTGTCCCCCATCTTATAACTGTGCATTTGGTTTCTATTCCCTAAATGTAGAACTTGGCATTTATCCCTATTAAATTTCATTCTGTTGTTTTCAGCCCAGCACTCCAGCCTATCAAGATCACTTTGAAGTTTGTTTCTGTCTTCCAGGGTATTAGCTATCCCACCCAATTTTGTGTCATCTGCAAATTTGATCAGCGTTCCCTGCACCTCCTCGTCCAAATCATTAATAAAAATGTTGAAGAGCACTGGGCCCAGGACTGAGCCCTGCGGCACCCCACTCGTTGCCTCTCCCCAGTTTGAGAAGGTTCCATTGATAAGTACTCTTTGAGTCCGATTCTGTAGCCAACTGTGAATCCACCTAATAGTTGTTCCATCTAGCCCACTTTTAGCTAGTTTGTTAATCAAAACTACATTCCCTTCAAAATGTAGTTTAAGTCAAAGTCTTTGCCAGTGTTTGTTTGTTTGTTTATGTTGACACTTCTAGCCAACCTTTCTTCCATCATGCGACTCAAAGTGCCATATATGAGAATCCCAGGTAGGGTTCTATCCAGGCACTGACCAGCTTTAGCAGGTCTCCAATGTGGTTCCAGATGGGGACCAAGGGCCTGTAGACACCTCTCTTGGCATCCATCAGGCTCCGAACCTCTTCTGGTTTTTAGTTCATTTCTTAAGATTTTTAAAATTAAAAAAAGACACACGTGGAGGCTGGCGTGCTGCAAAGTGAAGGGATGCCCTCCGTTGCCATCTTTATTTGGGTTCAAAAGAGTGTTTTATTTATTTGGGTTCAAAATTTATTTATTTATTTATTGCATTTCTATACTGCCCAATAGCTGAAGCTCTCTGGGCGGTTCACAAAAGAGTGTTTACACTACACCTCTGCCCTGTACTTGAACAAATTACTTTTATTTTATTTTCACCGGTTTTCCATCTTGGAAAATAGTGTTTTGTTACCTGCTGTGCCCGTCGAGGCAGCCATTTTATGAACAGGAAAGCTACTCCCCTCACCCCCATGGCAGACATTTTGCGAGAGCACCCACCACACTCAAAATTCTAAATGGGCCTGCCAACCCAAAATGGCAACATCTACCTTCAGATCATGATATGATGATCTCTACAATTCTAAGGTTTGGAAACATGACATTCTTAGGAGTCTGAAAAGTAACTTGGTCTGACATCCTGTGCATGTGCCCCTATAGTGCTTTTGCTTGGGTAGGAAGTATTCCACTTTATGACTGTTCTTTATGCTGCATCATATATTTTATTTTCTGAATTGTCATCTGGGAGGCATATGGAGTGCTATTTTTTGGGTAGGTGGGAGTAGGACATCAAGGACTGTTGCTGATAAGGGAGGTCCAGGAGCACAGGTGGGAACTTGCATAGCCACCCTGTCTGCTGCTCTGTGATGCCTGCCCTTTCTCCTCAAAACAAAACAGTCCATCCGTGATGTACCTGAACTAACCCTGTGTGCTTAAGTTATATTGTTTTAGCATATATTGTTGTTCTGCATGCACACAAGCAGAAATAATTAAACCAATTGTGATTTGTTCGAGTGAACTACCAAAAATGGAACTGTAAAAACGGTGGGGGGGGGGGAAGGCTATTGAACCTCTTTTTGCATGAAACCCAAGTTCACCCACACATGAGACAATGTGTTGTAATACATCCTGTGTATGATGATTAAAAATCTCACACCTGTCACATTTCATAATTTCTGTATGACTCAGAAGTGCCACGTACAGTGCATCACATGTTCCTCTCTCTGAACACCACCCTACTCATGGTTTTGGTGGACCGCAAGCGTGGTTTTGTCAGGCGAGAGATGATAACAATACATTTATTTGAAGTGTTCTTTAAGCATCACCGACTTACAAAATATAACAATTAGTGTTATCCAAAGGAATCAGTAACAGAGAATCTTCAGTAAAATCACTTTTGAAAGCAAAAAGAGAAGCATTCCCTCCTTTATTAAGTCGTTCGGTGAACTATGAAAGGAAAGCCCCCCATGGTTTTCAATGGTATTAAACCAGAGGTTGACGATTGCCCCTGCCTTAGTTGCAAGAGCGCCACTGCATTCTGCTCATCTGCCATCACTCCCTGCTGGTTGTAGCAACTAACAGATGGTGAAGGCAGAGTGGAAGACTAGAACACAGCAACCCCGGACTGACAACACTGTACCCATTGTAGAAATGACTTCTCTTGTTCCAGATCTACTGCATTCTGTACAGTGCTGTCACCCAGCTCCAAGTTGCTATAGCTAGCACGAAAGGAAAACAGAAGAGTATCCCTAAACAGATTTGCATTCGCAGATGCTCTGCTACTTGCAAGTAGCAAGATGCTGCTTTTATCCCGGACCTTAACCTCTCTTTTGTGACTTTATTGGCTAATATAGAAAACATTATGTAACATAGGGGGAAGAGCTATATTATTTCTGTTTCCCCCCCCACACACACACACACTCACCACCCCCGCAGCTTTCCTCTGAGGCCAATATATCCATTTGTGGAAAGGCTGTGTAACTCAGTGGTAGCGTACGTGGTTTGCATGCATCTCCAGGAAGAGCTGGGAAAGACTCCTATCTGAGACCCTGGAGAGCAGCTGCCTTCAGAGTAGACCAGGGGTCCCAAAACGTTTTGAGTCAGTGGATGCATTTGGGAAGTTGAGAGATTGTCGTGGATGCACTCACAAAATGGCTGTGATGAGAGTGCTTGCCCATGCATACAATGGCTACTGTGGTGGCCGTGGCTGGTCATAAGTCAGTCATTTCTCAGAAAGAAAATGGTGGGACTAAAAGAATAGTAACTTGTTCAAGAACTAAATACAAGTTAGAGGTGGAGTCGGAGCTCCAAAACACAAAACCACTCTTTTTAACCCAAATACAGATAGAGCTTGAAGTCAGCGCTTCACTTTACAGCATGCTAATGTCCCAGGAAAACACACATATTTCAAGCAAATTTTAAGAAATAAAATTTAAAAATTAGGAAGCGCACAGAGCCTTATAGGCACCAGGAGAGGTTGGAGATCTCGGGAATAGACAATACTGAACTAGGTAGACCAATGATCTGACTTGGTATAAGGCAGCTTCCTATTTTCCTATGTGATTAGCTACTACACTTCTTTAACTTTATTTGCTAAATATATTGCTTCCATTTTTCTTTTAGATGTCCCGGGATGAGACTGTGTGTAAATATTGTGGAGTCAGTTATTTGATCCTTCATGAGTTCAAGCTGCTGGAAGAGAAAGTGAAAGCAATGGAAGAGAAGGTGAAGTTTTACGAGGGAAGCGTAGAACGGGAGAAAACACTTCAAGAGAAACTGCAGCGCCTAAATCGAGATTTTGAAAAGTGCACAGCAGCTAGTGAATCAAAAGCAGGAAGGTTGGAACATGTTATTCATCCTTGTTTCTCAAATTAACACACTCATTAATGTCTTTCAGGGGAAAGCAGGCTTTGGCTGGCTTGCCAGACTCAGCTTGTGTCAAGTATACTTTCGAGCTGAATTCATGTTAATTAAACCATAGTTTGAACTGTACTTTAGAGGACAGTGTTTGCACCAGTTACTAACGTCAATGGGGGCAGGAGGTAGAAATGGAAAGTTATTTTGAAGTGTCCTCTCATCAGAGGTGAAACATCATTTTCCTAACTACCTAAATATTTGCCTTGTTGTGAAGAGGACAGTGAGATTAGGACTTCATCCTTCCAACTGTGACATGGGGGCATCTGCTCTCATCATAGGCATAGACAGCAGGTGTAAATCTGGTTCCTTCCAAACCATCATTTGCAAATGAGGAATTAGCGAAGAAAAGAGTTTTCTCTCCCTCCCTTTCTAATGCAGATGTCATCTGCCTTCCCTTGTCAGATTTTAACCATGGTTTACTGTTAGATCTCAATCGATACCAGCTCTGGTCAACACTAACTGGGGATCCTAGATTAACCAGAATTTGAAACCAGGGTTTGAAATGTGATTGCAAACCCAAGTTAAGGGGGAAGAGAATTAAGCTTAAACATGGTTTGTACATTGGCAGTAACAGCAAGGAGGTAATTAACAATTTGACACTGGAAGGATCATTTTAGGGGGTTTACCACAGGCCATTTGCTGTTTTCTGTGTGATGGTATCTATGTCATTATACTTTGCTTTGTGTTTAAGATTATTGTGTCTTGTTTGGTTTTATTTCTGGTCTATTGACTGCACTAAATAAATGGAACCATGGTTAGCTTTCATACAGTTGTAATGCCAAACTATAGTCAAAGCTGAGGAGCGAAGGGGAATTTACACCAGAAAGTTGAGGGAAGGTGAAGCAGGGTATATTACCAGCACTGGCTTCTGAGTTCTAAACCATGGTTTGCATAGAGCCATTGTAACATCTGAACACACACTAATGTCTAATCGTTATGTGTTTGGTCCTGGTAGTTTTAGAATACAAAACTTAATCCAGATAATATAAAGGGGTGAGCCGCCTCAGCAATTATAGAATTTATTCTGCACTTTAGAGTGTTCCAAGCAGTTCACATATATTATTTTAGTAATCCTTAAAACAGCTCTCTAACATAGGATGATATTATTATGTATAACTCCATAGAATGCCTTTCTAATCTAGATTTGTAGTGGAAAGAGTATTTCTGATCCCCTTACTAGCCAACCATTGGTCTCATTCTGAAAGATTTCCTGCTACAGGTTTCTGATTTTCTTCTTGTTGTTGCTTACTTCTGCTTCTATCTCTGTAAGGTGGCTCTTGACATCATAATCCAGACAATAGCAGCAAAAAGCTTTATTTGATGAAACAAGGGTGGGATTAGGTAAATGTATAGATCAGGAACTCCATTGTATAATAACCAAGGCAGGAATAGCAGGCCATCAAAACTCTGGTTGTGGAGTGGAGGTTAGAAAGAATAGAATTGGGGCCCGGGTGGACATTTGAGGGAATGCTTTGTATACACAAGGGGCTATTGATCGTTTCTCTTGAATGCACAGAGTTCAGCACCCAGGTGTCCCTAGACAATTGAGTTGTGGCCTTTTCTGCAATTTACAAAGGACAGGCACAGAGGTCCTTGATGCAATTAACACCTGAAGCTGTGGAGCAGTGTGTGTGTGCGTGCGCGCGTGCCGCTTTGGGGAATTTGTCTTGCTGATCACCAGGAGACCACTGTTTGAGAGCATCTACGTTAACTAATTTGGCCATGCTAGCATGTGAACTTTTCATTCTGATTGTGTAGAGTTCGCAATAATTCTTACAATTCCTGTTTTTTTCTTATTAGCTGTTTTGCCAGTTTGCACATAATGATAGCCCATGGGTTAGTCAACCCATGGCTGTTGGGAATGAGTGGGAGAGGCCTGTTGGTAGGTTGATGAGCATGACATGTGAACTCGGAGCACTGGGTTGTTTAGTGGCTGAACAACCCAGCAGTTAACCCAACAACAAACCATGGACTACTCTTAGCAGATTATGAAAGCTGATACTACATTAGGACTACAACCCTATACCTACTTACGTGGAAATAAGGGCTCATCTACACCAAGCAGGATATTCCACTATGAAAGCAGTATGTAAATGCAGGAGCCACACTCCTGCTTTATAGTGGTACTGTAGTGCACTGACAACTGTTGGGGCCCATGACACATCTACACCAAACAGGATATAACACTATGAAAGTGGTATATGGGTTACGCCACCCTGAGATCTTAGTGATATAGGGCGGGATATAAATATTTTAAATAAATAAATAAATAAATAAATAAATAAATAAGGTATGTGTCATGGGCCCCAACAGTTGTCAGTGCACTTCAATACCACTATAAAGCAGTAGTGTGGCTCCTGCCTTTTATATACCGCTTTCATACCACTTTCATAGTGGAATATCCTGCTTGGTGTAGATGAGCCCTTAGTCTTATTAATGGACCTTACTTCTGAGTAAAAATGTATAAGATTGCACTGTAAATCTGTTAGTCTTTATAGTGCCAAAAGGCTTGTCATTTTTGCTGCAATAGACTTAACGCAGCTGTCCCTCTGGAATGCTTCTTATTTGTAATTTGCAATTTATCAGTCTTTGTGTCCTGCAAGCTCACTTAAACAGTTTGAATATGTAATCTGAAAGTTGAAGTATATTCCAAACTAGGATATCACCAGGTACCAGAAACATGGGGAACTAATTATTGTTTTCCTCTTCGTTGTGTTGCTTTGAATAAAGCCAAGTATTTTTATGAACCACCAAGGGTCTCTCTCAGCATGTTTGTCAGCAAATTCATGTGTGGCCTGCCATCAGGAGGGAATCTTTTTGCTGACAGCCGTTATCGCTGTGATAAGATAGAACCTGCTGCTAATCCAAAGTTAACAGCAGCTATAAGAAACCTAACACAGTGGTTCAGCATATGTGCCTTGTTTTGAACAATCACTACTCAAAATCAAGAGCTGCAAAGAAACTGGCAAAACTAGCACAAGCTGGCTTGAATAGAGAAAAGATTTCAGAGGTTGGAGCCTTTGTGATTCTGAGTGATATGTAATTCTGAGTGGGCAGTTTCGGGTGACACATGTCTCACCTTCTGCCACCAAAATCTGTCTTTATGTGATTGAATGAGAATCCTGATTGAGCAGTGTTTGACTAAACATCCCGACTCCCTTTTTCTTCCATGCAAGCTAGTGTATGTTTTATTGTCTATATATGTCTTTATGAAGGTTTTTTTAAAGAAAGTTTAGTATCTCTAAAAGGTTATTCTTGAAAAAATTGCTTTGTATTGAATAAGATTACATCAGTATAAATTGCAGTTTCTGATGGCTGTCAGTGTCATAGGCCCTTTCTACACCTGCAGGTGTAGAGGGAGGGGCTGGGGGTGATCCCAGATTTACCTGCTTCCAGGATCGCCGTTCTCAGCCCACATGGGTCATGTGATGTCACGGGCATTGCGCCCATCACGGCCGCCATTTTTTTTTAAAGTGAAAGAGCTGGAGTGCACTTGCGCTCCAGTGAAAATTAAGGTAAAAAAAAGAAGGCCTGACCCCACTCCCCACCCCGCCCCGATGGTCTTGGACTCCCTCTGTCCTGGCTCCTTCCCTCTGATGACCCCCGCTACTCGCGGGGAAGAGGGAAGAAGCCGGGATGGGTACCAACACCACCCCCGGTCTTCAGGATCGTCCCGGGACTGCAGGTAAACTAGGGATAACTGACATCTCAGTTATCCCAGGAAAATGGAGGGATCATCCCTCCCTGCTCCTGGGATCCCCTGTGTGTCATTTGGATGCACAACGATGATCCAGGGATGATCCCTGGAAAAATGGATGGGTGTAGAAAGGGCCTACATATTATTCTGTATGTTACACATACCATGTTATTTTGCCAATCAAATACATCTGTTCCTTAATCTAAAACGAATTTTATGTATTTATAAATTACTAGCTTGTCTTATGCAGGCCATGGGAAAACAAGCATTGTATTCTTGTTCACTTGGGCAGATGAGACTCAGCAGTCTCGTCTTTCCTGGAATCTCTTTTTAATCTTCTGCAGGATGCATTAGCAAACCTTTCTCCACTCATTAGCCTGTGTAAACCTTTCCTTCAGAAGAAGTCAGATTCACCATGGCCATTGCTTCTGATTTACCATGCATAGATCTAGTTCGGTACAACCAGAGGGGCTTTGGACTTGTGTTTATTTCACAGCAGCCTTCCACCCCATGTTGGAAGGACATCAACTTTTGAAACGGTTTGGAGTTTCAAAAGCAGTTTGTGATATGGCACGAGGATCTGTTGTTCAAAGGCAGGGAGGAGTCAGAAATCCTACCTGCCTAGGCTTCCTGCAGTAGCATCCCAGTCATATTTCACATCTAGTTTAGTAAACAAGCCTTCAGTTGCTTTGCGTTTGCAAGTACTAGCCTGTGTAGGGAAGGGAAATTATGATGGTTACTCACATCTCCTTTTAAGATTTGGTGGGGGTGTTCGTTTTCACAGTCTTGAGGAAGGACCTCTTATTTTTCTGATAGAATGCCTACTGGTCCCTTTTCCCCCTGCCATTCTTCATTTTAGCACAGGTTGTCAAGATGCCAGAGTGCTGCTCTCGCTCTGTGCCAATTTCTCCTGTGTTCAGCATATAACCATATGCTGGCTGTGATCGCAAGATGTTCAACTTCACAGTTTATGTGAAATGTACAAGTGCAGAAGAGATCACCATGTTCTTAGTGGTTGTTTTTTCTCTTAGTGCCCGGAGTTAATTATCCATGGAGCTTAGTTTCATATGCTAAACATTACCAAAGTGACAAAGATTTTTCTTTCTTTAGTTTTAATTTTGATGGGGGGGGGGGAAATGCAGTCAGAAGGAAGTACTTGTGTTGTACATTTTGAGCAAATTCAGTTATAGCGTAATCGGTGCTTGTTTATTCCTCAAAGCATTGTGGTTCTCTGGATACAATGTGCAGTGTCCAGACTTTTCCCTGAAGCCTGTTTCATGGCTGAAGAACATGAGATGAGCTGTGCTAGATCAAACCAAAATCCAGCTAGTCCAGCATTCTGCTCACACAGTGACCACCAGATGCTTATTGGAAGCCCAGAGGTAGAACATGAGTGCAATAGCGCCCTCCTGCTCGTGCTCCCTAGCACCTGATAGAATCACAGAATCATAGAATAGCAGAGTTGGAAGGGGCGTACAAGGCCATCGAGTCCAACCCCCTGTTCAATGCAGGAATCCACCCTAAAGCATCCCCGACAGATGGTTGTCCAGCTGCCTCTTGAAGGCCTCTAGTGTGGGAGAGCCCACAACCTCCCTAGGTAACTGATTCCATTGTCGCACTGCTCTAACATTCAGCCAGCGGCAACCTACCTCTGAAACTAGAGGTAATATATAATTATTATGACTAGTAACTATTGATAACCTTCTCCTCCAAGAATTTGTCTAATCCTCTTTTAAAGCCAGCCAAGTTAGTGGCCGTCACTACACCTCGTAGTAGCAAATTCCATCGTTTAACTATGTGCTTTGTGAGGAAGTACTCCCTGTTGTCTGTCCTAAACCTCCTGCCGTTCAGCTTCATGGGATGACCTTGGTTTCTAGTATTATGAGAGAGGGCTAAAAATGTCTTTTTTTATATACAATTCTGTCATGTCCCCTCTCACTTACCTTTTTTCTAAGCTAAAGAGCTCCAGACATTGTAAACTTCCAGAGGAACATTGGAAGCTGCCTTATACCGAGTCAGGCCATGGGTTCATCTAGCCCAGGGTTGTTGACACTGACTGGCAGCAGCTCTCCAGGGTTTCAGACAGGAGTTTTTCCAGCCCTACCTAGAGATGCTATGGATAAACCTGGGACCTTCTACATGCATATTATTATTATTATTATTATTATTATTATTATTATTATTATTATTACTACATTTATATCCTGCCTTTTTTCCTCTTAAGGAACCCAAGGCGATGTACATAATCCTCCTCTCCATTTTATCCTCACAACAACAACCCTGTGAGGTGGGTTGGCCTGAGAGTCTGTGACTGGCCCAAAGTCACGCAGTGGGTTTCCATGGCCGAGTGGGGACTAGAACCCAGATCTCCCGACTCCTAGTCCAACACCTTAGCCACTACACCACACTGTTTCTCCAGGGTTTTAGACAGGGTTTTTTCCAGCCCTACCTAGAGATGCTATGGATTGAACCTGGGACCTTCTATATGCAAAGCATGTGCTCTACCATTGAACCATGGACTGAGACATGGACGGCTCCCCTTTCTTCATAGGGGAGTTGCTGCAGCCCCTTGATCATTTTGGTTGTCCCCTGCTGCACTTTACCAGGGTTTTCCCATTCTCATAGATTTAAATACATTTATAATTGAGAAAAGCAGGTAACTATCCCTGGGAATGGATAGTTACCTGCTTTTCTTTTATTTAAAGAAATCGAGAGTTTTCTAACATTCTTTAATGGGGCCGTTGACATCAGTCACTGGATACTATGCTAGCAAATGTTGCCATTTTTAGTAGGATTTAGTTCCAGGTAAGCTTGATTACGGTTTATTAATTATAGTGATTTGTACCCCACTTTTCTACCAAGAAAAGTGGCACTCAATCGGCTACTTAGCAGCCTCACCCTATGCACCTTTATTCAGAAGTAATTCTATTGCATTGAATGGGATGGGGTCCCAAGTAAGCGTGCATAGGATTTCAGTCGGCAGTCTGGAAGGATGTGGGAAATGGAAAAGGAAAGGACTCTTTCAAAGCAGAGGTGGAAACCTTTGATTGTGGCGCTAAGCGAGCTGCCCGAACCCTCCCTTCTCTGATGATTTTCTCCTGCCATTACCTGCAGGGCAGAGTCAACATGAAAAAGGTGGGCCACTGAACAGAGGGTGGGAAGCAACATCTAGTCGTGGCCCATTTCTCATAGTGGGTGGAGCAGAGGAACTCCCAGCCAGTGGTAACTCAGTGGCAGCACCACGTGGGGGGAATGGGATGCAGCAGGGGAAATCTTGGTAGCTCTGCAGACTTCAGGTCCCCCCTCCTGGGCTCCACTCTTTTATCCCCACAAGAGCTGCGTCTTCTTGACTTTCTCCTCTTCCTCCCTTTCCTTCTTTCATTAGGGTGACCATCTGAAAAGTAGGACAGAGCTCCTGTAACAGTTGCATAGAAAAGGAATTTTAGCAGGTGTCATTTGTATATATGGAGAACCTGGTGAAATTCCCTCTTCATCACAACCATTAAAGCTGCAGGACCTATACTAGAGTGACCAGATTTAAAAGAGGGCAGGGCACCTGCAGCTTTAACTGTTGTGATGAATTGCTCCTCCACCATATTGGGTCACCCTCCAGACTCCCTGTTTCCTCCTCCAATTCCACAAGGTTCCCCGAAGCCCTCCCCTCTTCCCCATTTCCCCTGCTGCCATCACTAAGGTCTCTAAACAAGCAATTTATTGCACACTTGCGATCGGCCACTCATGAAAGTTTGCGGGTCTTTTACATGTCATCATCGATGACTAGGATGCCTCCTGTGGTATTCCTTGGCAATTCCACCATGAAAAGAACCACTTTTAAAGTGATAAAATCTTGAAAAAAGCAGGATCTTCCACCACTAGACAGTGCAGTCCCAATGGAACTGAATGAAGGGAAAGTGTTCAGTTCGAACCACACATTCGCTCCTCTCGGCCCATATAATGCAGCCCATAAGAATTGCGTCCAAAAGCAGGAAGCACAAATGCCCTGGGTAAGCAACGCAATTTCCCCTTAATGTAAAGACACCCAAAGCCTCCCCCCACCCCACCCCCGACAACATCCTAACCAGGCAGCAACAAATTGGAATTGTCCCTTCCTTTTGTGAAGTGGCGACCAGGGGGCAAATCTTTGGCTTCCAGCTGCCTGCCCTCTTTACTTGCTAAGAATTTCTCTGAGTCCACGTTGGGACCAGAGACATTCAGGGGAATAAAAGTGGGAGGTGCTCCCAGGCACAAGTTATTATTTTTAAAAAATTAAATAGAAAAATAAGTCATAGTTATGAGCAGGGCACTTTGCTGACCCAGGGGGAGGTGCCCAGGGGCCCCATGTTGCCTACCCACTATATTCTACTTAATCTCTGGCCTGATTTGGAGGCATCTCATAAATAATCGTTTTCAGGCTTTGAACGAGCATGAGTCTGAACGCTCCTCCTGTCATGTGCCAGCTTCAGCAGAAAGATACTGGCTTGTAGTAAGCCAGAGTTCCCCTTTGTTCAAACTCAGAAACCTTGCCTTAAAGTTGGTTAGCAAAAGTGTGATCCTGACTTATTTTCCGGGGGGCTGTCTTCACGGCGCCGAGTTGGCACCGCTCGGCTGCCAAACCCTGTGGTAACTCTGCTGCGGGGTGGCAGCAAGTTATTTACATGAAGGGAGGCAGCACGGGCTTTCCGGTGGCTCCCTGGACCCGTCCCTCCCCTTCCTGCAGCTTCTGGTGACCAATGAAAGGTCGCCTTCTGCCTGGGAATGCCCTCCAGTGCGGCGCCTGAGCGAGGACAGACGGGGAAGAGCTGCACTGACCTCGCTCGGCCAGGAAAAGTCAGAGTTATCCCCAACTTCTCTGCTGCAGGTCTTTGGCTCTGTGTCCTGGGATGGCTCCGAATCGGCGGCTGCATCATATAATTGACGCAACACAGATTCGGAGCCTTCCCGGGGCACAAACGATGTTAAGACAGCCTCCTGGCTTGCTATCTGGCATTAAGCCAGAGTTGTCTGGTTTGAGCATAACAGGGAACTCTAGCTTGATACAAGTCTGGATTTCACACTGAAACCAGTGCACGATGGAAGGAGAGGAGAGGCAAAGGAGGGTGCTCAGCCCCACCACTTAGCTACAACAGGCCCTCTGTCTCTACACAAGCAAATAGTCGTCGTCGTTCATCCCGCCCAGGGCCGGCGCTACCATTAGGCCAGTTAGGCAACCACCTAGGGCGCAGACCTCAGAGGGGCCCTCTGTGTGTGTGTGCACGTCCGCGCTCGTGTTCGTAAAAGCAACACCAAACCCATCCGTGCCGGTGAGAGATTTGAGGCTTGGCTGGTGTCCCTCTGCTGGGCGCACACACCACACATTTGCCGTTTAATTAGGTAGCGCTCCGCACGGCTCCCCCCCCCCACTTCCCGGATCGCAGCAGAAGGTCAGGCGCTCTCGGATCCCAGCAAGTCAAGGCAGCGGTAAGTGCTCCTGCCCCCTTTCAGAGGCGGCAGAAGCCAGAGAGCCCTTGTGGGCCGTGGAGGGAAAAGACACGCCCCTAGAGAAAGGGTCGCCGAATGGAGCCGGCCGGCTGCCAAGGCGTGCTGCTCTTCTGGCCACGCCTCCTGCCCCCGCTGAGGAAGGCTGTTGCCGTCGGGTTCCTGCCCCCCCCCACAAAGAACCTAGCTGCCCACCGTTGGAAACAGGTTAGATGGACCGTCAATCCAATCGGGCAAGGCAGTTCTTAAGAATACCAGCCAAATCGCTCGTTCCAAAAGGGCGCCATTCTTCTCCCTGCCAGAGGGTTCTGCTCCTCTTTAGCCCAGTGCCACTACTGCCGCCACCACTCAGCCCAACTGGAGAGGGGTCCAGCTCAAATCCATCCATCACCTTCTCAGATTCCAAGCCTTTGTTTACAAAGGAAGAATAAAAAGAAAAGTTTTTTGTTCGGGTTTTAAAGAGGGCCTTGCTTCCTCCTTCCCCGCAGCTTTGTGCCTGGGAATGGGGGAGGGGACATTATATGATGCTGATAGTACAGATTTTAAAATATAGACACACAAAACTAATAGTTACTATTAAAAGAATCCATTCAGAGGTGGAGAGGGGTATTCAGAAGTCCATCGAAGCAAAGAATTTTTTTTCTGTACTAGGTCTCTCAAATTCTCAATGTAGGGCCTATGCTTCAAATAGGAAAGATGACCCTTTCTGTTTTTAAGGAGGGGAATGGGGTAGGAGGGAAATGTAGAGCCCCCGTTTTCCCTTCTAAGGTGTTTGAGGAGAGGCACCACTAAGACAATATAGAGAATTCCCTCCTGTGGAACTCCCTGCCTCTGGAGGTCAGGCATGCGCCAACCTTGTACTCCTTTCGGCGCCTCCTGAAAACATCTTTATTCCAAGAAGCCTTCTTTAACATGCAGCCTTGGATTTCTGTTATTGCTTCTTTTAAATTTTGTTTTAACTGTTTCATTCTGTTTTTATTTTCATTTTACCTTATACACCGCTCTGAATTTTTTCAATGGAGAGCGGTATATAAATATTCTAAATAAATAATAAATAATAAATGAATAAGACAATGTCCCCTCCCATGGTATTTTTCCTGCCAAAAGTGCAGAGAAGGGCAAGTAAAATGATTAAGGGGCTGGAGCATCTCCACTACGAGGGAAGGTTACATCAACTGAGATTGTTTAGTTGGAAAAAAGGAGGCTAAGGGGAGACATGATAGAGGTGCCCAGGATAATGCATAGTATGGAGAATGTGGACAGGGAGACATTTTTCTCCCTCTCTCAAAATACTAGAACCCAGGGTCATCCCATGAAACTGATTGGTGGGAGATCCAGGACAAATAAAAGTAAGTACTTCTTCACATAGCACATAGTTAAATTATGGAACTCACTACCACAAGATGTAGTAATGGCCACCAATCTGCATGGCTTCAAAAGGGGGTTGGATGAATTCCTGGAGGCAAAGGCTATCAATGGCTACTAGCCCTGATGGTTGTGTGCTATCTCCAGTATTCGAGGCAGTAAGCCTGTGTGCACCAGTTGCTGGGGAACGTGGATGAGAGGGTGCTGTTGCACCATGTCCTGCTTGTTCATCCCTGGCTGATGAACAGAGTGTGAACAGAGTGCTGGACTAGATGGACCCTTGGTCTGATCCAGCATGGCTCTTCTTATGTTCCAAATTTTGTGCTTTTTATTTTTTCTACAAAACATCTGTTCTTAAAAATCAAAGTTGGCAATTTTGGGGGTGCAAGTACCCTGTTTCCCCGAAAGTAAGACATCCCCCGAAAATAAGACCTACTTCCAGTTTTGCCTCTCGCTGTAATACAAGGCATCCCCCCGAAAATAAGACCTTTTTTTTTGTTCAACAATAAATGTGTACCGTATTCTTCTTCATGGAAAAATAAGACATCCCCTGAAAATAAGACCTAGCGCATCTTTGGGAGCAAAAATTAATATAAGACACTGTCTTATTTTCGGGGAAACAGGGTAGCTCACCTTGCCTAGGGTGCAAAATAGTCTGGCACTGGCCCTGTTCCCACCAAATACCATTGGAGTTTTGTGTGTTTCCCCAGTCCTGGTCTGTCACTCTAACCACTACACCACTGTCTGTTGGACATTCAAATAAGCCATGAGCGTGGCCAATGCCAAACAAACCACATGTTTGTTTGTTTCTCCTCTGTCACCTCGTTGAGATGCTCAAAGAGTTGTGTCCTTGCTTCTCGGAGGGAAGGCGGCTCACCGCAATAAATCTCAAGAATGTTGGTCTAGAAATAATTGATTGCATTCACTTCTTCACCACACACCCATGAATAGAAATGTCATATGCAAGTTTCATCTAAACTGGGAGAGACGGCTGTTCCTTTCAAGTCATTTCCTGGAGGTATTTATCACCCAATCCTGGGAAACAGGAGAAAAGATGCTTTTTTAAAAAAATGCAATGAAGTTGTTTTCTTGTTTGCGTTGCTCTTTTAAAAGGGAGACGGACTGCAATTTTGTGTTCTGGGTATGAAATGTTAGTCTTAATTGTTCTAGGAAAATACAGATGAATGTAATTATTTTATAAGGAACAATGAGCTCAGTTCAAGAAGTGCAGCTGCAAGTTTTGTTAACTTAAGTATTACAATTTTCAAAAGCGACTCGCTGCTGATTTTGATAGAGGACTTTTTTGGCAAGAAAAAAATTCTAGTTCGTATATCATGATGTTAACCCCGTTCTTCCATATTGTATTTTATCCAGCCTTGTCTAAAGATAAGTTGAGTTGCGTGTGTTTCTTCTTGAATACTTTAGGTACCTTTGATTCAAATGTCAAAAGTAGAAGGACATCCAGTTCTGCCTTTAGTAATGCTTAAGGGCTTATCCACAGGATTCGGCAGAGTATGTCCCAGCTGGTTATTCCATATGCAAGCATCTTCCTTGGAAAATAAAGAAATATGTGTGACATCGAGGAAATGCATTGCTGCCAAGCTTAGTCATGTTCACCCAAGGCTTGTTCAGACATGCTAGATTCTAGGGAGAACTTTCTATCTGGTACGAGTCTTAGGAATGTAGCCTTTCCTCTCCTCAACTAGGGAGAGGGCATTTATTTTATTAAGAAGGCAGTGCTATGCTTATCTAAACCTGCATAGGATTGCACCGTGCGTTAGTCTTCCCTCCATGTGAAGGGGAGATCAGGGTTGCCGTACCGTCATGTCCCTACCACCTACACGTTGGGCTGTATTGTCACTGGAGGCTCAAGTGGCTGAGGCAGCTCAGAGTGCCTTTTCCCAGCTTCGGCTGGCTCGCCCGTTACGGCCTCTTCTGGACAGAGATTGCTCGGCCACAGTGGTATGGGCATTAGTGGTAACCTCAAGGCTGGATTACTGCAATGCGCTCTGTGTGGGGCTGCCGTTAAGACTGCTCCAGAAGCTGGAGCTAGTGCAGAATGCAGCAGCTCGGCTGTTGTCAGGAGCTGCCTCTTTTCAGCATGCAACTCCTTTGCTGAGAGAATTGCACTGGCTACCTATTGGCTACCAGGCCAGGTTTAAGGTTTTGGTACTAGTGTACAAAGCCCAGAACAACTTGGGACCAGGATACCTAAGAGAGCGGCCCTCTTACCAACCTGCCCAATCACTGAGGTCGTCGAAGGGCATGCTCCTGGTGGTTCCACGTGGACCTGTGGCCTGATTGGAGCCCACCAGGAGAAGAGCCTTTCGTGTAGTGGCCCCTTCTCTGTGGAACTCCCTGCCCCTGGAGGTCAGGCAGGCGCCTACACTAGACTGTTTCTGGTGCCTCATGAAAACATGTCTATTTCGAGAAGCCTTCCCCAACCGACTAGCCACTGTTTTTCTGGCCCCTTTGTTTTTAGCTTGAATAATTTTAATTTGCTTTTTTAAATCTTCCTTCTTTTACTGTTTAGATCTATGTTCACAGCTCTGGAATCTGTGTTAGATAATTGAGCGGTATATAAATGTTGTAAATAAATAAATAAATAAATTGTAATCTCATGGCCTAATAATAATAATAACAGTCCAAACATATCTGCAGGGCATCAGGTTGGGGAAGTCTGCTGTATAGCAGAGGTAGGCAGAATGTAGAACTCTAGATATTTTGGACCAACTCTGAGAAGCCTCTCTCAGCACGGCCAGTTAGGAATGCTGAAAGTTGAAGTTCCAAACATCTGGAGATCTACTTTCTCCCCCCCCCCCCCCCGGCTGTATTGCATACACAGCTTGTTGGCAGCTGTTGGGATATGCAATTTGCATGTCATTTGAGGTGAGTAATGATCTTTGCCACCCGATTTTACGGATGTTTGTTTACACTTCCTTAGCAAACGAACAGGATTATTTCAAAAGAAAGGCCCAGTGAATCTGATGGGACTTCCTCCTTGATACATACACACCGGAATCCCAATTTAAAAAGCATATAAACAGCATGTAGGCTTTTTGGCTCAGCTCTCAGCAGAACAATTCTAACACTTCTTACTTGTATCCCTTTCACAATGAACTGGGCATGTTTCATATCTGTGATCTAAATAGGATGGCTTGTCTTTGCATGACTGACTGGACAGCTGTTAAAGACCTGTTGACACTGCAAGAAAGAAAGAAAAAACACACCCCAGCATCCTGATCGTAAATACTTCTGCTGACATATCTGCCTTTAACACCGGTTGTAAAGTCATGTTTTGTTGAGTGTTTTCTGACATTGAGCTGCCGCAGCAGATAGTGTGTTCCAGCCTGAGCGCTTATTTGCTGGCACAGCAAAATCTTTTCATTATTATTGGACTGCTGTAAGGTTGGGAAATAAAGGGACCTTCTCTTTGTCAGGAACTGGCATGAGCTGAAGACCAGTAGTGAGCGGAGCAAGTAGTGCTCCAAGATATAGAGCTGAATGGTTGGGCAGGAAGACCACAGTGGAGAACTCTAAAGCTATGAATCATTGCTAAAAGGATGATGGAGTGGAATGCTTCCCCGAATTTCTAGAACCCAACTGACAATTGCCATTTTCAGACCATGAACACAATGTGAATGGGCAGTAGCTCTATTCCTCTATATGATGTCCTCCCTGATTATTTTTATTTTATTTATTTTATTTATCATACTTATACCCCGCTCCTCAGCCAAAAAAGGAGGAGTACTTTGACTAGGGGGGTGTCTTCACGGCACTGGGTTGGCGCCGTGTCCCTCGGAAACCCCATGGCTTCCCTGCCCTGGGTGGCGTCTGGTAATCCCGAGGCCAAGAAGGGAGCACAGGGTTTCTGGGTGGCCGGGTCCCAGAGCCATCCCTGCCGTCTTCCTGGTGGAAGGTGACCAATCGCAGGTTGCCTTCCACCAGTCACTGCCTGGCCACACCTCTGCTGTGACTCTGGAGCGAGGTGAAAGTCTGTCTTGATATCGTCCTGAGCATCCTCGCCTTGCTCCAAGGGGAAAAAGTCAGGGTAAGTCCCTGATTTTTTCTCTCTGCAGCTTTGGCAGAGAGTGCACAATTGCAGCAGCTGTCATGTCATAGGTGCCGCACTGCCACGCACCACCCCGGGGTTTTCCAGGCACTTAGACAGCCCCTAGGTGTATTCTTTTAGATGTCTATTGAATAGGTACTACTCTGACTCAGAGAGGGCCAATTTTAAATGCTGAGGATATATTTTATCGGTGAGATCTGGCAGCGAGGGGCACTTTCCTAGCTTTCAAGGTTATTTTGGTTCTAGAGAGCTACTATAATATGATATGGAAACAAAAGTGACCTTCTGGCAGTGAGAGGTAGGTTTTGTTTAATTGTAAGTTATTTTACACTTCCTTCAGTATCCCCCCAAAAGGCATTTGAGGTTCAGATAACATGTAAACTTATTTAAATATAATTACTTAAATCTAGGTAATTAACCAACTATGGTTCTTTAGATGGATAACAGCCTTATTAGTAACCTATAGGAACATGTGCTTCTTTATCTTAATAGAAAAGGGAAGAGAGACAGGAGAGAAAGCAGAACATAATGATGGAAATGAGCCACAGAAAAAGATACACTGGCTATATTTTTACTTTGGGAATAAAAACTGCCCAAAGGTATATACTGTACATATAATTTTTATATCCATATACCCGTCTAAATACACCAAAGGTTATCCAAACTGTCTTTTATCTAAAAGTGCTCTTTAATAGTTTGAATATGTTTCTGTGAATCTTTTTGTTTGAATTTCCAAATATAGTTTAAAAAAATCTTTATAGTTTAAAAAAAAAAAGCTGCAGATTTTAAAAAAACTTTTTACTACATTTCTATATCGCCCCAAAGCCAAAGCTCTCTGCCCGGTTCACAAAGGTTAAAGTTGCTTCATGCCAATGTAAGGGATTTAAATATAAATCATTAAAATTATGGAATCCCGAGAAAATATAGCAAACATACTTATGCAAATGATTGCCCAAGAACTTGTACAAAGGGAAGAACCTCTCTAGATATCAGTTCATGTTTCTGGTATAACACTGCTCCACTAAGTCAGAAACTGTCCTTTTATGAGCAGAAGAGTTGTTTTTTCCATTAGTGGAAGGGCAACTTTGGTTCCAGGGTATGCATTTTATTCTATTTTAGGACATGCTAATACTATCTTTGAACCGCCCAGAGAGCTTTGTGAACCGCCCAGAGAGCTTCAGCTATTGGGCGGTATAAAAATGTAAAAATAAATAAATAAATCTTTTATTTACTTCTTACAGAATGAAAGCATTATCCCTAGAGTTTGAAAATAAGCAAGCTGCATTACAAAATCTAACTGAACAGTTGAGATGCCTCCAGAAAGAGAGGGAAGTTTTGTACAGAAAGTCACAACTGTTGCGGTAAGGCAATACGTAAGATCACTTTACTTTTTTCAGTGAAATTATGCGATAGACACAGTTAAATATATCTGGTAAAATTATAGCAGTTGCGTGTCCATATGACTTGATGAAACTGTTTAGAACAGTCGCTGGGTTCAGACAACACAATAACCCACACTCAAGAGTTGAGTATGGGTTGAGTGTAGGTTGTTGTTGAATCTATGGGTTGTCGTTGAAATGTAGGTTATCATGTCTGAACCCAGCCGTGCTAACAAACCATGGTTTAACCATGAACAACCCACAGTTCACAACCCAACAACAAACCATGGGTTCAATTCATGGGTTGTTCAAGGTTAACAAAACTTGGTTTGTTAGCATGGCTGGGTTCAGACAACATGATAACGTATGTTCCAATAATAATCCATGGGTTCAACGACAACCTACACTCAACCCATACTCAGCTTTTGATTATGGGTTATCGTGTTGTCTGAATGAGTTTGTTTCTTATTGGCAATATTGGCAGGAGCTAGATGGGGACCTCTTGTGGGTGTATCTGGCCCATGGGGCAGAGGTTCCCTATCCTTGCTGTAGAATGATTAAGTCAAAAGGCATCAACAAAGTTGAACCATTGTAGCAGACCACTTGAGAAGGACAGGGGCCAGAATTGGAAGACAAAACATATTGTAGTTTTCAGTTGTGTTGCTATTGTATGACTCAACTTGTGGCTGGGACTGAAAAGGGGAGCAAGGCGTGGAGAAGTCTTTGTTGAAAGCTCTTGCACAAGAGTTGCCTTGATGTTTCTTCATGCGTCTGAACTCACTTGCTTGAACTACATGGAGTGATATTTCATAAGTCAAAGCTTGGCTATATGTACTATTATTAATTATTTTTTGGAAAGACTGACTTAGAAATCATCTGAAAATTAGAGAGGCTTACAAATAGTTTGGCATGTTAAATGATTGTGAAAATTATATGCAATACCATTAAAATATGAATATTAGCTGTAATCTTTTGTAGAGCATCCATGTTGTCCAACCAATTATATTTTTAATCATGCATGCTGAATTCAAAAATATCTATACTAAGAGGGCCAACTAGATGGGATAGCTAGCCATATGGAGAAAATAACTGCAATTGCTTTATGAAGCTCAGTTTAAAATTTTAAAACACATTCCAAGTACTGATGAGCCCAACTGGAATGAATATGTGTTGACACTAAATAAGGTATAGAATTGAATTAGCTGCCTTTCCAGATCTAAATATTTTAAATGTTTATTGTTTCAAGTGTTACTTAACTTTGTTTTAAAAATCAGTGACCAATTATTTCTTCTTCTTTTTTTTTTACAGAAAAACATTGGAACGCCATATGTTTATCCTAAAGAAGGCCTTTGTTCTTCTTCCCTTTATCAGAGGAGAACTAAACAGTATTAAAGAAGGAATATTTAGCTTTTTCAACCAATGGACCGCACTAAAAGGAGAGGTTTTTTTACGGCTAAAAACCATTAATATAACAGGATTGGCAGGTAATTTACCAAATTATAAGTCTTGTTCTTGGTCACTTCTACAGACATTTTACAGTCTTTACAATTCCAATTTATTTTGTCCTCACAGCATCTCTGTAAAATATATTCAACTGAAACCCAGTTCTTACTGATGCAGTAAAACTGTGCCCTGACTGTACAACTTCAGATGGCAGGTGGAGTAATATGGAATGATCCTCTATATATCACCACCACCACCTTCAATTCTACACAGAAAAGTAGATGTCCATGCTTAACCTTTTCTCTAACATCTATTCCTATGTGAAGGGAGGGAGCTGGTTCACACGATATGACAACCCAATGTGGGTTAATTTACCCATGGGAGTTGTTGCATTGTGACTGGCACTTATGGGCACCATTTTTGCATGGGGCCCATGGGTTGCCATAGTTTGTCAGGTTCGTGTGAATCCAGGCTGCAGGGTTTGTTTGTGGGCTAAACAACTGTCAAATAACCTTAAATGAAGCCATGGGGGCTGGTGTGTCTGGAAAATCAGGTCAGGGTGTGTTTTTAAAAATATGGCTGCCCATTCAGCCTTGTGAGTCTCCATCCCCAGGTCAAAAATGGTACAGGCCAGGTACAAGTTTACCACTTCAATGAGAACTAGACTACACACACACACACACACACACACACACACACACAGAGCGAGAGAGAGAGAGAGAAGCATTCTTTGAGTCTCCAGAATCCATGCCCAGCACTCCCACCACACAGTTGTGCCCACTGAAGGTAGCTGAATACAACAGCTTGTGACTATTGACTGTCTTTGTTTGTGGGTCACGATTTGAAATGACTTGAACCAAATCCAACACAGGGAATTTTCTGCATCACAGAAAACATAACTGTCAGCCTTCCCCGTCAGTTACAGAGTTGAAGGGTCATGGAATCTGAAGTCCCCAAAGATACCTCAAGGGGTAGACAAGGCCTTCATTGGTACAACACAGCATGCTCTTGTTCGCAAAGGGCAAGTGAGGGACACACACACTGGCAAGATGCTGTTGCCACTGCTGTCCTCGTATCCTTCCATCATCCTCTGGAGGTGTTATGTGCCAGTGTTCTTGTGCAAGTGTTAAATTTGCTGGAACAATTTTAGAACAGAAACTTGGAATAGCAGAAAAACAGAGTACCATAGGAATGTTTTTGAATTGTTCTGACATTGGACCTGTGCCAAAAATCTGACACGATCAGATATGTTGTAGGAAAATCCATTTAAAATATTTTCACCTCCGTATACATGACCTTTGCAGTGACTCTGACTCTGTTGTTTCTGCCCAATATGGGAAATGTGGGGATATGTTTTTTAGAGGGGCAATCTAGAAAAGATCCCTGCTGCCCCAGATTCAGATGTGCTATTATTTTGGTCAGTTACTACATGAAGTTCTGCAAATGTTGAGAGCAGCTGTCTTGTTAAATGTACATTTCTTGCTGAATATGACATTTATCTCAGCCTTTTTGTGTAGAAAGGTTCTGAATATCTTACTTCAGGCAAATGGCAATAATAAAAAATCATGTTTGCCACTTTCTCTTTTCCAAGAGGCAGAAGTGCTGTGAAAAAAAACTCTTGTTTTAAAGCTTGGATGGCGGAAATTGTAGGTTAGGGAACATTGTGCCCCTGGGCAGGCAATGCCATTTTGAAATTGCATTTTGCTATTTATGCACTTGGCAATTCAGACCACGCTTATAATTGCCTCCAATTTTAGTCTTTCAGCCCTTACTTGTCAAAATTAATGTACATTCCAGCAGCAGCTGGCATAAATATGCATTCTTAGCAAAAGGAGACTGCATTTTGGATCCTTATCTTGTTTAAATAGGAAGGGAACTCACCAAATACAGAAATATTATACAAATTAAAATTAAGTTGCAGATGGAGCAAAGGATTCTAAATCATGTATGTGAGTGATGGAATCTTAGCTGTAACATTGGAGAACTATACTAAAAAAAATTTTCACCAGATAATTTGCATGTGTTTGCTTTCTTGTGTGTTTATTTGTTTTCCCAGAATATCCTTGCAAGTTGTAATATATTGATGTATTCCATTACAAACCACTGTAGAAGTATAATTCTAATAATCAGGGTTTACCCTAAAAGGCAACTTATACATACTTTAAACAAAAATAAATAATGCATCCTGTTTTAGACTCAATTTTAGCCATATGATACATTTTAAACAAGAGCTTGATATGAGTAAATGTAATATAATGGACAAAAAACACTCATCCAGAGATGTGTGTGGGTTGATCTGTGTACAGAGCTCACCTTTCTGTGGGCAAAAGGCTGTAAGTAATGACACCAAACACCTGTTAGAAAGGAGAGATGGTGAAGCAGGGGCTGGACTGAAGGAGTTCATCAATATAGGAATGTGACCATAGGGGCGCGATTTCCATAATCACCATCCAAGCACAGCTTATCATGTCATCTGAACCTGGACGACATGGCCTGGTGGAGGGAGAAACAATCCTCCAATAACCCTACAACAGACCATGGGTTGTTTCCCCCTCCAAAAGGTCATGCTGCCTAGGTTTGGATGACAACACAAGTTGCGCCCAGGCAGTGATGATTGAAATCATGCTCTACCATGGTTTATTTTGATCATGTGAACCAGCCCAGTGTCAGATCCTTTGTTCGGTAGTGTAATAGATTAATGTGCCTGGCTCCCCATAGGAGAAAGCTCACTTCATGTCAGTGATTGATTGATTGATTGATTTGAATTGTACCCTGTCTTCCTACCAAAATGGCTCTCCGTGTGGCTTACAGGCACAATTAAAATGGATTAAAACAATAAAACTACATTTAAATACAATAAAAACATAACAATTCTAGAATAAAATAAAAGCAGTAGCCAACCCAACAGACCCACTTACAGGCCAAAGGCCTTCATGAATAAAGCGATATTTGCCTGCTGGTGGACGGACAGCAGAGAGGGAGCAAACCTAGCCTCCCTTGGTAGGGAGTTCTACAGTCTGGGAGCAGCCAAACACACCTCTGATGGCGGTGGTCTCAGAAGGAGGGCCTCTCCATTGATCCTCTTAGACAGCCACTGGGAAAGAGCCAGGAGTCAAATGCCAGATTCTGTTGTTTTCCAGACAAAGTCCCATTTTTCTTGTCCTTCCAGATCAGAGGGAGCCAATGCCTGACCTAGCTGAGGCCGTTCCAGAGCCTTGGAAGATTCACAACCTAGGGAACATTCCAGCCTGCAGTCCCAGTGGCTCACGATGTGGGGCAGCAGTGCAAAGATCCACTCACTCTATTCTAGCCTCAGCAGCTCCTGATATTTAATCATCATAAGAAAAATAAGACTGAATGCCCCATTATTCCTCTACAACCTTGAGAGCCAAGTGGATCTTTAAAGTGAGCGTCAACATGAATATCTAAGAACAAGGCATAGAGAGAGAGAGACGTTGACTTTGATTTTTTTAGTCCTAGAGGCACTATTATGCTCTTCTCCCTCCTCCGCAGGCACGCACACAAACACACACACACAAAAATAACCATTAAGTGCATAAGGAGACACTTAGGTTTGCAAAAAAGCTCACAGTGGCGGATGCATCTAAATCTCCTGTGGTTTAAATAATGATTTTTTAAAAAAGAATATATCTGTGGATTCAACCAATAGTGTAGAAAATGTTGAGAGAGAAATTAGAGATTTGGATTTGACAGTGATAAAGAATAATAATAATAATAATAATAATAATAATAATAATAATAATAACAACAACAACAACAACATTGTTATATATTTTTGCTGAGGAGAATATTGGAAGAACATTTTATTTGGTGTTTTGTTTGTTTCTTTGATTTTGTTTTGTCTCATTTTTGTGGGTGTGTCTTTATATGTATTATATTTTGTTTTTTAGCGTTTTTTATTTACTGGTGTTTGGAAATAATAAAAAAGATTAAAACACACGCGCACACACACAAAAGAATATCTGAAATTACTTGACCCCATGAAATTGCGACAGTTGTCCATTTGAGAGGGAAGCTACCACCTCACTGCAGCACACCCTTTTTAACCGTCCCAATGAACATCTCACTCCCACTGCGCTCAACATCTTAGGTCCTCCTCCAAGTGCCTACTCCGAGGGAAGCTCAGAGGATGGCAATAAGAGGGCCTTTTTAGTGGTGGCCCCCCAATTATGGAATTATCTCCCCGATGAGGCTCGCCTGGCGCCAACATTGTTATCTTTTCAGCACCAGGTCAAGACTTTTCTCCCAGGCATTTAACAGCATTTAACAACATATGATGAGTTTGTTTGTTTGTTAATGGACCCCAGAACTGTTGTTGTTTAAATGGACACTGTTGTTTTATACTGTTGTTTTTATATTTTTAATGGTTTTAAATTTTGTATACTTTTTAAATGTTCACTGTTTTTAATTTTTGTAAACCGCCCAGAGAGCTTCGGCAATGGGGTGGTATATAAATTTAATAAATAAATAAGTATCACAGCATCATTCAGCATGGATGGACCTTTCCTCCCCCTAAGCATTCAAGACGACGTGCAAATTCAAGGTTTTATTTGGAAAGCAATGTAACGTCTCCCGCTTTGAATGATGTGAGAGTTCAATCGTTTAGAATTGGAAGGGCTTGACAGCCATATATTTATTTATTTGATTTGTATACCACCTGACTGGTAAATAACATAGCATATAGCTTCTCAGTAAGGACCTGCAAAGGAATATGGTCCTCCTCCCCTGCCCCAAGAATTGACCAAATGTATTTATTTATTTATTTATTTATTATTTATTTATCATATTTATACCCCGCTCCTCAGCCAAAAAAGGCTCTCGGAGCGGCTTACACTTTATCCTATTTCTCTCTCTAGGGTTCCATTTCTCCAACCCGTCAGGGAAAATCCAGCACTCTGTACCTTCCGAGAATGCTCAGTCCTCATTGGGAGGGTTCCTCTCTCTTATGCAGGATGGTGTTATTTTGGTTACATAAAGCATTCAGAGAGTGAGTTTTTGATATAATAGGATGGTTGGGAGATACCAAAACCAGCACTTTAAGTAGGGCTGGGAAAATAACAGGCAGCTATGTAAATGAGAAAGAATAGTAATATGATCTGAAAGCCTAAGTCCCGCAAGCATTCGAGCGGCCACATTCTGAACCAGTCCTATTCCTGAATAGTCTTCAAGGGTAGCTCCATGTAGGGCTCACCTACACTGAGCAGGATATTGCACTATGAAAGTGACACGAAAGTGGTATATAAAAGGCAGGAGTCACACCAAGCAGGTTATAGTGGTACGAAAGTGGTATATGAAATGTGTCTTATGGGCCCCAACAGTTGTCAGTGCACAGCTGACACACAGCTATAAAGCAGTAGTGTGGCTCCTGCCTTTTGTATACCATCTTCACGCTGCTTTCAAAGTGTAATATCCTGGTGGATATATTATTATTGTTGTTGTTGTTGTTGCATTTTTATACCGCCCAATAGCTGAAGCTCCCTGGGCGGTTCACAAAAACTAAAACAATTCAAAGTATAAAGCCAACAGTATGGAAACATGATATAAAATACACATTAAAACATACCATACACGATTAAAACATCCTGAAAACATTCTAAAATTTCACTGGATAGGCCTGCCAGAATAGATCAGTCTTTATTGCTTTTTTAAATTCGAAAAGACTGTCAAGTTGACGAATCTCCTCCGGCAGGCCATTCCACAGTCTGGGAGCAGCAGAAGAGAAGGTCCTCTGGGTAACAGTTGTTAATCTAGCTTTTGCTAGCTGAAGTGGATTCTTCCCAGAGGATCTGAGTGTGCGGGGCGGATTGTATGGGAGAAGGCGATCCCGCAGGTAGCCTGGAACCAAACCATGTAGGGCTTTAAAGGTAATAACCAACACTTTGTACTTTGCCCGGAAACTAATCGGCAGCCAGTGAAGAGATTTTAAAACTGGTGTAATGTGGTCACCCCTAGGTGTACCAGTGATCAGCCCGAGTTACAGATGAGCACATAGAGTGCGTTACAGTAATTTAGCACGGATGTAACCAAAGCACGTGCCACTCTGGCCAGGTCAGCTTTTTCTAGATAGGGCCACAGCTTCTGAACTCGCCTAAACCAGTAAAAAGAATTCCTGGTAGTTGACACTACTTGTATTAACAGAGACAATGCTTACTCCAGAAGCACTCCCTGGCTGCATACCTGGCCCTTCAGAGAGTGTGTGATCCTATTCAGAGTCAGATCTGAAGCTATATCCAAATTAGCAGATTTCCCAACCTACAGTACTTATCTGGATTAAGTTTCAGCTTGTTAGCCCTCATTGATTCCAATACTGCCTCCAGACACCCGCTCAGGGTTTCAGCTGCCTCCCTGACCGCGTCGCGTGGGCCTGGGCCCCTTGAAAAGCTGCAGGGTGTTAATGAAATTGACCAAACTTTCTTGTGATTGGTTTTAACCAAAAAAAGGGAGGCTTGCCAACATTGTATATTAATATTTTAATTGTGCAGGTTTAGAGTAGATGCGAATAATGACTTGGGCTGTATTCATAGCTGTTACCTAATATTAATGAATAGCGGAAGGTTAAGGGCTTCTCGCTGGTGCTAACTGCATTTGCAAGTAGAAATCAACACACTGGTTTTTCACTAAAAATTAATTACCTTGCATATCATACTTAGTATTAAATAGCCGGGATAAATTGATTATCAGGCACCTCTTCCCTGTATTAAAGAGACATGTAGCAACAAATAAAGATATATGAAATAGTGTAATTGATTCAGATAAATCTCATGACCAAAATATCTTTTTATTGTGGTTGGGTCTACAATTGCATCTTGGACTTTGACCACAACTATTTTGGTTTTTTTTAGAAAACTCCAGTTTGAACCAAAAGTTAGGCAAATGCCAGACAGAAAATCTGGTCCTCCAGGAGGAGGTGCAACATTTAAGGCTGATTTCAAATGCAGCTGAACTGGAAGCTGAGCAACTTCAGGCTTCTCTCTTACGAGAGAGTGAATTACAAAACAGATGTCATGAACTACAAGTGAAAACACAAGGTAAGAGAAAGTTGGTGTTAATTTTAAGAACAAGTGACTGGGTCCATTGAAAGGTGGCATGTTTCAAACCTGTATATTGTTGCAATAGGCTACTCATGGAGGTGGTAATGGAAAACCATGGTTTCCTGCTTGAGACACAAACCTACATGAACCACCGCTTTGCATGTTTCCCCCACCCCTGGCATAGCCATAAGGAGAAGATTGGAAGTTTTCGTTTCTACTTTTAGAGTAATTACAGTTCCCCATTACATCCAATCGTGGAGAATCTAAATTTACATTGTTGTTTATTATTACAAGCTGGGATCAAACTGTGGTTTCAGATCCTGGGATGGGAATGTCAGATCCCTGTAACAGGAATGGGAATGCCAGAGGAGGAATGGTAGGCAAGAGAAAGGTTAACCCCTCTCATCAACCACATTCCCCTTGCAAATATCTCCAGAACTTTCCTCTGTGATATACAAGGACCCAGAGCAGAAACTGGAGCACCTGATGCAATGCGAACCTGATGGTTCATGAATTGCCACCTTTTGCACCAACTGTGCCTCTGAAGAGTCACAGGCTATTCTACATATCAGTTAATTTACTCTTTGATCTACATCCGTGTCTATTTGTGAACATCATGCTCCATGGAGAGTTTACTGAGGGTGTGTCCAAGAGATACATTAAAAAGAGTCTTTGTACACATGGCTCTGGCATATCTGCAAATCAAATGATGGTACACTCCTCACTGGCCAACCAATTCATCGTGCCACTTCCTTTTCATTTCCTCCTTTGGGATCATAATATTTAATAATAATACTAGTCCATTTGTCTAACACTTTCAAGTCTTCAAAGCGTTTCTCCTACATTTATACTTGTAACCCTTACAACAACCCTGTAAGATAAGTAGTATTATTTCCCATATTGGAGATGGGGGAACTGAGGCTGAGAAAGAGTGGCTTGCCTATCAATTTCAAAAGTGAGATTCATTCATCAGGGACTTCCTGATTCATGGCTAAGTCCTTTAGCTATGCTAATTTTATGTATCATCAGTGTCATAACACACATAGCCTAAGACTCAAGCACTCAGCTGTGGGATGCTTCATTTGCCTATGAAGGGAGGAGAATGGAGATAGCAGTGTCAGAGGGGTCACTGGGTTGAGAAGAGCACATACTAATGTTCAACTCACTGATATGCTGGAGCCACATGAGAGCTCAAAGGAGCATTCACAGTACCTCTTTTTAATATTTGGCTGGGCATAAATGTTCTAGCTGATTGTTTTAGGCCAGATAGTTTTAGTAGCTGTGGCATCCCCGATGAACCTTGGATGTGGCCAGGCCACGGTGCAATTAGACACATTAAACATCCATCCATTTTGGCGCTGTCCGGGCCCTCTGCTAATTGTGTCTCGTGGTCTCCTTTCTGAAATTTAATGTTAATCTCTTGTTCCTTTTACAAGCCCAGTGCATTCAAAAGCTTATTGCCTTGCCATTTTGATTCAAAACTTCATTTTGAAAGCAATGCCATCATTCGGTCCACAATCCTGACTTGCGACTATAACATTTTAAAAGTGTACAGGTTGTGCTATTCACGAAGTAGCTTTGATTCACCAAATTTGCAGTATAATTGCAGAGTGCTGCTTCTCTCACAAAATGTGATTTCAAGCCTTGAGCAGCAGTACTTACGGTACGGAATGGCTTTCATTCCATAGCCAACAGTAATGGCGATACGGTAATGGGGCTGAGGATTTTGTCGTTTTGTCGTGTGCTAGAAAATGGGTCCATGATGTTGTAGTAGAAGCATAACAAAAGGAATTAACTGGGTTTTTTGGGCAGAATGAAGGAGCTGTAAAACACTTGCTTGCTCCTGCATCTGGCCTTCTGTGGCCAATTTCTTGGCGTGTTGCTGTTCGTGCTCCATTAAATAGAGAGAAAGAGAGAGAGTATCTTGCACCATGTGCCTGCTGCAGGACCACACTGTGTTGCCATCTCCCCTCCAACTGTAAGCGATGGATAGGAAAACTAGCACTGAGCTGAAGTATTCGGCACTTATGATGGTCAAAGAACCCTTTCTGAAAATTGTGTTAATCTTGGGAGGGAGGGGGGAGTCACAGCATTTTCAGGTAGAGCGGTACTTAAATTTAAATATTTTACACAACAAAAAGGCTAAGCAACTGTTTAAAGCAGCAGCATAGCTGCACTCAGCAGCTGGGCTGCCGTACCTTTGAAAATCTGTCGAGAATGTCCCGGGGCACAACGCTCAATTTTTGTGAACCGCCCAGAGAGCTCCGGCTATTGGGCAGTATCGAAATGTAATAAATAAATAAATAAATAAAATACATGATGACGTAGCAGCATAGCATCTTCCCGGGGACATTCTTGGGTGGGAAAGATAGCTAGCTGCCCCAAGCCTTCTCCCCCCCTCTCCTAAAATGCCCCTAGCAATGATGCTACATCATCACACTGCATCACTCCCAGAGACATTCTGAGCAGAAGTCTGGGCTGCTGAGCACAGTCAAGCTGCCTTTCCAAGTGGTAGCTTATCTTTTTTTGGTGGGGGGATAAAATTAAAAATTACAGCCCTTCAGCTACTTTGTTATACTCTTCCCCACCACCTTCACAGGAGGAAAACGATCCCGCAAAGATCAGGAAGAGATGGCCTCGGTTCATACTTATTCTCACCCCATATAGAAATGTTCCCCTGCCCCACTCTTGTAATATTCCACTGACATAATGGACCCCCTTGAGAAAAGTGTTAGTGGTTGATTAGGAAACAAACCAGCCAAATTTAACTGCTGCATTTTAATGAAGCTGTGATATAGTTCTCTATGCAGTTCTGGCAGTAGTTTGGTTTTCTTGAAAGTGATAAATTTTTTGAGTAACAGGCAGTGAAGTACAAGTTATGGCTAATAAACTAAAATTGGCATAATAATAAATGCACATTTTGTTCCCACCAAATAATTTTAAATATTCATGTTTAAAAATGCTTGTTTTTTCCCTAATCTATCTTTCTCTTCTTGGAGGTCAGTATGACCAGAAAATTAGTAAACTGAATTCCTATTTTCCTCCAGAAGGAGCTGAATGCTCTCTTATTTTCAATAAACAGAAAGACATTATGACCAGTCATGGAGAAGAAGAAAAAGCCCTAGTAAACTGAATTTCTATTTATCCAAGAAAGGACTTAACAACCCAAAATTTACTTTCACTAGTCTTGGGGGAGTTATGCTTCTATTTTTCAATAAATCTAATTTGGAAGAAGGCTTATTTTTTATTTATTTTAAGTGTCTCTAACTCTCAAAATGATCTGTCTCCATTGGGGGTGCTAGAAAGACAGAAAAGCGTGCGCAGAAAGCCATTGTTCCATGGAGGAGGATCTCAATGGGAAGGGGCTGTAGCAGCTTTCCTATATTAACCGCTGCACTGATATCCTGAGAACATTTTTGGCCTGTTCAGATGACACGCTAAGCCACGGTTAGGCTGCTAACTCCTTTGCAGCAAATGGGTAGTGAGCGTGTTTAAACCATGTTTATGTAGTCTAGGGTGACCAAATGAAAAGGAGGACAGGGCTCCTGTATCTTTAACAGTTGTATAGAAACGGGAATTTCAGCAGGTGTCATTTGTATGCATGCAGCACCTGGCGAAATTCCCTCTTCATCACAACAGTTAAAGCTGCAGCAGCCCTGCCCTCTTTTGTATCTGGTCATGCTAGTATAGCTCCTGCAGCTTTAACGGTTGTAATAAAGAGGGAATTTCACCAGGTGCTGCATGCATACAAATGACACTTGCTGAAAATCCCTTTTCTATGCAACTGTTAAAGATACAGGAGCCCTGTCCTCCTTTCCCATATGGTCACCATATGTAGCCATCATAGTTAGGAATGGTTCACACGACATGCTAAGTCATGGTTCACATGATTAGCTAAGTCATAATGTTTAGTTCAAAATGCTTAGCCACTGTGGCTTAGTGTGCCGTTTGAACAGAGTTGGTGATTTTTTAGGGGAACACATTTGCAGTAACAAAACAGAAAAGTGAATATCTCATGAAAGTTTTGCTTTGGCCTTACCCTTTGCTTTTCGCTGCATATAGGAAGCTGCCTTAGACCTTATTCCATCTACCCCAGTATTGCCTACTGGTAGAGGCTCTCCAGGGTCTCATGGAATTCTGCCATCTTATGATGGGTTAGCTTCCTATTGAATTATCTTTTAACACAGAGGTGCAGAATCTCAGACCCGGGGGCCAAAGCTGGCCCTCCAGGGATGCCCAATAGACCCCACCCCCTTCCCCTACCACCAATCACTGGATGATTTCCTGGCTTTTTCATGTCTTACTCCCCACTTTTCTAAAAGTCTGAATTGCCTCTCCAAAGTCTTAGTGAAGGAACAGATAGGGTGGCCACTTGTGAATTGCCAAACACTGTATTCCTTCCATTGCCAGCTGAAGACCTTTTTATTTTCTCAGTATTTTAACACCTAATTAACTTAAATTTAAACTTTGCTGTTTTAATTCCATATTTTAACCTATATCAATTTTTGCTGTGTGTTTTTATCCTGGTTGTGCTTTTTATATTGTATTTTGTATTTGTGTTTTTAGATTGTTGGTTGTTTTTATGCTCTTCATGATTTTAATTTTTGTGAACCTCCCAGAGAGCTTCGGCTATTGGGTGGTATAAAAATGTAATAAATAAAAAAAATTAAAAATTAAAAAGGGGACACGCATCACTCAAGAAAAGAGACAGAAGAGGCTAGTCCTTTGCATAAAATTTGCATATGCTTATAGGTATAAATGCCCATTTAGAAATAATTATTATACTTTAAATAGAAGTACAGTTCCTATCACCATAGTGTGGGAAACTGTGGTGAGAGGAACAGTATTTTTATTTAAAGTATGAAAATTATTCCTAAATTGGCATTTATAGTGGCCATAGCTAGACGGGGTGAAATCCTGGGGCGATCCCCGGGATCGTCCCTGTGCATCCACATTACGCACAGGGGATCCCGGGATCAGGGAGGGATGATCCCTCCCTCTCCCCAGGATCTCGCCCTACACTTTAGGCCCATTTTTTCCACGGCTTCGTGCTGAGCCCAAGACCATGGAACATGTGGCCAGGCGTCGCAGTTTGTCCTGGCTCCTCGTGGTTCCTCATGAGGAGCTGGAACCTGCGCACAGGGCGCAGAGCTCCTCAAAAGCACTGCGCCCATCGGGGGTGGGGGTGGGGATTTTTTTTTAAAAAAACAACCCTACCTTTTGCGCACGAGCACTCGTGCACTGCTGCCTCTTTAAAAATAAAAATGGCGGGTGTGACGCCTCTCCCTCTGAGGTCATCGCGCACTGCGTGTGAACAGAGGAGGGATCTCGCGATAAAACATCATGAGATCTTCACCCCTCCGCCGCGCAATAACAGGTAGGTCTAGCTAAGGCCAGTGTGGGAAAATGTGACCAGGTGTGTGTCTTGTTCAGTCTGCTGTCCAGGTGGTGCTAATGGGCAACTTCAAGGCCCAGCACTTCCTTCTGATGTTTCTTTATCTTTAGAATGGAACGGACAGGCCTTCAGATAGAGGATATAGAGGATACAGGATATAGAGGACAGTCCTCTCGGAGCTTTTCAGAGAGAGGATTGTCCTCTGTAAAAGAGTTACTGATGGCAAGAACTTTAAACTAAAACATTCTAGTATTGCCCCTGCCCCCTTTGGCCTTCAGCCCCACCTACCACTGGAATGTGGCCCCGGAAAGCATCTCTGAAATGGAATGCGGCCCTCAGACCGAAAGATGTTCAACACCCCTGTTTTAATAGAATGCTTAGGGTGATCATATAAAAAGGAGGACAGGGCTCCTGTGTCTTTAACTGTTGCATAGAAAAGGGATTTTCAGTAAGTGTCATTTGTATGCATGCAGCACTTGGTGAAATTCCCTTTTTATTACAACGGTTAAACTTGCAAGAGCTATACTAGAATGACCAGACAAAAAAGAGGGCAGGGCTGCTGCAGCTTTAACTGTTGTGATGGAGAGGGATTTTCGCTAGGTGCTGCATGCATGTAAATGACACCTGCTGAAATGCCTTTTTCTATACAACTGTTAAAGATACAAGAGCCCTGTCCTCCTTTTCATATGGTCACCCTAATTCAGAATGCTCCTTCGCTTTGCTTAAAGCAGCAAGAATTGCCTCTACCTCTTTGAATCTGCTTGATCTTCAGGATTGTCTGCTGTGGTCGTGCACTGCGCTCCCCTGCCTTCTGAACTATAGAAATGTAATAAATGAAATGAATAATAAATAAAGTACAGCGAGTGGACGCAAAGCAAAGGGCTTTTCCGTACTGGCACCAAGACGGGAGCGCCCTGGCAAAAGACGACTGTCTGGCCTCCTCACCGCTCTCCTTTTGGCAAGCGGATGAGGTATTGCTTTCTTTTTTTCAAGAAAGCTTTTGCATTTTGAATTTTATCTCTGTCACTATCTTCTGCACTGATTTTGCCGTTTTCATTGTGGGTTGATTACACTGTTGGTTTTGATTATATTTTAACTATTGTTTTAAATCTGTACTTTTTTTGTTGTTAATTTCCTCTGAATAATTGTTTTAGAAAGGCATGACAGAAATGTCAAAAATAAAGAAATAACAGTATCTTTGGCTTCTGCTTTATTGAATTATCCAAGTTACTTTAGTGTAAACAATGGCTCTAAAAATACAATAGCTTTTAAAAAAAACTGAAAAATTATATTGTGAAAATGTATTTGGGAGGTTATGACTGCGTAAGCTTTTTACCGTGTGAGATTGCATTCCAACTAAAACAACAGTTTCATATAAAAGAATTTTAACGGTGCAATCCTAGGCATCTCTACTCAGAAGTAAGTCCAATTGCATTCCTTGGTATGTATATATGGGATTGTATCCGAACTCGGCTCCCCAAGAGTGTTGTCTTTTAAAGAGTGAATTGTGCTGTTGTGGCTTATGCTGACAAAACAAAACTTGCAAAAAACAAAACCTATAGTTTCAGTATGCTAACTGAAGTATAAAAAAACATTGCAGAGAATAATATTCACACACATACACAAATAGTTGTACATTTGCTTCATTTAGGTGGAATATTTGGACTTTGAAATGCTCTCGCAAGGCAGACATGATTGGTGCTAACCTTGCTTTTTTTTGGCACCAAATCAAATTGTTCCTGCTTATCCTGAAATTTTAAATTTAAAGGTTTTATATTTGTTTGCAGGTTGAATAGGATGTGTGTGTTTTTGCCTCTTGTAATTTTCTCATAACTCACTATAACGTATTTTCCTTTGTATAATGTTATATACACTGTCCTGGTGTCCATTGTGGATGAAGGATAGTTGATAATTTTAAACAATCAAACAAATAAACAAACAACAGGCTGATCTAATTTATCATTATCTGTCACAAATTTATTCATTGTGTTTTTATCCCAGTCTTTCTCCAAGAAGTTGAAGGCAGAATAATCTTATAAATAATCTAACGCTGAGCCTCATGTTATGGCCACCATACTGTGCAAAAGCCGCTTATTACATGTTGACCTTATCACACGGAGAGTTTCCATGCTAGAGCACATGCTTTTGGCAGTGGCTGGCCTTCATGTGGAAACTGATTACATGACAGTGATGTGCTTCATACATTATTGCTTTCCACGTGAAAGCTGTCAGCGGATGTAAGCGTTTCCAATGGAAAATATGTAGGGTCTATGTTAATGGGACCTTAGATTTTATGTTATTAGGAACTGTTTTTATTCATGTCTTTTAATGAATCCTGACAAACTTATATACACTTTTTAAACGGTTTTATTTCTCTTATGTCGACAAACCCCTTTTGGTACACTTATCTTTCCAACTCTGTTCTCTTACTGAAACGATTGTTGAAATTGTTATGGTAGCATTTTGTATGTAACAGCTCTTCTACTTGTTGCATGTAAGTTTGTTCTCTCAGTAAATGTGATTTACTGAAAAGATGGGCCTTTTTTTAAAAAAAAATGTAAAAGGTTCACTTAAAAGTTATCGCAACATTCAGCACGATTATGTGGAATCTTTAATATCTCTGCAATGCCTGGGCTGTAACAAGAGGTCACTGTGACCAGTTCTGTTATAGCTATTGACAATACGTTTTTAACATAATCTAAAGTTATGGGTTTTTTGTCCTTGTCAGATTTTTCAGATGCCTATAACTGAACAGCTTATAAATTAACAGCTACGTAAGAAACACTCTGGGGAGGAAAACATAAATAAAATATTCACAATACAAATAAAACATAATTTTAAAATTCTGCAATTGATAACCGAGGAAGTAAAATTTCATCAGTCATGTGGAACTATGGCAAATGCAAGTATTATTATTTTTAATAAAAAATATGGGGCTGTGCAAATACACATATTAAAAACCCAGCAGATTTCCCCCTCTCCAAAAAACAAAAAAAGCAGTTCAAGGAGACAAGGATTTGGAGCGGTGTGGTGGGGGGGGGGGGCGCGGTGGGGGAGCCAGCTCAGCTCTTTCTCTGTGTTATGCTCTAAGTTCCCCCATCTGGAAGCTGATTTGCCTGATAAGGTTCAAACTCGTGTGTTGGCCTACTCAGGGTTGGTCCTCCAGATGTTGTTGGACTACAACTCCCATTCACACTCATCATTGTCTATGCCAGCTAGTGTCTCCTCTAAATGAGTGATTTATTGCATGCTCATGATTGGCCAATCATGAAAGTTTGCAGGTCTTTTAAACAATGTTGTGAATGACCAGGATATCTCCCATGGTATCTATTGGAAATTCCATCCTGAAAAGAACAATTTTTAAAGTGGTAACATCTGAAAAAGTGGGTTCTTCCACCACTAGATGGCGCTGTCTCAATGGAATTAAAAAGAGTGGAAGTATTAAATTCAAACCACATGGTCGCCCTTCTCCGTCCATATAATTAAGCCCATAGCAATCACGCCAAAAAGCAGGAAACACAAATGCCCTGGGTAAGGAATGAGATTTCCCCTTAATGTAAAGACTCCCAAGGGCTGTTGGGAGTTGCAGCCATAAGTTGCCCATCCCTACATTAGAAGCATTGCAGGGAGGAAAACAGCTGTGGTGGGAGATTGGAGACCTGCCAGCTTAAAGGCTACACAAGTGGTTACACCTCTCTGAGATATCGCTACACTGATGTAATTATTTTGTCCTGGTGTACTGTTGTGCTCCACAAGTGCAAGGAATTTTAAACGTGCCCAGTGGCTGTATTAACTTGAAGACAGAATTCCTTTGTTAGTCAGGAAGCTCTATCCATTTGTCAAGCCCTTTAGTTAGGCACGAGAGTGAAGTTGCACCTTAGAGAATACCGTATTTCTTTGATTGTAAGACGCCATCAATTGTAAGATGCACACTAACTTCAGTACCACCAACAGAAAAAAAACCTTTGATTCTAAGAAATAAATGCACCCGCGATTCTAAGACGCACCCCATTTTTAGAGATGTTTATATGGGGGGAAAAGTGTGTCTTAGAATTGAAGAAATACAGTAATTGACTTAGAAGCAGTCAGCTGCCTACAAAAACCCATGGCACTATAAACCAATGAAACTATAAGATGCTTGCTGTCTCCCTGCTGTATTATTATTATTATTAGTAGTAGTAGTAGTAGTATTCTATTATTTATTATTAATTTATATAGCGCCATCAATGTACTCATAATTAAAACATTTATGAGTCAACTTTCCACCAACAAATTAAGCACCCACAGATATGCACAACAAGGTTTTACAGGCTATCATGGCTCCTCTTCTGGAACGTTAAATTCTCAGGTATGTTCCAATGACTGTGGCTATGTTTTGGGGCTTTCCCAGGCATTGGAGCTTTTTGTATTTGTTGTTGTTTTTGTGGTTCAAAAGTCAGTCAGTTAGTTTGAATGATTTCACTGAGGGGGAAACAGCAGGGTTTGGAGATGTGGAATCGGAGGTGCTTCAATATTGCCCCAGCAGGGAGTAGGAAGCCAGGCCATTCTGCAGCCACTGTGTCCTAACAAAAACTGACAGATTAATTCCTTGGGGTGGGGGGCATCTGTGAAACTTGTTTCTTTTCTTCATCACTTGCCATGATAATTTGTCTGTATGGGCCCTTGTACTTGTTAAAAGCAAACTAAGGTTTTCAGTAAGCCACTTCTTCTCTTCTATTGATCATCAGCTTGCAAATTTTATGTTTCCTATAGCTTCCTTTTCCTTTTTGTCTTAATTTAGATTATGAACGTCAGCCATGTACAGTGCTGTTCCTATGCTCTGGAAATGTTAGGCAATGATGACAATGAAGTTAAATTTTGGTCTGTGATGCCCATCAGGGTAGGAATTGTTTCAGATTAAAGCGGGGAAAGCCTGCCAAAATTAATGGAGTAATTATAATCAAATTGCAGTGGAAACTGGTGGTTCACCTTGGGTAGCTCCATTAGAGTTCTGACTGGTTCTGACTGAAACCTGGAGCGGATTCACTGACCTACTGACATCGAAACCACCAGCCTCTGCTGTCAAATTCTGTTTGTTAAAGAGTTCTGTACAGGAATTGTAAGGTTTCGTGTGATTCCCGTATTTCAAAAAACTTGCCAAAAGCAAAGTGTGAATTGGTCCTCACTACATTAATAATATTCTCATTTTTCTAAGCTAGTTATTTGAATATTTTTATATTCAGTTGTCAGAATATTTGGATTTATTCCTGGTTATGTGTATTTCTTGAGACCAGTGAGAATGTATTGCCATCTGTACTACTTTATTTTTAAAAAACTTTTTTTACCCTGTTCTTAAACCAATAAAGACTCCCAGAGGTACTTACATATCACTCAAAACCAAAGAGTCCCTGCCCTCAGGCTAACAGTCTGAAAGACATAACACAAATGGAAAAGGGATTAGGAAGAAAGAGGGAGGGAAAGCAAGCCCAGGCCTCAGTACTTAAGAATGACTAGCTGGAATGGAAAACAGTTCAAGGAGAAGAGAAGCCAACACTGCTGGTCTCTGATGGTGGCTCTGCATTCTTCTCTTCCTCCCTCACTGCAGCCCGATGGAATGGCTGCTGCCAGGGTGACAGTTGACGGGGTGGGCGGCTTATCTTTAAGAAAAGAACCTCGCATGAAGAAATTTAAGAATCACTTTCTGATTTTGGTGGAATAGAATGGAATGTAAATCTTTGGCTTTTATATCCAAAAGGATTTTTAAAATGCATTTCATAGGCAAATTTAAAATCAGTTCAAAACAAACAAAATAATAATAAAAGAACCCTTTTAGGGTGCAATCCTATCGGGATGCCCATCAGCCTCCGAACTCGGAGACTGATGGGCAGCTTATGCAGACCTGCAGGAGCGCCATGCCAATCCTCGCCTCTGTGCTTCTCCCGCTCTGCATTTTTGCTAGACGGGCTTTTTGTCTGACTTTATGGAGCTTTATGGAGCGGGGTAGAAGGAGACTAGGGGAGGACAGAGGATTCTTCGTAAGCGGGCCTCCACAGTCCCTTCCCCTCCCTGCCACAGAAGCGCCCCCTTTCCCTCCTCTCTAAGGTCGTTTATGTGACCTCTGAGAGGCAGCGGTTGCAAGGGTGAAGGGCGGGGACTTCAGATCCAGGAATCCGAACTATCCTGTAGCCTCCAGACACTGCCTAGGAGCCATAGGATCACTCTCCCTGAAAGGTACTTATTACTTGCTAGTGATCATGTAAATATTATTGGAAGCCTAATCAGCATTGCTGTCTATAACTTCTGGAGTTCATTTTGTTTCTTGGTTATTTTGTTGTTGTTGCTGTTGTTTTTATTGCAAAAAATAACCATAACTTACATGTATTGCATATTTACATTGTCTTACATTATATTGTAAAGCCTCAAGAGATTTATATTTAACAGGCTTCAGTTTTTACTAAAACAGCCAAGAGAAATAATCATAAAAGATAATTGTCAATATATAAATCACACTGTAAAAGTCTGTCTACTGAAATGTGCATCATCAATAATAATAATAATAATAATAATAATAATTTCTCGTTTCAGATTTAACGAGACAAGTAGAAGCAATTGAACTCAAGTTCCATGAATCAGCTGCTGAAATGAGCCGCTATAAAGAACTATTCATGTAAGACACTTAATTTTATTCACATCAAGTATAGTTCTTTCTGCCTAATTCCCTTATAATTATGTGCTAAAGTACAAGATTAAATAAATGCTTTAATGACATTATTAAATTTACAATACGAATTGAGAAAGTAATACAGATTTTTATTTTAGGATTTATAATGCGTGGAAAGTATTTGGGTTGTTCTTAGTACTCTTGAGTATGCAGGTCTTCTGATGTCACAAGGCCTGGAATAGAGCTGTATGAGGCAGATGGAAGGAAACGCAAAGCAAGTAACTCAGGGCTTTCCCTGCTCCCTCACAGCCCCTCCGTCTGCATAATGGACAGCAGCCCTATTTGTCGAATGGCCAGGTCATATCGGAAAAAGAGTGTATCCTCAGACCTGTCTTTATAGTAGCCATAAGGAATGATGCGTAATGCGTCCTCCAGTGATTGGCCACGTCTCCAATCTGTAGCCAGAGATATAACCTCATGAATTCCCGTAATTAAGAGAATGCTGTGAAATGGATTTGTGAACTACCATCTCTCAGCAAATCTCCTTGGGCTAAGTATTATGTGACTCTCAAGTAGGACAGGGCTCAGATTAAACGCCACCCATAGGACAAAGGCCAGATTTCTCCTATACTTTTTTTTTTTTAATCACGAATAGCAATTATGGTGTAGCTGCATGCAGTAGTGTTTTCTGTGGAAACAATGAGCTAACAAGAGAAGTGATATTAAGAAAGAACAGGAGAAGAGATGGGGAAGAAACAGGTGCCGGTAGCTTTAACTTTTACTGTGAAAGACTAGAGATGCATTTTCCCCCTTTTCCTTAGTGAGGTGTAGCTGAGAGATGCCAATATAGATGTGACAGTAGCAGTCCTTTCTGTTTAAACACGGAACGGCCTAGAAAGATGTGAGTGAATGTTAATGTTAAAAGCAAAGGTACATGCAGGTGAGAAGGTGAACTCTTCACTGATATATTTCTCTGCAGCCCCATCTATGTGGGTATTTTCCCCCCAGCCAGGGTCATACCTGCTATCCAAGCCCCAATGGGGAGAAATTGCCTGGAGAAATGGGGCTGCAGGGAAGTAAACAACAGCAATGTGGTGGTGGTGGTGGGGAGATTATGAGCACGCCCCTTTCATTTGAAAACAGGATCCTCAACAGCTCCCCCTTCTATGAGATTTGGAGCAGTTCAGTTCCTCAATTCAAACAATTCAGGCGCTGCTTGTTTTTTCAAAAAATGTATTCATTCATCTCCCCTACCCAAGGAGGAAGCTCAGGGTGACATAGATGGAGCTCCTCCACTCACCCATTTTATCTTTATAACAACTCTGTGATATTGATTAGACTGAGAAATAGTGGCTGGCCCCAAATCATCCAGTGAGCTTCATGGCCAAATGTGAATGTGAAGTTGGATCTCCTAGCTCAGCGTTCTAACCACTGCAACACACTGTTTGACAGTATCCTGCAAAACCCAACCCAGCACTCCGGCTTTGGAGAGAACACTCAAAACACTTTACGCCAAAGGAAAAAATAGGTAAAGGCAACGGCTGAAGCATAACGAATATATAATGGTATGACAAGATCCAGGGCAAAAGCCCTATTGTTTTTCCAGCTTTTGAGTACAACGTTCCTGGCGCTGGAGTGATAAAGAACAGCTGCACACAGCCCCCCCTCCTCCAAAGTGTAATATCCAGCAGCGGGGTGGGGTGGGGGTGAGCACATGCACCACCAAAGAAAACAGGAAATCCTGCAAAGTCAGAGACTGAGTAGGGCTGGCGGAGGGGCCAGAGCAGCTCGGCTGCTAAGTGGAAAACACCTGCACAAACCCAAAGGCAAGGCAGAGACCGTGCATTTTGAATAAGAAGCACAGGAAAGGCTGCCACAAAGCCTGGGCTGAGAAAGCAGCGTGACAGGACGAAGGCTTGGCTGATTCAGGATGCGCACAAACGGCAGGTGCAGAAGAGGCCGAGTCCTTACCCTGCGTGAAGAAGGCTTGCTGCTGAGCACAGGAAGAGGAGCGAGTGGGTATCAAATAGGTATTAGCTGGAGGAGGCGTTACAAGACGGGGTGGTGAATATTTATTTATTTATTTATTTATTTAAAACATTTCTTGGCCATCTTTCAGGGCAGAAGCCCTCACAAAGCCGCTTGCAACAATGAATTACATTTAAAAAAACAATTTAAAACATTAAAAGCCATAAAACCAAACACAATAAAAGAGCAATTAAAACAATAAAATCTTCTGAGAAAATCATCAAGAAACAATGACAATAGCAGCAAAACAGTACTCATCATGAGAAGGCCACAGTAAAATAAAATGTTTTTAAGGCCTTCTTAAAAGCCTGCAAGGATGGTTCAGGAACGGCTATTGTCAGAATGGGTTGAAGTAGAAAATCCACTGGAACCCTCATAAAAATAATCCTGTGGGGTCAGAGATCCTATGACTGGATCCATCTGATCTAGTAACCTGTCTACAATCACCACTGTACTTATTAAAGTTAGTGGTTCTGGACTTTAGTCCAGGTGTAGGTTGTTTTCAGTGTAGCTAACTTCCTGCAACACCTGTTTGCAAAAAGCAGGGAACTCTGTCCATCACTGGGAAATCTGTCCCACAAGTTTTCCCCAAACTTTGAGGACTTTTTGCATTCCCCCCCCCCTTCGTCTCGGCTGTATTCATTTTATCTTGGCAATTTGCGTAATTTGTGCAGATTGCAGCTGCAGTTTGTGTAATTTGCGCAACTTGCGTGAATTACACAATTTTGCACAAATTGCAGTCGTAATGTGCACAAATTAAAAAAATAATGGAAATTCGCTAGCTGGCCAGACTCACTGCAGGCCAGCTAGCAGAAGACAATCCAAAGTCCAGGGAGCTGAGCTGATGAAAGCTCATCAAGCTCCACCCCCAACCCGGATTCCTCCAGGGTAGCATTCCATGCAGCACAAGGGACTGGCGCCAGAGAGAGAAATTGGCAGCCTGCTTCCCCATCAACACATGGACAGGCTTTGTGCATGAGCGCAGGCCTCGGAGGACCATAGGAAGCTGCCTTTTACTGAATGTGTCTGAGCATTGGTCCATCTAGATCTGCCCTGTCTATGCTAGCTGGCAGTGGCTCTCAAGGGTTTCAGACAAGGGATATTCCCAGCCTTACCTGGAGATAGCAGAAATTTTGGGAACTTTTGCATCGGCTTTATCATTGAAGTACAGTTCTTTCAATAATAATAATAATAATAATAATAATAATAATAATAATAATAATTAATAATAATAATAATATATTTCTTACCCACCTCTCTTTGGATCAAGGCAGGGAACATTAGTATAACAACATTAGTATAACAATACAATATAAATCAAATAATAAAATTAATTAATAGAGCATATAAAACCAAGACAATATTAAAATAACAATCAGGACATCTTAAAATTCTTAGGTTTAAAATTCATCTGCCTGCCAAAAGAGATTAGTCTTTATGACTGTCTTGAACTCGGAAAGAGTGTTAAGTTGACAAATCTCCTCTGGCAGGCCATTCGGTCCCAGTCAGGATTGGCAACGTTTATTGTTAATAATATTTCTGCTTTCTGCCCATATTGTAGGAGGTGAACTTTTAAACATAACAAATGCAGGAGTGAGCTTCTTTTTATACTGCCTGGGCTGATTTTATTTTTTTGGTTTTAGGCCAGATCTATATCAAGCATATATCATATTGCACTATGAAAGCAGTATATAAGAGGCAGGAGCTACACTACTGCTTTATGGCAGTATTGAAGAGCACTGACAACTGTTGGGGCCCTGTGACACATACCATATACCGCTTTTATACCACTTTCATAGTGCTATATCCTGCTTGATGTTGATCTGGCCCTAGTTAAAAAAATAATAACTTTACATTCAGGAGTAGTGTACTTGCACTGTCATCTCAAAGGATAATCATAATTATTCTTTTCGCAGAGTGTCCTCTGTGTCTGTATGAACATCCATGTTCTATATATACGAACACACACACTCAAGTTTTTTTATGACATTGTGCATTGCAATTCCTGCTTTCACATTTTTATATTAGAACTAGAAAATACACTGTTGCTAAGCATTCTAAATATTTTAACGGTAATGTAAATGAAAAGCACCGTGAATACTTGTACATAAATATACAGTAATGAGCTTCCAAATGTAATTTTTAGATGTTGATATACTGGCTCTTATTTAGCAAAATAATGTATCCTGTTTCAGTTTAAATGTAAATATAAAGTAGAGTTATTAATAGGTGAAGTAATGTTATAATGATGAGAAATGTCGCTGAGTTTCCAGTTCTAGCGTCATTTGAATTGTTGCGCTACTTGCCTGTTTTCATTCCTGCCTTTCTGGGGGGGAAAACAGCACTACATATTCAATATTTTGTGGTTGCTACAGTAAATGATTGCATACTGAGTTTAAATTTCACTGAGAACATACATTGCCGAAGTTTAAGATGTCACGCTGCACATCACTCACTTGTAAAACATATCTGCCAACTTCTGGAAGTCCTAAAGGAGGCTGAGGCTGCAATCTTAAGCATGATTATTTGGGAGTAAGGCCCATTGAACTTTGTGGAACTTACTTTCCAGTAGGCACGCGTAGGATTGTGCTGTGAGAGTCCTCCAATCGGAGAGCTTCGGCTATTGGGCGGTATAGAAATGAAATAAATAAATAAATCTGAAGTTCCAGCCATCCCTATCATTTCATCTACAACGGTAGTAAAGCCAAATCCAATTTAAAAAGGATAGATTAATATATTCCCAAATATTTGCTCAATTTAGAGTCCTCCATATTTCAAAGCTTTAAAACCAAGCAGTACGTTGAAATATTACTGACAAGCATCTGTCAGGGACGCTTTAGGGTGGATTCCTGCATTGAGCAAAGGGTTGGAATCGATGGCCTTGTAGGCCCCTTTCAACTCTGCTATTCTATGATTCTATGATTATTCTGGCATGACTCCTTCATTTTCCAAAGCTCATCTTCCACCAGTGTCTCCTGATTTCTACCTGCAAGATGGATCACATGCAGCGTCTCCAGGTGCAGTCATTGACTTCTTCCCATAGTGAGAGGAGTCAGGGAGAAAGTGTGCAAGCCAACAGAGGCTGATGATGTGGGGTGGAATGTAAAACTCAGCTGCTGAGCAGCTACCAAGGGGGAGGGAACCCCACAGTGGAAGTTGCATGGCATTGGTGGAGTCCAGGGTGATTCAGTCACAACTGCACTCATATCTCCAGTGGCTCTGCAGCAAAACCAGTCTGGCCCGGAGTAAACCCAGCTAGGGAGGAAGTGATGTGGTGCCACCAATGGGCTGTGGCCATGGAGCAGGCCCCTTGATGCCTGTCACACTAGAATCCTTTGTATATTGATTAAACTTGATTTCCTTAACTACTCAGTTCTTTATGTGCTTTATATTTCCTTCCAGTTTATTATCTGGCATGGAGAGTTTTAATCTCCTACGAGATGTTTGAATAATAAGGAAGCTCTTTAATTTACCTACCTAATGGTGCACTTATTCATACATATTTTGTATGTCTCTCTCTGTTCTTGTGACTCATTCCATGCCCAAGCATGACCTTCAATACAGCTTTGGAGAAAGCTGTAGCATTCCATTACAGAAAATGTCCCATTCCACACACACACACACACTATTAGGGGGAGGTGTTTCCCTCTATCCACATGTCCCATATGTCCAATTTTATGGCAAATAGAAGTTTCAAGAATGTATGGAATAAGCTGGTTGCCAGAAAGAATGGTTACTCACCATGACAAATGGATAACAGCAAGGTTTCTGAAATAGTTCTACTAAAGCAGCTCACTTGAGTAACAAAATGACACAATTCTGAAATACAGGAAACATTACACTTGCTAGTTTCAGATCTAGTACTAAGAATTAGGGGTGTGCACGGACCCCCTGATCCGCTTCTCTTCCAGATCCGCAACTTTTGGATCGGGTCCGCTCCGCTCTGCCTATAGTCCGCTCCGGTTCACTGCGAAGCTCCCCCCCCATAGGCTTGCATTGAAATCCAAAAAAGCCTACAACTTTTTTTATGTTAACGTTAGAAACCTCAAACTCGGTACCATGATAGCTTATACATGTATACACATGCATGCCAAGCCTCAAGCCAATCCAAGCCTCCCCTGATTTTGGGGGAATTTTTGAAAATCGGACACCCCATTTTCAGACATGGGCTTTTCTCCGACATTTTGACAGCTAAAAACTTGGAAGCAGGCACATCCACATTCATGGCAAGTTTCAAGCAAATTCCATCATCCCCTGATTTTTGGGGGGGGCTTTAACCTCTAACGCATCACCCCTAACCCCAATTCACACCCCTTTCAATATCTCTGTCAATTTTCACATTAGAAACCTCAAATTAGGCACCGTGACACCTCATGCATGCCATGCATGCCAAGCCTCAAGCCAATCCAAGCCTCCCCTGATTTTTGGGGAATTTTTGAAAATCGGACACCCCAGTATCTCAGGGATTTAAAGCTGCAGACAGCTCAATGGGGCCATTTCAAAGGAAATCCCAACATGCCATGAATTGGGGAGTAGATAAACCTAAACATGAATCTTCTTCCACACTTGAAAAATTGATTTGGAACTTCCAAAAGTCTAAGTGAGCGCAGGAATGACTTATCCCCTGAGTCAAAGCAAGACACACACAAACCATCCCTGCGAGGTGGGCAGGGGAGGAGGGAAGGCAGGCAGGCAGCAGACATTTCTGGGGGCACAAGGAAGTACGGCAAGGATGGCTTGTTTCTTTCTAAGCCAGCAGTAACACATTGAGGCGGGCACAGAGGAGGAGGATTGGGAGCAAGCATGCCGGAGGCTGCTGGGCACGAACCACAAAGCGCATCTCCCAGGCACCAGGCGGGCAGAGAGGCAGGCAGAGATATGCCATAGATCTATGGGGGAGTCAGTCTCGGCAGATGCCCCACCACAGCAGCACCCTGGGGGGAAGGCAGGCAGGCAGGCAGGCAGGCAGCAGACATTTCCTGGGGCACAAGGAAGTTAGCCAAGGATTGTTTCAAAGCCAGTAATGCAAACCATCCCTGTGAGGCGGGAGCAGCACAGAGAGATGCCTTTTCTTTTGCATCCCATAACTACTAGGAGGCTAGGAGGATAAGAGTAAAGCTTTGTGATCCTTGCTTCAGAGCTGATTGACTGCACTGTGATCACAGCCATTATTAAACAACAACAACAATAGTAACGTTAATAATAGCAGTACTAATTAATAGTAATAGCAATAATAATAATAACAACAACAATAAGGAGTTGAACCACAATGAAAGCCTGCCTGACTTCACTGAAGAGGAAAAACCAGGAGAGCTTGGGCTATGGGGTGTATTAAATGGAATAAATAAATAAATAAATAAATAAATAAATAAATAAATAAAGGAGGGGTGGAATTAAAAGCAACAGTGTTGCTGAATAAACAACAAGAAGAATTTTTTTTAAAAAAGGCTATGTCTGTCTTTTACCAGTAAGAGGAAAGTGGACGTGCCCAGGGGGAGGGGGATATGCCAATTTTTGACTGGCCCTAAGTAAGTACCAGTCTTTAAGAAGCTACCTGTCACTTCAACTCATGACAGGCATTAGTCTCCACTGGTTACTCTTTGGAGGGCTCTGATTACCCTCCAAGGGCAAGACACAGTGTGTGTGCACTGGGCATGTCCACATGCCCTAGGGGACCTCATCCCCTTGCACCACATCTATTAAATTGTTCACTAAGGTTAGGGTGGGTAGCAGTGCTGTGTTTCCTGTCTGTTATTTATTTGCGTAGTATATGATTTCAGGTTGTGTTTGTGCATTTGGTGGGACTACTGTTTTAAAAAACACTGGGAAAAGTCCGTTCAGACGAAGAAAGAGTAGTTTCCCAGTATCCCAAGTTACTAAGTATCCCGTTTTGCCTATCCCCTCCTCCAACTTTGGGATTGGAGGATGCTTCATCAGGTGATCATGACTGGGAGTTGAATCTGCCTCTCAGCACTTCAAGCAAACCGCACCACACAGTGCTGAGAGTAGGCTCAAAATGACCCCCTGCCACGACTCTCTAAGCACACGAAATTTCAGAAAGATAGCTTTAAAAACAAAAAAGTTATTCGATAATCTTTTCCACAATGCAATCCTATGGGCAAAAAAATCCAAAATGGTGGGCGGATCGCTCCGCAAAAAGAGGAGCGCTCCTCTTATGGTTGCTTCTCTTCGCCATGCTCCTCCAGGCCCCTAACTCGCTTCTCCTCCGCCTCTGGGCAAGGCGGATCAGGCCAATTAGCTCCTGCTTCTCCGGTCCGAGGAGAAGCGGAGCACATCCCTACTAAGAATAAGGTGCTTTTGGTCTATAATTAGTGATTTTCAGATGGAATTGAGATCTGTGACATCTCTATTATATTCTATGGATTTACAGCTATAATCTTGAATATTTGAGTCATGTTACCAAAAAAAATAATAATCTATAAATTTCAAAGGAATGCCTACTGGTTATGTTAACACATAATGCTATTAAGTCAAGACATCATTTTTACATGCCACATGTAACGGCTATAAACCATTCTTTTGAACTGAATACTTGAATTCAGCAATTACATAAATTGCTGTGACAGCCAGTTATAGAAAGCATTGACTAGACAAATTTCAAAAGAAATTCTTTAGACTTTAAAGGTCGTCCTGCATTTTTCAACAATTGTGTTTACTTTCATGTAGCAGTTATTTGACAGTAATTAGGTAGATAAAATCATTGGACAGTTGACTAATTATTTTTGACTTCAGAGATGAGAAGAAATGGAACAAATAGAAAGGCTTTTTGAAGCTATGACTTTATATAAAAATCCATCAACAGACTATATAATTGGCTACACATTTATACCAAAGTATACCACTACAGCACCAAAGTAAATAATTTGACAACCCCAGGGACCAAATAGTATGTTAGATACAGTTGTATGTAACTGTTGCCCAATGTTCATTTATTTTATTGCCCCTAAGGATAGCTGAAATCTTGACTGGAGATTAGGGACTGAGAGGGGCGTCTTAACACTTTGTTCTCAGGCTATTCCCTGCTGAAAATTGCTCACCGGACCTGCTTTTTTCCCTGTTGAGGAAAGGATACAAAGGCTTGAAGAAAGCCATAGGGTGGAATTGGATGTATCAGCTTGGCAAGGGTCAGGTGATACAAAGAGCCAATAGGCTTCCACCTGTTCCTGTAAAAAGTATAGCTCTGTAGTGCCGTCCCAAGATATTTTGCTGGCTGCCTGAACCAGAGCCCAGATGGCATAACCTCACCCCCAGCTAGGGTCAACACTTTCAAAACAAACGGAACGTCACCATGAAGAATCTCGATGGTGGGCCTTCTCTGTAGCGGCACCCACCATCTGGAAAAATCTCCTTCATGCGGTTTGGAAGGTGGAAAATGTAACGTCCTTTAAACGCCTCCTGAAAACGTACCTGTTCACAAAGGCTTTCCCTGGACTATAACTTGTTTGATTTTATATAGGTTTCTTTAACTTTTAAAGTTTTAAATTTATTCGCATGCTTGTTGTATTTTACGGTTTTAATTGTGCACTGCATGGAGATCCTCGGCTATTGGGCAATATAAAAATGTAATAAATAAATAAAATCAATCATCTTGCTGCACCATTAGGACATCAATTCCGACCTTCATCTTTTTCCACCCTCATAGTGCTGCCTGAAGCAAGTAGTCCTATTTTGGTTTCATTTAATTTACTTGTCTGTAGTGTTCTTGTATGCATTTGATACATTAAAATTCAGCAACTCCTTTGCTGAAGGAACTGCACTGGCTGTCTATTTGCTACCAGGCCATGTTTATGGTTCTACTATTCCTGAAAACATTGTTATTTCAGGAAGCCTTCCTTGAGCCACCGACTACAGTTTTATCACAACTCTGTTTCATTTTAAAAGTAATAATTATGATAATATGGTGCTTTTATTTACATCCTATTTGTTCACCACTCCGAAATGTGTCTGGATGTGAAGCGGTATACAAATGTTGTAAATAAATAAATAAAATAAAATAAAAACTACTCTGTTTTCAGCTTCACTGTGTTTTCTTCCAGTCTTCCAGCAAGAGGTTAGCTTCATTCCAAAAACAATGTGTTTAATAATCTTCTTACTCTGCTAGTTTAAGTCATCCTTACACTGCTTTTCGGCCTTTGCTTGATGTATCTGCATACCTAATCAACATCAATAATTGGGATGGGGGGGCATGTTAATGTAGTACTCCTGCAGTAAACTTAGAAGTTTTGTAAACTAGAGTTTTGCCTTGATATGTACAAAATCTAAACTGTAGATCAGTGAAACAATAGAAGCCCCACAAAGTTCTACAAATTCTGGGTTTGCTCGTGTTGTGATATGGCAGCTCTCTCTTTCTGGATGGGAGGATAAATCATTCAGCCCTCATTCAGCTCACCTATCAGAAAGGATACCACCTCTGGTTATGGATTTTGTGACATGGGAGTCCAACAATTAGGTATTCTGAGACATCCTTATTTAAATCATTCCAGGCAAATAAGAGATTCTTCCTCCCACTCTTGTCATATATGTTCAGGAATCATAGAACCATAGAATAGTAGAGTTGGTTGGGGCCTATAAGGCCATCGAGTCCAACCACCTGCTGAATGCAGGAATCCACCTTAAAGCATATCTGAAATATGGCTGTCCAGCTGCATCTTGAAGGCCTCTAGTATGTAGGGTGACCAAATGAAAAGAAGGACAGGAACCCTGCCCTCTTTTGTATCTGGTCACTCTACTATAGCTCCTGCAGCTTTAACTGTTGTGATGAAGAGGGAATTTCACCAGGTGTTGCATGCATATAAATGACACCTGCTGAAATTCCCTTTTCAATACAACCATTAAAGATACAGGAGTCCTGTCTAGTGCCCTTCATTTTGCACTAGGATGAAATAGAAACTCTGCTAGACAACATTAACAAGTTAGCAAATGAAGACCATGGCATGAGAAAGGTTCTGTCAATTTTTTAAAAGAGGGGGATTTATTATTCAAAATGTTGTATTCTAGAAAGAAGTCAAAAGAAGTTGAGGACCGTCGGAGTGAACTCCAAAAATTGGTGTCTGAAATTGAAAGATCTGAATCTCGGTATGAGTCACAATAGTTTACAACTGTATGCAAATGCAAATACTGCGCTGAAATAGGGAGTATCAAATTGTTCTGTTTAAATAATTATTTTGTGGAGCCCCATAGCATTTTTCATTATCTCAGTTGCCCTGCTTTTATGATGTATCTTTATTTATTTATTTATTGTTGCATTTATATCCTGCCTTTCCATTATAAAATGCCCGAGGCAGATGATTTTTCTGTTTTTTTAATTGCCACATCCTCTCCATCTCCTCTATTCCTGTACCAATTTGTGTTAAACTCTCTAATTTCTTTCTCTTTTAAATTGTGAGCCAGTGGGCAGCAAGGTCTGTCTTTTCTTCTCTAGTTTGAGTAAAGCACTTACATAGTTTAAAGTATATTATTATTATTATTATTATTATTATTATTATTATTATTATTATTGACAATCTTATATAAGAAGACGATAGCGTATAAGGCTTATTACTCGAGATCTACTAGACCAGTTTTGTTCATTTTTGTTTTAAACTGAAGTTTAACAGTGTAGCTGTGCAGAAAATTTTGAAACTTCAAAAATGTTCAGAGTTCGAGCTTTTGGCAGCTTGGGAAGGGAGGAGGTTTAAGGTGTCTTCTGAACACGGCCAGTGTGTGTATGCACATGTAATAATGCTTATTCCTGTGAGCTCTTGGAGTGCTGGGCCAATGAAAGGGCAGGCACAGAATTTTGAGAAAGGGCCTGAAGAACAGTCAGTTGACAATAGTTAGAGTAGGAATAAGAGAAGGGGCGGAGAAATTACTGAAAGGACACAAGAGTGAGAAAAATCTTACATCATATGTTTTCAACCTCAAACTTCAAGAAATAGTAAACAATCTTTTTAAAATGAGCATTTATTTATTTGTTTTGTTTTCTCCTTTGCTGGTTTATTTGTAGTATCTTTATTTTAAAAGTGTAAAGTTGTTCAAGTCGCAAGGGAACAGGCAAATATACTTTTATCCAATCATTCTCAGACTACTAGTCCCCACGGTGACATGGGATTTGCCTAGTAGTAGTAGTAGTAGTAGTGATGACGGTACCAAGACTCATTCCTGTTACCTTTCATACATTTCATCTGTATACTGGTTTACTACAGAAACATTATTTTTATAATGTTCACATGGTGATGATGATGTTACCAAGTCTCATTCCTGTTACCTTTCATACACTTCGTCTGTATTCTGGTTTACTACAGAAACGTTCTTTGCATAATGTTCACATTTACTGTAACAGCCCTGTAAAAATACATCTTTATATATACTGAATGTTTCAGTTCTGACTTTTGGTCTCTCTTTTATTTTTTTACTTTTAGGTTTACTCATACTCTGACAGAACGAGAGCAATCTTTGCTTGCCTGCCAACAAACATGCCGGCGTTTACAGGAAGAAGCAGTTGAGAAAGAGAGGAAAGAAGGGGATCTTAAAAAACAAACCGACCATTTGGAGAGTGAACTGGAAACAATTAAGAGCCTTCTCAAACAGCGGGAGGAAGAAGTGGTAACACTTAAGCAAGAAAGGTAATCAGAAATGACTTGTCACGTGTGGCATTACAGGACAGGATGTTCTGCCTAGATTCTCTTTCTGAGAATGTCATAAAACTAAAAGTCCCCTACAATTTGATTCTTTGCAGTTCTCCACACCCAAAGAAATAATTGCAGAGGGCAAGGTATGGCTGTGCAGTGAAAGAATATTTTAAATCAGAAGAACGATGATAATTTTTAGTACAAGCTTTAACATGTTTACTCAAGAGTCATCTCCTTGAACTCAGTGGGGTTTACTCTTTATGAAGTGTGGTTAGGATTGCAACCTTAAATGGATAGGGTCTACAATAGAAATAATGCCCCCAAAGCCAGTGGAGGCTAATCATACTTCATTCCCATTAAAATCAACAGGAGAGGTTAGCTAACAATTTACAAATCACATTTGTATTCAGTGGAACTCAAGTAGAGCTGATTTTCGTTGGCCATAGCTAGACGGGGTGGTATCCCGGGGCGATCCCTGGGATCGTCCCTGTGCGCCCACATGACGCACAGGGGATCCCGGGAGCAGGAAGAGATGATCCCTCCCTTGCCCTGGGATCTCGCCCTAGCCTTTGAGCCTGCTTTTTCCATGGTCTTGGGCTGATCCCGAGACCATGAAACGTGTGTGCGGGCATTGCGTTTTGTCCCGGCTCCTCGCAGTTACTTGTGAGGAGCTGGGAGCCGCTCGGGGGTGGGGGGAGCGGGAAAAAATATTTAAAATTTAAAAAACTTACCTTTTGCGCACGAGAGTTCGTGCACTCTTCTTCTTTAACAAAACAAAAAGACAAAACGCAGCATCCTCTCCCTCCGAGTTTGTCACGCGCCACGTGTAAACAGAGGGGGAGATCTCATGATAAAAATATTGTGAGATCCTCACACCTCCGTCGCGCTAGACCTGGTAGGTCTAGCTGAGGCCTCTGAATCGAGAGTAGTCACACAAATACTTCACCTAGGTATAGTACTTTAAATTTTCAAAGTGCTTCACATCTGTTACCTTGTTAGTCTCTGTACAACAACCCACTGCAGTGGCTGGTGAAGTGGAGCAGAGGACAAGAATGGCTTCTGCCCACCCCTTAGCAGCCATCTATGGGGAGGGAGGGCTCACATCCTTACAAGCTGATGCCACTGGGAAGAGAGGGAGGCCTGTACTGCCCCTGCCTCCCTGGACCATCTGCCTGTAATGATAGGAGCCCCCGCATAAACTAGGATGCTGCTCAGCATCCATGGCCATTTAATGTCCTCCAGCCCACCTCCCTAATCAGTGCTGACAAACCTGAAAGGTGGGCCAATATTACTGTCCCCATATTACTGCTACCATAGATTTCCATGTGAGCTTAAGGCTAACATGAGATTTCCTAGAATCATAGAATCAAAGAGCCATTGAGTCCAACCCCTTGCTCAGTGCAGGAATCCACCCTAAAGCATACTTGAGAGATGGTTGTCCAGCTGCCTCTTGAATGCCTCTAGTGTGGGAGAGCCCACGACCTCCCTAGTTAATTGGTTCCATTGTCATACTGCTCTAATAGTCAGGAAGTTTTTCCTGATGTCCAGCTGGAATCTGGCTTTCTGGAACTTGAGCCTATTATTCCGTGTCCTGCACTCTGGGAGGATCGAGAAGGGATCCTGGCCCAACCTTTCAAGTATTTGAAGAGTGCTATCATGTCTCCCCTCAATCTTCTCTTCTCCAGGCTAAACATGCCCAGTTCTTTCAGTCTCTCTTCATAGGGCTTTGTTTCCAGACCCCTGATCATCCTGGTTGCCCTCCTCTGAACACACTCCAGCTTGTCTGCATCCTTCTTGAAGTGTGGTGCCCAGAACTGGACGTAATACTAAAGATGAGGCCTAACCAGGGCCTCGTGCGATTTGGAAGCTATACTTCTATTAATGCATCGCAAAATAGCATTTGCTTTTTTTGTAGCCACATCACACTGTTGGCTCATATTGAGCTTATGATCTACAACAATTCCAAGATCCTTCTCGCTTGTAGTATTGCTGAGCCAAGCATCCCCCATCTTGTAACTGTGCATGTAACTGAGATGTCTTAGGCCATAGCTAGACCTAAGGTTCATCCCCGGATCGGCCAGGGGTCAAACCTGTTCATCTAGGTGACACACAGGGGATCCAGTGCTCAGGCAGGGGTGAACCCTGGATGATCCCAGGATAAACCTCAGGTCTAGCTGTGGCCTTAGTCAACAGCACACAGCCATCACACTATCGATTCTCAGCTACGGTGCATCCCTTTCAGTTGTGACTATCATGTATATATTACAGTCATATTCATCTTTCTCGCTTTTTTTTCTTTTTAAACAAAAATAGTGTAAACTAGTAAAATTGTGCCCTGTATATTTTTCTAAACATGCTATCTTACGAGGGAAGTTTGCTGGACCTTTCTGGTAAGTGGTATATCTTCAAGTAACGTTTGCAAACAAATGGCACCACAGAATCCAGCATGCTCAATGGTGTCAGTTATGTTTTCATTTTCTTAAGGCTGCAAACCAATAACAGTCATTAAAATGATTGTGCAGAATGATAGCTTGGTGGGTGGGAGGTGTTTTTTTAAGCTGTCTGTTCTGAAGTGATTGCCCCCAATCTATTATTATTATTATTATTATTATTATTATTACATTTATATACCGCCCCATAGCTGAAGCTCTCTGGGCAAGGTGGGGCAGATGTCTGGATGCAACGGGGAAGGCTTGTAGAGCTGTCCCTGACATGGCAGTGAATGGGGAAGCTGTTATGCGTGTGGGAGCTCCATTGAAGCTGCCACATAACAACATAAAAAGAGCCCTGCTGGATCAGACCGTGGGTCCATCTAGTCCAGCACTCTGTTCACACAGTGGCCAACCAGCTGTCGACCAGGGACCAACAAAGCAGGACATGGTGGAACAGCACCCTCCCACCCATGTTCCCCAGCAACTGGTGCACACAGGCTTCTGCCTCGAATACTAGAGATAGCACACAACCATCAGGGCTAGTAGCCAGAAGTACTTCATTTCATTTGTCCTGAATCTCCCACCAATTAGCTTCATGTGATGACCAGGGTTCTAGTATTTTGCATCGAGATGATCTAGCCATTCTATTTTTATCTCACTCTTCCTCCAAGGAGCCCAGAGTGGAAGGTTTATCTCTGAAGCTGTTTGGAGTTTTCCTGAATGATGGGTGCAGTGTTGTACATCCAGAAAGTTTCAGCATCCTTAATACCTTAATCTATGCAATCTGTATTGATTGGAACACTATCCATTTAGATCCACCCACCACCACCCCCGCCTTATTTCTCTACGTATATTCTCTGGAGAAAAACTGTTAATGTTGGAATTGGCCAATAGTGGTGGCAGATAATTCAACTAAATTAAATTATTTTCCAGTTCTTCAGGTTGCTGTGGTTACATATGTCACATATTAAATAAGGACTGATTCAACATCCATTGGCAATTAAAGAAACAACAAGTTTTCATAGCTCTTAATGGATTTTGGATAGGCTCCCCAAAGGTTCAAAGCACCTATAGTTTGATAGGGTTTTCAGATTGTGGCCCAGTTAAAGGTCATTTCCAATGTATTTAATATAGGAACCTCACTAATACCACTTTTCTATTCAACAAGGGCCTACCAAGGGGATTCACAGTCTAGTTTACCTTAGAAGGAAGATGAGATTTAGGTCAAGACAAGATATTTGGAGATAGGTGAACAGATCTCCCACTGTTTGGTTTGTTTGTTTTTTAATTTAAAAGCAGCTCCAAAAACTGGAGGACAGATGAAATTGCAGTACTGGGGGAGAGGAAGTTAACCTGGGCCTTTCCCCATTCTAAAATTGGGGCCCACATTTGACCCTCAGAGGGAAAAATACAGGTACCCATATGATACATGTACATCTTCCCCTGTGGGACAAATAGCAGCTTTCGGGGACAGGGTATTTTGATTAGGAAAAGGATTAACCTCTTTCCTCAGTGCCAGGGCTCCAATCTGACACACACAGACATCCTGCCACAGACACACATAAGTGGTTTAACTTGGAAAAACACACACATGGTGGATATAAAAGAACCAACAATTAATGGATTTGACAGTCATTAGTGACTGGACAAACTTGATTTTTGCAGCTTGTCAAGTGGTGGCTGCAATGTGCTGTTTGTTGAAGACTTCGGAAAAATTAGTTCCACTTGATTCACACCACTTGAGTCAAGAAACACACTTGCTGGACTCCTTCAGATAGATTTGTTTCATGTAAATCCCCTCACCAGGTGATGAAAAATGTTGACACATGCAAGTTAAAGTACAGATGAAATGTTGGCAGCTCTGGTCTGAATTAATAGGCTCATGTTCCTTTGTGGTATTGAAGGATTTAGCAACTGCAGGTAAAAACTGCTTTTGCTAAACTTCTCCCTGTTCAACAGCAGCCTCCTTTAGGTGCTGGCAAATATAGGCCTCTGCTGATCCTGCCACAAATCACATAGAAAGCCAGGAAGTATTTTTTTAATCCTATGATTAATCATATGACTATTCTTTTCTGAGGAAAGCTTGTATATTTTTCTCTGCTTGGAACTGAAATGGACTTTTCTGCCTGGACTTTTCATTTCCCTCATGAATTTGTTTTTCCCCTTCCTAATATTTTATGAGTATTGCCTCTGATAAGATATTTAACAGGAATAGATGGGAATGGATTACATTCCAGATCTGTCAGCATACATATCGCATCCCAGCAGTTTCAGCTGAGGACTCCAGTTCATGCATAGTCCTTCCTGTGAGCAGGAACTGCCTTATTCTTTTTATAGTCCTTTCCCTCAACATTGAAAAGATGACCAATCCTTCTTGCATGAAGCTCTCTGAATAGACTGGAACCCTGCAGAGCATTTCTGTGTTTTAAGGAACCAATGCAAAGTCTCTTACTTTGCGTATTTTTTGTAGACGATTTATTATACTAAACTATACTAGATCATAATTAGACCAAGTGTTCTCAAACCTTGCCAGCTTCCTTTAAGTCAAGGAAAATCTCTTCCAGAAACACACCCAGAAATCTTTGCAGGTCACAGGACAATCCCAATTCCAACCCCAGTTAACAGAAACATTTCATACTTCCCAGTATGACAAGCTGCACCTGAGAGAATGTAACATGGGATAAAAATTGTACCCAAGCTATTACCTGCTTTGAACTAGTTGGGACAGGGCATGTTAGCACTTGCTTGACTTCTGTACCCAAAAAGGAGAACGAATAAAGAACTATGAGGATACTGAAATCAGGGCTGAATCACATGAAGTCAATCAGTGTGTGGTAGCCAGCTATAGTGGACTCAATTTGATAACATGGTTTGTACTTTGTGGACATAGTAACCACACAACTGACGACTTGCACATTGGGCACCTACAGTACATTCTTCCTTCTCCACATGACTGAAAACTCCTGCACAGTCTCAGAATGGATCTTACTGGGATTGTCACAAGGTACAAATGTGTCCAAAATGGCAAGACCGAAAGAGACACTCAAGTTTAGCCTATAGTCTCTGTGAACACTCTAAGCCACATTGCTATTTAGGGCAGTGCCAAAGCCTTATAATTAGATGATCAGAGACACATACAAATGGACCTTGATACACTATGGATCAATCTACATCTTGACGTCTCAATAACATTTAGAATATAAGAGCCATGCTGAATCAGACCCATGGTCTATGTCGTTCAACATTTTGTTCCCCACAGTAGCTAAGCTGTATTTAAAGGTGGGCTAAAATTTCTCAGAAAAGAGGTTTCTGATAAATTTTCTGAGCATTTACTTTTTTGAGCTCCCCTCAAACTTTTGGAGAATTTTAGCACAGAAAATATTAAGTGAAATGCACTCCCTTCCACATTTCAGTAAACTGAGCCAAAATTACTTGGACAAGAATTTTCTGAGGATTTTGTATTTCAGCACACATACACACCGCCCTATATTATTATTATTATTATTATTATTATTATTATTATTATTATTTATATAGCACCATCAGTGTACATGGTGCTGTACAGAGTAAAACAATAAAATAGCGAAACCCTGCCGCATAGGCTTACATTCTAATAAAATCACAATAAAACAATAAGAAGGGGAAGAGAATGCACCAAACAGACACAGGGTAGAGTAAAACTAACAGTATAAAAGTCAGATCAAAATCAAGTTTTAAAAGCTTTAGGAAAAAAAAGTTTTTAGCTGAGCTTTAAAAACTGCGATTGAACTTGTAGTTCGCAAATGTTCTGGAAGAGTGTTCCAGGCATAAGTATTCCTCCTCCAGAAACTATATATCTAAATCCCCACCCCAAATAGGGTGGAGACATTTGGAAGGCCAATTTTGCTCAACCCTGGAAAGTCCACAAGCAGAGCTTGAGTACCCCTCTCTCCAGCAATCAGTATTCCGTGAGAATATTTACGATACATTAAAAAAAAACTGTTCAAAGCACCTTGCATTGTTTCAGTAATCATACAACAAATTACAATAACCTCGTAAGGTAGGTCAGTAGTATTTTTCCCATGTTGTAAATCAGGTATTGCAGAGGCTGAGAGATAGTGGCTCGCCTGATGCCACCTTGTATGTTGATGCAGTGGCAACACTTCCAGTGGCAAGAATTTCCACACATGCCAGAGCATTCACATGTCTACCCTTTGGAATGTGCAGAATGATGGATATCACACATTGACGTGGATTGTGTATATCAGTTCTCAGACAAATGTGTTACAACTCATTAGGCTCTAATTTTAAGAAATAAATTAGAGCCTTTCTACATGATGCATTTATTGTGCGCTCATGATTCCTCATTCATGGGAGTTTGTGGATGCTTTAGACAATGTCACCATTCTCCAGGACCTCTCCTGTTCTTTGGAATCATTTTAGCATTTCCCCCACTAACAAGGAATGTCAGGTATATCCATGATTGGTAGCATGAAACCTTAGCAGAGTTCTGCAATTCCACTATACTACACCACCACCTAGTGGCCATATAATGGAACATATAGAAAGGCAGAGAAAGAAAAACCCTGGGTAAAAAAAACAACGTGCAAAGAAGCTAATCTTAATCCCACAAAGAATCTGGAAGCAGAAGCCTTGGTAAAGTGGTGGGTTAAAAGCCTCATGTAGAAAAGCGCACAGAAAGTGATCTCAGTAATATTTTGCATTGAATACTAGTAAATGTTTCTGTCTTTAAGGTATTAATATTTACACCCCTGATGTAAACAGTCTCTCAAGGTTAGAGTCTAACATGACCACTGACCATAGTGCATTAGAGTAAAGAAGAAAAATTAAACTAGCTGAATGACAAGATGGAAGCAAAATGCATGATCTAGAGCTGTTTTCATACTCACTTTGCACAGAATATTCATGAATATTTGTCCTGTTTAGGGAGTCTGTGCTGATTTCCCATCAGAACAGGACAGAGCAGCTGCAGGAAACATTAAGGCAGAAGGTGCTGAACGAAAAGAACTGGCAAGAAAAGGTAATATTGGATTTCCAGTCATCACCATGTTTATCTGTTTACTTTAACTTCAGTCAGTTGTCAAGCAAACGCGACTGACATCCATTTCCTAACAGCTTCTGTTCTTCTGGAGTTTAGCATTCTTCATCCAAAGTTAATATTACTTCACAAAAGAATATCATTTGTTCATTTATTACAAAAAATACATAATAAAAGCAAGTAAAATCAGGACAGCACTTAAAAACAACAACCAGCACTACACATTACTACAAAATGGTTCTTTATTTAGAGTAAAAGTACCAGCATCTCAGGGAGCAAAACATAACTAAAATTGTTCATCATTCTATGAGCATTTTGTGTATTCCCTCAGAACACCTTTGCTGAGAAGACTACATTTTGTCTAACGAACTAGGACAAGGTATACTTGGAAGTTTCCCACCAAAACCCTCTATTGAAATGGACAAAGGCGTGTCCACACCCTCTGAACTAGCCTTCCCCAACTCGGTGCTCTCCAGATGATTCTATGATTCGGCTTTCAACTGCCATTAGCCAGCTTGATCAGTGGTCAGGAGCGCTGGGAGTTGTAGTCCAAAATGTCTGGAGGACACCAAGTTGGGGAAGGCTTCTCTATACATTAGTGTGGGACCTCCTGAAGCTGTCAATGGCTGACCTTCTTCCAGTTCCTTATTTATTTATTTATTTATTTATTTATTACATTTCTATACCGCCCAATAGCCGGAGCTCTCTGGGCGGTTCACAAAATGCAAATCAAAGCATAGTATCACGTATTGCTTGGCTATGGAGAGCCCCAAGATGGTGAGTTTCCTTCTTAAGAAGTACTTTTAATCCCACTACAGCCTAGACTTCTCTCCTTTGTTAAGCAAGAACAAAGTTCTTGCCTAACGAAATGTTTGGAGCCTCTGTGCACCTCTGCATTCCTAATTCTAGGGGATTCCAGAAAAGGGTCTTGCTGTTAAAAGCTTAGCATGACTTATTCTGGGACCCCAGCTTTGAGTACTCTTTTTCTTGCTGTGTCCAGACCCGGGGAGGGGCAGTTTGTGGGGATGCTTCGTATCATGGTAAATCCCAAAGAAATGTATAAAGTGGAGACCTCCCTTGGCCTATCAAGGTGTTACCAGGTTCAGTCCTCTGGAAGTGGGAGTGCAGGAGGACTGCACTTGGTAACGCCTTGATAGGCCAAGGGAAGTCTCCACTTTATACATTTCTTTGGGATTTACCATGATACGAAGCATTCCCACAAATGCTGTCTGTCTGTCTGTCTGTCTCTCTCGCTATCCTTCTTGTCAGTCTTTCAATTCCTACTGCAGCTTCTCCCCTCTGTTTCCCTTGAAACTGAAGCAATCACCGTGTGAAGCCTGGGTGTCTGGCAGTCACCTCACTCCTCATCTCCCTCTCTCCCGCTTCCTTTTTTTGTGACAACCTTCATAGTTAACTATGAAATTGCCATTTAATGCACCTCCTCAATAAAACTTCATTCTGAGACAGCTCTGACTCCTTTTGTTCCTCCCACGTACTTTATGTGGGTAATTCGCTGTCCAGACTTTGACCCGCAGTTACTCAATGGCTGCGTTTGGATGTCATGATAGCCATGATGGGTTAATAAACTATGCTCTGTAGATTTTTTTAAAAAATAATCCATGATCCCCTACCACACAAATGGTTTAATAAGATACCATGAATAGCTTATTAAGATACCATGTGTAATTTGACTCATCCCCCACCCCCTATCTTGCTGCAGTCCTCCCACCCATGCGGTGGCGCTGTTTCTATTTTATTTATTTATTTATTTATTTATTTATTACATTTTTATACCGCCCAATAGCCGAAGCTCTCTGGGCGGTTCACAAAAATTAAAAACATCATAAAACAACCAACAAGTTAAAAAACACAAATACAAAATACAATATAAAAAGCACAACCAGGATAAAACCACGCAGCAAAATTGATATAAGGTTAAAATACAGAGTTAAAACAGTATAATTTAAGTAAAAAATTAAGTGTTAAAATACTGAGTGAATACTGAGTGAATTTCTACTCTCAAACACTGGAAGTTTGCAGACAGGAGACACCCAAACCAACATCAAACCCCCACGTGACTACTCACCAAGGAATGAAAATCCTGAGTGCACCAAAAAGGGGTGGTCTATAAAATCTTGTGGCTTTATAGAATTGGGACAAAACTTCACACATAGCCTCTCCTAATCGGGAGGCACCCGATCCAACAACAAAACCTTGCGCAATTACTCCAGAGGAGTAAAAATCCCGTGTGCACCTAAAAGGTTTGCAGAATGGGGACCAGACCTCATATACAGCCTTCCTTGTCATCTCCAGGTTGGGCTGGAAAAAGGCCTGCTTGAGACCTTGAAGAGCCACTGCCAGTCAGTGTTGACAATACTGGGCTAGATGGACTATTGGTCTTCCTCAGTATAAGGCAGGTTCCTACGTTTCTATGTTCTTAGGGGTGCGCATACTTCTTCCTACTGAATCAGGACAATGGAGTTTTTCCTACCTTGGCATCATCTCCATGCGAATAAAGAAGTGTACCTCATCGCTACTGAAGTGTGTCATAAGTGTTTATTATGTCCTGAGTACATAGGTCAGGAAGGGGTTTACGAATTCTCAGCGTCAACAGGCTCTTTGACAAAAAGGACTGAAATAAATATTGACTGATGGTATTGACATCATTGGAAGCTACTCTCAGGGTGAAAATGTTTCCCATTTAGCTAACACCTGAAATCAGGGTAACTAATAACCATAATAATGAGCATTCTGAAAGATGTTTCTCAATGTTGCATAGCAACAATTGATTTCTTTTTAGAACGTTTTTATAAGCCAATGCATTAAATGCCAAAACACCACTTTAAGCAACTTGATTTTGAAAGAGATTCCCCCCACCCATTTAACAAACTCGTGGATTGAAAGATTGTTCTTTTTAAAAGGAGAACACATTATGCCTATGTAATGGCACAGTGACCCAAGAAAAAGACAGCAACATCTCTTTGGTCTGATGAGCTTTCTGAGAACACTTGACATTCAGCACATTTTAATAGTTGTTAGCAAATATGTAACTGCTGTCTTTTATTTCTATTAGTTCATTACGCATTTTAAATGCCAAGCTGACAAGAGAGTCTGATTGTGCAAACAGACTGACCTTATGCTAAAATTATATCCTGTGTGTGAGAAAATAAGTTGCTTGAGACAGCTTGATGTATTTATTAACAAAAGCCTAAAATGATGTCAAGTGTGAATAATCAGTATATACCGAGAGAAAGGATATGCACATTTGAGAGCCAGGTGTTTTCAAAGTTTGAGGTTTAATGACCAAGCACAAGTAAAATAGCAGAAATAGACCTTTCAGGAAGCTAAAGAGTGCAGACTCCTCGCTCCAGGCATCTGCATGGAAGGTAGAGAGGACATCTGTTTGATATAAGGCTTGTTCATATAATCTTGTTTGTCTCTTGAACAAATGTAGCATCAAATAATCGTGCACATTTGTCAATGAGCCAGCACGGTTTAGGTACCACAGATAGAACTTGCACCCCTACAGACACAATGGATTTCAGTTGGATCAATCCACCCATACAGCTGGAAGTCATCAAGTGATGAGTAACGGAAGTGATGCATGTATGGAGGGTTTTTAAAAACCACGGAGGGTTTTTAAAAACCAAGATATGAAGTCTCTTTTGTGGCGTTTCCCTTTTAATGCTTGAAAAAGAGGTGTGGCTTACAGAAAGTGAGAAGACCAATAGCAGCCTTCCCCACCAAGAGAAGTGTTTAGAAGAATACATTTTCATTTGGATTCACCTCTTTGTCCTCTTTTATGTTTCATTTCTCACTAGACACACTTTTGAGTGGATCTAGTCGAATTGCAGGGCAGGAGCTGGGAGGCTTCAGGATGTTGCGGATCCTCAGCACCTCCCCTCTCCACTTCCTTCCCCCCTCATTTGCATCTTCACCCAAGGTTGGAGCTCCAACCTCAGGTGAGGAAGCTGCCATGATTCTTTCCTCAGTGCTGTACGGGGCAGGGAGAAACAACCAGAGGCTGTAGCAGGGCTCATCTACACCAAGCAGGATATTCCACTATGAAAGTGGTATAAAAAAGGCAGGAGCCACACTACTGCTTTATAGCGGTATTGAAGTGCACTAACAACTGTGGAGGCCCATGACACATCTACACCAAGTAGGACATAACACTATGAAAGCGGCATCTGGTATGTGTCAATGGGCCCCAACAGTTGTCAGTGCACTTCGGTACCGCTATAAAGCAGTAGTGTGGCTCCTGCCTTTTATATACCACTTTCATAGTGCAATATCCTGCTTGGTGTAGATGAGCCCGCAGTATCTACAGCCTCGGATGAGGAACTTCAAAATATCCTGTGGTCTCTGAGATGCTTTCCTAGATGTTCTTCATAGGCATATCAGTTATAGACTAAGGGCCTTGCTAGACCAGGCGTTAGCGCAGTGTGAGGCCCAGTTTCCCTCCTGTGCATCCAGATGACGCACAGGGGAATCCGGGGTCAGGCCGCGCTGAAGCCTGCCTTAAGCCGGCATAAGCGAAGTCGCTTATGGTGCGGCTTTTCCGCAGCCCCGGCCTGAGGCCGGGGCTGCGGAACGTCTAGCAGGGTCCGTGGCTTTTTGTGGCTACTCGCTTACTCGCGAGTAGCCGGGAAAAGCCACAGACTGGGCACAGCGCTCGTTCGAGCGCTGTGCCCATCAGGCCGGGGGGGGGGATCCCGGGAGGGAGAGAGGGGCAGGGGGAAGGCCGGATATCGGCGATGGCAAGGGGGGGGAGAAGATTGGGGATGGGATCGGGCCTGGCGGATGGGGGGAGGATGAGCGAGCAGACAGGGGGGGAATCAGGGGCAGGGAGAGCAGGGGGGGCTATATTTTTTTTAAAAAAACCACCTACCTTCTCCGGCGGGCCTCCAGCGCATATGGTGCCTTTAAAAAAAAAGAAATGGCCGACGGTACGGGGCTTCCCGTTGCCCCGTTGTTTCGTGCATGTGGAAGCCGGCGACGGCGCACGCTAACTCTAGCGCACCGTCGCCCCTTCTCCCTGCTGGCTTATCTGGCAGGTCTAGCGAGGCCCCAAGATTTATAATAAGCAAATTCCTTTGTTGTTCTAGTGGTTTTAATTTATTATTATGTACGTTATTTTTGTTGCCTTTATTAACCTTATTTTAAGATAAAATGAATTTTCATAATAAAAAGGGATTTGCTCCCTTAAACTGTTATGAATAGTGCTACATATGAAACCCTTATAGCTGCACCTATGCATTCAATATTACTGAGATTTGTATGTAATTAATATGTTATGTTTTTGTATATTTTGTATATTTCCTATTAACATTTCATATATAAGGATTAGGCTGCATCACTTCACTAACATCCCATTGTTTTCACAAGTTACCTTTTCTGGATTGTATGTTCATATGTTAAATGTAAAGATAGCCTAAATTGAACAGATTCTTACTGATACCCAAATCTTTTGCTTTCTAGATTGAAACTGATAGAGCAAAAGAACAAGCCCATCACAAGCAAGAAATTCTCAGACTCAAAGAAGATGCCAGAATGGAATTAGATATTGAGAAACAGAAACATCAGGAATTAATTGCAAAGTATCAGAAAGATCAAGATGAGCTGCTACACATGAAGGTTTTAGCAAATGAAAATTAACTGCTTTGACATTTTTAAAAAAAGGAACGGGGGGAAACACATTCCCTTAATGTCATCATGTAGGTCATATTATACAATAGGGTTGTGACACATGGTCAGAATTGCCTGAGTTCCTATGAGATTTGGATGATTTAGGGTTGACATTAATAAACAATCTCAGAATCAACCTTTCTTGTTGACATGGGCAGGCCGTTTAAGGATGTTTTACTCACAGCATGTTGCTCAAAATGGACATGTTTATACAATCAGGACTCAGAGGTTGCCATGTCTGAGTTCTTATCCTGTCTATAAAATTTCAGGGAGTTTCAAGCACCACCCCTTTAGTAATATCTTGGGTCACTCACAGAGCAGTGTTGTTCTGTGAGACTGAAAACCCCGTCAATCGGAAGTAACAGCCCTGCTCTTATACATACTTATCTCATCTTAGAGGATAAATGAGTCAAGAGAAAGAAGTCCTTGAGGAACAGGTTGACAATTCAGAGGCAGAAGTGACTTCAAGTGTTGCTGTCCCGGGAAAACTGACGTAAACTGGTCCTTTTTCAGTCATTCTCACATCTCCATATGCTTGAAGTACATAGGGACATATGAAGTTGTGTTATACTGAGTCAGACTATTAGTCCATCTAGCCCAGTATTGTTGACACTGACTGGCAGCAGCTCTCCAGGATTTCAGACAGGAGCTTTTCCATCCATACCAGGAGAAGCTGAGGATTGAACCTAGGACTTTCTGCATGCAAAGCAGATGCTCTACCACTGAGCAATCATCCCTCCCATAAATTCTGATTCTTCTTTCTGGCCACTGTACAGTTGCATATATGGTTTCCGTGTCTATACAGAGTTCCATTCGGGAAACTTTTAAAGCTAGGTTTGAAGTTTGGCAGATGTCCTGCAGCCACCCTCCATGTTCACACTCAAAGCGTGTGGTTCCCATGTTCCTGCTCAGTTCTGTTTTGACTGCCACAGCATCTCAAGGAACTTTGCTGCATCACTGGGGTTTAAAAAGAAAGAAAAAAAACTTTACTCCTTTTTAAAGTGTAACTCTTTATCCCTTCTTTCTCTGTACTCGTTATTTTGACGTCTCATTTTTTAAAAGATTCTTTGCTTTTGTCCTCTGCACACTTTTGGTGTTTTTACTGCCATCCTCCTAGAAGGTAGCATTCTTTGATAAGGCTCTGTCCCGTAGTAGTTCTTTAGTTTTCCCCGCCCCCCAAATAAAGCCAAGAATGAATTGTCAACCTGTTCCTCAAGGACTGCTTTCGCTTAACTCATTTCTCCTCTGAGATGAGGTAAGGAGGTTTAAGAGCAGGGTTGTTGTTGTTATTATTATTATTATTTATTGCATTTTTATACCGCCCAATAGCCGAAGCTCCCTGGGCGGTTCACAAAAACTAAAACAATTCAAAGTATAAAACAAACAGTATAAAAACATGTTGCCTCTGATTGATGGTGTTCTCAGTGTCACAGAACAACACTGAGCCTTAACTCAAGAATTTTAAAAGTTGACATGTCTTCCCCAGTTTTAAAAATATTTATAGTTTACATTCTTTAGAGAGATGCCAGAGCTTTGTGGTGGAGCACCTGCAGAAGGTCCCAGGTTCAGTCACCAGCATCTCCAACTTAGAGGATCTTGAGTATCAGGTCAGAAAATAAGGTGATTGTTTTTCTACCCAAGGCACTAAACTCAGCTGCTGCCAGTCAGAGTGGGCTACACTGGGTTAGGAGGATCAATGGCCTGACTCTCATTCATTCATTATGATGAACTGGTAAAAAAAAACACCCCAGTATATATAGGCTACCATGGGATTACGTTCATAATACTGAGGAACCTTTCCTTTCATGATCCGTGTATATCTTTCCTCAAATGAGTGCTTATGTTGCAGACAAATCACACAAAAAGCAATATTTTGTTTCTTGGAAAATGTTAATTCCCCCAACAACCAAGTCCTGGTAATTGTGCCCATTGTGATTGGGTTTTTGTTTTTTTTAATAGTTTGGTCAATGGCTGTGTAGATCATGTTTAAGAGAGTGCGCCTGGAGCAAGACTACCACTCTTGCCTTGCACTGCACCGCACCGCCCCCATGTCTTTTCAAACGTGCGTTCTTTTTCCCTTCCTCTCATTGGGCAGTAGCCTCTGCTGCCTGCACGCCACCAGTGAGGAAGAGGGAGCCCAGCGGTTGTTAAAGCAACCCCAAATTTATTTATTTATTTATTTATTTATTTATTTATTTAAAATATTTATATCCCACCCTATATCACTAAGATCTCAGAGCGGCGTCCAGATAAAAACATACAGTATAAAACAAATATACACAGTTTAAAACAAATTAAACCATTTGGAAACACTCCTTCCCAGAAAGCGGCAGGTCAGCGGGTCTTGCACAAGGGCGCTCCTCTGAGCTGTCCCAACCCGCTCGTTTCCGGGGTTCCTTTACAAAGTGCTGACTCCTCATTGCGCAAGCGGTGGATCCCATTTTTGCATCACAACCATTGGGAGTGCTAAGAATAATCTGAAAAGGTCTTGTATAACTGATGTTCCTGTATTTTGTTTATTTATTTATTTAATTATTTTTTTAAAAAAAATCTATACTGCTTTTCATTTTAAATAATAATAATAATAATAATAATAATAATAATCCCAAAGCGGTTTATCTATGGGGCGGTATAGAAATGTAATAAATAAATAAATAAATAAATAAATAAATAAAATCGGGATGATCTAAAATAAAGCTAATCATGAAAATAGTAAAACGACGATAATAAAATCAATAAAATCTCAATTAACATAACTTGGGATAGCTGGCAATGCTCGCTGTCAGCAGAATTCCTGGGCAAACACGCCACACTAGGAGCTCACCTGATCTCAGCGGGGAGATGGTTCGACGTGGTGGCTGCCACACTTGAGAAGGCCCCTCCTCCCCACCATGGCCAAATGAGCTGCAGTGGGGTCAGCAAGTGCTTCCCCTTTCAAAACATATAGACTGGCACCACCTATACTTAAGAAGGCAGACTCTCCGATATCTTCTGAAAAGTTTTGTTCAATCGGTCTTGCTCCCAGCTCTGTTTTTGTCACCTAGAATAGGGTATTGAAGTTGCCCCTGTAGCTGCCTCTTTAACTGCAGCTGAATTCTGTGCGAGTTAGCAGATGATAATGTTTTGGTTCTGAACCAGCATTCCCCAACCTGGTAAACCCCATCGTCCTCAGCTAGCATAGCGAGCAAGTTGGAGAAGGCTACTCTATGCCATAGAAAGCTTCATCTGGTATTCTCTTAATATCAAACCTCTATTAAAGATACTGGAGGAAACCAGGAGGTGTTTTTCCTGGGAAGGTGTTTATATGACACGTCATTGGGAGGGGATCAGCTCAAAAGCCCACAGTATCGTTGCTGCGAAGCTAAATCAAAATAGCTAGATTGGGCAGGAGGGGGTGCAGGCTACCTGGCCGGAAAAAAACACCGCATTGGCAGCCATTCCGTTTTCAAGCCCGCCCCCTGCCCTGCGTTCCCGCACTTACCCAAGCTACACCTGCTGGATAGCCCAAATTGAAGCCAGGAAACAATGGGGTAGCCTCAGAGCAAAGGTAAAAGTCACTGTAAATCGAGAGTCTGAAAATGCGCACTTTGGGGGGGGCAATCCTGATGGGGCTGCGAGTTGGCGGCTGTGTATTTTAAACAACACAGAGCCACTGCCCAGCCACTATGGGGTTAACAGAGCGCAAAGACACACACACACACACACACACACACACACACACACCCAGCTTGTTGGCAATCCTAATTAAGTTCCTTTTTTTATTTTTTACTGTTCTCTTTTTCTTTTGTTCCTCCCTGTGTCCCTACCTGCAACATCCTACCTCTCCGAGAGGGGCCCATCTCACCTTTGAGTTGGGGAGCGGGGTGGAGGGGCTTAAGTGTGCTTACTCCTTTCAAAGAGCAAATATGGTTCCCAGATAGATATTTCAAGTTTGGAAAATCTCTTTTCTTATTTCCTCTTCACAAATTTAATCGGTGTGTGTGTGTTTTGACAGAGTGCCTTACCTCATAGCCTTGTTAATTTCTTGATGCTAGAAACGTATGGAAACATATGGAAGCGTTAAAGGCTAACCACGTGACTAACACAAGTAATTTCACTAAAATTAACCGTAATGTCAAACATTAGGCTCCAACAGCCTCTCCAGCCGGGTTTCCCAAACATCTGATAGCTACGGACACTTCGTTTTTTCCTGAATTGAAATCGGACACATATTTTACTCTAACAGCCAAAGATATGACATGAATGAAGTACTTTGCTTTTACGTGCCCTGCCTTTTCTTTATTAAATTGAATCTGTGGGCGAAGAATCTGGATCGGGGCCACTGCATTGAGGGAGGGGGCTTTAACTCTTTGCCCCTATAGATTAGATCACACATACACTTCCCATCATGGCAGCTGTTTAGTAAAGAAAAGAAATCGAGCACACAAGGGAGAAATACACAATATCACATCTAGTTTTCCCATGTGTGTGTGTAAGAACAAGAATCTCCTACCCTTGGAGGAGTTCCCCTCCACCCTGCCGCCTCCCTGGATGAGGTAGTTTTCTAATTGTGCTTCCTGATTGAAAGGAAGCAAGCCCGGAGCTGTGACATTCAGAGATACAACTGCCAGCCTCCTTTTAGGTTGGGTAATTTTGCTCCATCCCTGCAAGAGGAGTAATTGAGTTATATGGGTCACGTACCTAGAGACCTTTCAATTTAGACATGCAGCAAAATTACCTGTTTCTAAGTGAGGTAAGAAGGAGGCAAGACCAGAGCAGTGATAATGCAGAGATGCAGAGGGCAGCCTCCTCTGTAGTTGGATGCTCTGAGCTCCCAGTAGCCTTTACGTATTTCATTGATTTCTCATGGTGGCACACCAACTGCTCTCACATCACTTTCCATGACACAGGTGCACTTTAGGAATTTCAGCACTACAGCTCACTTGACAAGGATCATCTCAGATTTCCTCTAAGAGTTTTAGAAGCAGGATCAGTTTGGGAGGCCTTGCTCTCTGGCCTGTCATTAGTTGAGATCAAATTGGCATGAACTAGAAATGGGGGCCTTTTTCGTGGTGGCTCCACAGCTGTAGAACTCCTTCCCTGTGGAAATCCGACAGCTCCCCGCCCCCTGCTGCTTGCCATCTTTAGACATGCTACAAAGACCTTTTTGTTCCACAAGTCTTTCTATCAATAAGTTACACTATGGCAGTTTCTACACCAGCCCGATAGTCCTGGCTGGTCATAGAATCATAGAATAGCAGAGTTGGAAGGGGCCTACAAGGCCATCGAGTCCAACCCCCTGCTCAATGCAGGAATCCACCCTAAAGCATCCCTGACAGATGCTTGTCCAGCTGCCTCTTGAAGGCCTCTAGTGTGGGAGAGCCCACAACCTCCCTAGGTAACTGATTCCATTGTCGCACTGCTCTAACAGTCAGGAAGTTTTTCCTGATGTCCAGCCGGAATCTGGCTTCCTTTAACTTGAGCCCGTTATTCCGTGTCCTGCACTCTGGGAGGATCGAGAAGAGATCCTGGCCCTCCTCTGTGTGACAACCTTTTAAGTATTTGAAGAGTGCTATCATGTCTCCCCTCAATCTTCTCTTCTCCAGGCTAAACATGCCCAGTTCTTTCAGTCTCTCTTCATAGGGCTTAGTTTCCAGACCCCTGATCATCCTGGTTGCCCTCCTCTGAACACGCTCCAGCTTTTCTGCGTCCTTGAATTGTGGAGCCCAGAACTGGACGCAATACTCGAGATGAGGCCTAACCAGGGCCGAATAGAGAGGAACCAGTACCTCACGTGATTTGGAAGCTATACTTCTATTAATGCAGCCCAAAATAGCATTTGCCTTTCTTGCAGCCATATTGCACTGTTGCCTCATATTCAGCTTGTGATCTACAACAATTCCAAGATCCTTCTTGTTTGTAGTATTGCTGAGCCAAGTATCCCCCATCTTGTAATTGTGCATTTGGTTTCTATTTCCTAAATGTAGAACTTGGCATTTATTCCTATTAAATTTCATCCTGTTGTTTTCAGCCCAGCACTCCAGCCTATCAAGATCACTTTGAAGTTTGTTTCTGTCTTCCAGGGTATTAGCTATCCCACCCAATTTTGTGTCATCTGCAAATTTGATAAGCGTTCCCTGCACCTCCTCGTCCAAATCATTAATAAAAATGTTGAAGAGCACTGGGCCCAGGACTGAGCCCTGCGGCACCCCACTCGTTGCCTCTCCCCAGTTTGAGAAGGTTCCATTGATAAGTACTCTTTGAGTCCGATTGTGTAGCCAACTGTGAATCCACCTAATAGTTTTTCCATCTAGCCCACATTTAGCTAGTTGTTAATCAGAATATCATGGGGCACTTTGTCAAAAGCTTTGTTGAAGTCAAAATATATGACGTCCACAGCATTCCCACAGTCCACAAGGGAGGTTACCCGATCAAAAAATGAGATCAAATTAGTCTGACAGGATTTGTTCCTGACAAATCCATGTTGGGTTCTAGTAATCACTGCATTGATTTCAAGGTGTTTACAGATTGACTTCTTTATAATCTGCTCCAGAATTTTCCCAGGGATGGATGTCAGACTGACTGGTCTGTAGTTCCCAGGTTCCTCCTTTTTGCCCTTTTTGAAGATAGGGACAACGTTAGCCCTCCTCCAGTCGTCCGGCACCTCACCTGTCTTGCTATGATATTCTTTGGGGTCATTCTTTCTCATGTTGTAAGCCACCTTGCAATGATTTTGAAAGGTGGGAAATAAATATGATAATAAATATTCCCTGTTCAATCATTTTTAATTCCTCCTTGACCTTGTGCATTTTGCTTGCTCTCGTTCTACCTCAGTAATCCACTTCTGTAAAGCACTTTTTAAACATACCAGTCATTTCATATGTGCGCTAAGTATTGTTAATGCTGCATATTTATGACATGAAGAGTTCAATTTTTTCTGTCTCTTGCAAAAAAAAAAAAAATCTCTCCTAACCCCAATTTAAATCTGTTTAACCAAAGGATGGATGCCTTGTGGCCAACATACCCTGTAAACACTGAAAACTATGTTTGCCTTTCAGATACCTGTATTGCTATCCAGTGCTACTAATAACCTGAAGATGGAAATGGACACGCTTGAAAAGAAGCTCCGCGAGGCCCAGGCCAAGCTTACAGAGAAAAACCATGAATGTGAAAAAGAATGGCAAGGCCTTAAAAGAAACCTTGCAGACCTTGAGCTCCAACTGCATGAAGAACGGAGCACCTGTCAATCAGTGACAGAAGACATGGCTGAAGAAATAAAAAAGAAGTCCTATGAACTGGAAAAATTGACTCAGGAGCACACAGAGTTGATTCAGAATATGAATCAAGTTCAAGAAGAGGTACGAATTCAATCCAAGTTTAAACCTGGTTCATTATTTGATATCTCATCTCTTAAGCCCTTTTCATAGATTTGTCTGGTTGGGATGTAACAATCCTGATCCAACAGACTGGTTTGGTGGACGAGGAATGAGCTATATCTCCAGACACTCCCTCCTCTTTCTTGTGTACCTTAATTCAATACTTCCTGGTTCCTTAAACCAGTTTCCCGAGATGTCTGAAACAGGAAACTATGGTTTGAGTGATCCTTACAAAGTATGGTATCAGACCAAGATCAAACCATGGTTTGATATCCTGCTTTGTATGGATTGGCAGGGAAACCGTGTTTTTAAACTGGCTATTATTGACTTAACACATGATGTAAGGATGGAGGGAGCACACAGTCTAATCTAATAAACCATGTTAAGCCATTTTGTTGAATGTATGGAAGAGAGGAGCACGTGGTCTCCGACCCCAACATTTATGCATTAATTTGACCGTCTGCATAGAACTCCATTGCATGTAGAACTCTACGCATGGGTCATCATGAGAGCTATTTATTCCACCTGCCCCATTTTTTGCGATATTGCCACAGTCCAGCAGAGGAACAGCTGGAAGAAGGAGCAGCCTGTATTTCACAATCTAGACCTGGCTGAGGAGAGCCTTTCCCACCTCATTCCGGGACATTTGGAACACCTGGCCCTAAAGGTCTCGTAAGACTTCCCCTAGGCATGACGTTGACAGCAGGCTAATCCCAACCCCTGAGAGGTCGACCCCAAAGAGGATGACCCCAAAAGTGGAGTTTCCCCTTTTGAGGAGACACTTCATGGGAAGTGCATTTAAAATCTCCACAGCACTGTAGCAGCATTGAAGTCCAAAGCAGGCCTTGTCTGTTGGCTTACAATATAATGGGCACCACGCAGATGGGAGAATGGCAGAGAAGGGGGGCAAACGCTGTTAAGTATTAAGCTGCGAACTGAGGAGAAGGACCAATATCTAAATACACTGTGAAAATAAAGTAAGGAGAGGTCAGGAAAGGAAAAGACGAGAACAGGGCGGGTGTGAGGGGGAGGAGGTAGTTCTTAGGATTTGATTCTATTTTTTTGAAGAGGAAAACAAAGGAGAAAAATGAATATCTTAGGAGGAAGAAATCTAAGCATAAAGGTTGATTTTTTCCCATTTTGAGCTGATCAAATGGGGAAAAGTTTACACCTTTGACTGAATCTCTAAGAATCAAATATTCAATATTGCCTTTTGTTTGCCACGAAGCTGACATGCTCTAGGGTCAATAAGAAAGCATGGCCTTGTGTGAGGGTGCTGCTGCACTCGTGTCCTGCTGGTGATTCCCTGGTTGGCCACTGTGTGAACAGAATGCTGGGCCAGGTGGTCCCTTGGTCTGATCCAGCAGGGCACTTCTTCTTATGCATCAGTTCGTCTATTCATTCATTTATTTAAAAAACACCACATTTCCCTCTACAATATTCAAGGGAAGCCAAACAGAAACTCATCCAGAAATGTGTTTCAGTGGCCAGAGTGACTTTTAGCTCATTGTAAAATTCTGCAATTCAATTAGATGTGCTTGACTCAAATGGTGACCTACAATGCCTGCCTCACTTGCTGAATGGTTGAAAATTAGAGCCACACAAATAGACACCTGCCATTAGAGTAGCCTTCCCTAAGGTGATGCCCTCCAGATGTATTGGAATTCCATAATCTCCTGCCAACATAGCCAAGAGCACCAGGCTGGGGAACTAGTTCTGTTTTCTGTCTTGCTCCAAACTTCCTTGAATGTTATAGGGGCTTGCCCGTCTTTGGTTGTTGATGATGTATTCATTCTTGCAGCTTTTAAATCTGTGATTACCTCCGTTGATGTCTCTTTTTTAAAAAAGATTGAATTGAAGTGATTTCATTTCTTCCTTGATGAGGTCTCTTTTCAGATTCACCACTAATCAAATCAGTTCGTGATTGAGCTCATAATTTACATCCTTCACAGTGTCCTTGGCTGTGTGCTTTGTTAGTTTAATTCTTCTTTATAAATGCAAAGTCATCTAACACTTTCCCAGTCTTTCATCAGTGGTGCTCTTAGATAACTTTAGACTTCATGCCCTTATTAGAGGTGCAGGGGGAGGGGGTTACTCTGGACTTAAGGGTCTTAGGGCACAATCCTATGCATGTTTAGTCAGAAAAAAGGCCTACAACTCCAACCATTCTCCAGCCACCATGGACTTTTTTTTTTTTTTGGTCAAAGCATGCATAAGATTATGCCCTTAGAGAATTCATCTGTTCTCCTGGGGCTTGCCTATATGCCCTGTTTAGCCCATTCTGGTTGCACAGTGATGCTGCATTGTTTATATGATGCAGCCACCAACTTTCCAGCCACGTCTGGCTTCTTCCCCCCAAAACTGCGCTTTTTCACAGTGTTGATTTACGATGATTGTTTAAGTTGCTTCGAGGCCACCGTGTTCTTTCCTCCATCTGTCAGGGGTGGCCTTGGTTTGAGTTGAGGAAAATAGAAGGCTGTGGTTTCGAAACAACAACAGTATAATAAGAGTGATAACACTCAAACCACAAGGATATCAAAATAGCTTTCATAGATGAATATTTCAGAAATTTTTACAAATGTACAAAATACAGGCACTTCAACAATATTTAACAAAGCCTGCAATATCAACATCCAATATACATAGGTGAACTATTCACATGAAGCGTCTTTTATATAAACAGTAGTCCGGTACTATTTTGCTGTTTCGAGGGTTCTTCTTCAGTAAGAGCCTTACTGTCGGCTTGAGGAAACGAGAATGATATGGTGCTAAACCCTGGTGGGTTTCTTTCTGTTGTAGCCGTGGCTCCTTCTGTAAACTTAGTGGCGTTATACTGAAGAAGAACCCTCGTAACAGCAAAATAGTACCGGACTACTGTTTATATAAAAGACGCTTCATGTGAATAGTTCACCTATGTATATTGGATGTTGATATTGCAGGCTTTGTTAAATATTGTTGAAGTGCCTGTATTTTGTACATTTGTAAAAATTTCTGAAATATTCATCTATGAAAGCTATTTTGATATCCTTGTGGTTTGAGTGTTATCACTCTTATTATACTGTTCTTGGTTCGAGTTGAGCCAGTGGGCTTTCATGGGGGAGGATTGAAGCCCAGGATAGGTCCAGGTAAGCATGGGAAGGCAGGGGGCGGACTCGCTAAGCCAAATGGCCGCCGGTGCTGCGGCTTTTCCGGCCAGTAGCCTGCGCTCCCTCCTGTCATCAGGATTTATCATTCCCAACCCACAGCTTCAATGCTGCGGGGTCTTGTGGGAACCAAGCGGCAAAGCAGCGGCATAAAGACATACCCACCCCTGCTCATGCTGTGAGTGGAGCTCTGGAACTCTGCTCCAAAGCCCTGCCCTGTGTGAACCTCTGACCTTCATTCCCAGTTATTATTTCTACAGTGAAAGGGGATCATTTATTTTATATAAATTTCTGACTTGCTCCATTTGGAGGGCTTCAGGCAAGCAACAGAATTAAAGACATTTCTGGACACTGAATGATGTCACCTTGGCAAGCATTTCTGTTGTCAATGAATCATTCTCAGTGCCACGCAACAGCTGAAAAAAGCACACCAGTCACATTCATTTCAACGGGCCTCGTGCAAGATAATGTTTCTGCTCTGTTGTGACTCCGGAAAATAGGTTTTGCTCCATTTATTAACTAAAATGCAGCTCGAAGATCTAACATGGCCATGAATGTTTCCCGTAGCATTATAATCCTTTTCTCATTTAACCTTGCATCTCTGTTGAGGAAAATAAAACAGGCAACTCAAGGGAGTCATTAGAAATACGTTCACAGAATTATGAATGGTGTGCGGCCTTCCCCAGCCTGATGCCTTCCAGATGTGTTGGACTAAATTTCCCATCAATCAATTCCAGCCAGTGTGACCCATGGAGATGATGGCAAATGTAGTCTAACACACATGGAGGCCATCAGGTCGGGGACGGCTGCATGGAAAGAGAACAACACAGTGTCATTCGGTGAAACTTGACTTGCAGCAGGTTCAGGGAAGGCAAAGGGAAGCATTTCTCCATGCAGCAGAAATTATTCACCTGTGGAACTCAGTGCCATAAGATGGATGGTGATGGACAACAGCTTAAATGGTGTCAATCTGCAGCTTAGATTTAACTGGAGCTTCCTCCAAATATAAAGCCAATATTTGCAAGCAGGTTGAAGGCATGGGCCTTCCTTGATGTATTCAGATCATATAGTCTGACGTCGTCAGGTTGTGGGGGAGCAGTTTCTGTCTGTGTCCAAAGAAGTGAGTGGATGTGCACTGCCCAACAGCAAAAGGTGCTTTTGAAGTTGAAATGAGCTTCAAAACGTGTTGGCGATGTGGCATGGGACTCCGCTGTTCAAAGAAAGGGGGGAAGCTTTTTTAAGTCCCTTCCAGTGCATCTAAAGCACCTCCTTGGGTCCCAGCCACAGATGTTTTTTTCACCACACCCAAGACAACGAAAGAGCGCTTTACTAACGTGGCTGCGTGGGTTTTGTGGGCTTGGGCTGCGAGCTCTTCCACACACAACACGTTGCTTGCGCACTCTGTTCCTTGAATGCTCTGCACCCGATATTTATACTTTTTCTCTTTTTGGTCGTCTTGACAATTTCCTATGAAATATATGTTTCTTTCTGCTCGCAGAATGCTCTTCTCCAGGACACGGTGCGCAGGGAGTGTGAGGAACGCTATGAGCTCACTGAAGCTTTGGCTCAAGCCAGAGAACAAGTCATGGAGCTAAAGAAACTTGGAGGAAACTTCCCGTTGTCACAGTGTTCTCTCAGTCAGGGCAGCCTAACCTCTTCCACTGCATTGGTCAGCAATCGCGGGCAGAAAAGCCCAAACTCTGGGAAAGGAATAACACTCTCGGGACCCTGTATGATTTCGAGAGCCACTAACGCATCGGCCTACAATAGGCACAAAAGCAGCCTCAATGTGAGTTTGCCTGCTCTGCCTGCACTTCAGCTGCCAAATGGAAGAGCGTCTTCTCTAGATGAATCCAGGAGGAGGAGGATCACAGCCGTTATAAAAAGGCAGCTGAGTGAACTATGATGAGTCAAAGACAGTCCTCTTTCATCAAGAACAGCCCCCAAACACACACACACACCTTTGGTGCAAATGATTAGGCCACTTCAATATGTCCCCCTGGAGGGGACAAACATTACCAGATATTATTTTCTAGCAATTAGCATGTTTCTAGGGTATATATATTACACTAATCACATCAAATTAAGCTCCTTTTTTTAACGTCTCAAATGTTTATGTTTTGCAGTGCAATCATGAATGGGCATTTCGCTCAATGAATGTTGGTGACTTAGGTCTAGTTCTCACGGGGGTAGTAAACCTGTGTCTGGATTTCTGGGTTGGACTGCTTCATGATGCAGATGGGGACTTGCATGATCGAGAAGTCCTCCATGTAAAAAAATATTTCCTCCATATAGCAAAGCTGATGTCAGGAGAAAGAATCTCCACCTCGCCTTGTTCCGGAACATAGAAAACTAGCAGACAAAGGCGATGGCTAGGCTAACCACAGACATGTCTGTAGAGGAGCCTTTAATCAAGCGAGCCCTCACTTGCAATCGGAAGTGTAACTATACAGACACAGATGTACCACCTTAATGCCAACTCGGCCTTGTATCCAACATGTGCCTATGGGATCAGTAAATTAATGAAGGTATTTCTCTCTTTCATTCACATAGACGCCATTTTGCAGTGGGTCTTTTTCAGGTCACTTGCCTCGGTTGTTAAAACGTTAATAAAAGCAGTGTAGAATTGTTGCTGCAACCTCTGGAGTTTTCCTGCTTTTCATTGCTATAATGTGGCTTACCAAGCAATCTTAACCCCCAGCAGAGACCTGCTGAGAAGGGGCACCACCGCCTCCCCAGAGGTCACCTGTCCATCCATGAAAAGCTCTGTCAGTATTGATCTACTACTCGTGGTGTTCCTGTTAGCAGAAGCGGGCCCAAGGTGGGTCACGGGTGGCCTTGGATCTTCTCGATCCAAAGCTCCCTTGCTCCCCAAAACATGGCCCTAAAAAACCACACACACACACACACCAGCTACAGTAACCTGGTAGGGCTTTGGATGTGGGAAATCATCTGCCACGTGACAACGCGGACATGGACGCACACACTTAAGATGGCTATCTTCAAACACCAGAGAATTCCTGAAGGTTTGTCTTTTCTCATTCCATTGTCGAGTCGCCGCTTCTTTGCCAATAGTAAAACAGTGCAGCATGAAGAAAGATGGCAGAGTATCTTCCTAAGTAATAAGCAGATTGCATAATGGGCAAAGGAAACTACTGCAGGTTTGTATAAAGATCAGACAGTGTGCAAGCTAAGACACCTGAAGATGGTGGTGGTGATTCCATAACAAGCTCAAAACTCATAAGTTGTATAAAACTAGTGAAGTCGATGGAGATGTGTCACTTAACCCCTCTCCCCACTCATGCAGCCCACTGAAAACTGCTTCCATGTGGCAGCATTCACCGTGAGAACGTAATATTTCAAATCTGATTATTTCAGATGGAAAATCTCCATGCCTGTGCTCCATATTCCTGGTGGGAGCTGTCATTGGCATGGAGATTTTCTGTGCAACTGGGAGTATTGTAAGTGGTTTGGGTGCAGCCTCTGTGGGTGGGGGAAAGCAGCCTATACAGTATATGGATGTGGGTGGAGTTGCTGTTCAAATTGGCTCCCTGCTTGTGTAAGTTTTCCCTTCACACCATAGTTATATTTATTTTCTGTAGACTCATCAGTCCTTTTAACCATAAGGGATTCAAATTTCAAAGTCCTTCGATTCTTAGATTCAGTCATGTCTACTTGAGAGCTTCCCATAGGCAGCTGTTTGGCCACTGTGTGAACAGAATGCTGGACTAGATCTGATCCAACATGGCTCTTCTTATGTTTTTAATCTGCAATTGCAAGCAGTCCTTGGCATTTAGCACAATGTCTTTACAGAAAGTGACCCTTGTGATAGACGCCTGGCCAGCAACTATTTTTGCTGTAGGGCTGCCTAGATAGATAGATAGATAGATAGATAGATAGATAGACAGACAGACAGACAGACAGACAGACAGACAGACAGACAGATAGGCCGACCAACAACTGCACTCCATACCACAACTTTCTAGTGACAAGTCTCACTGACACAGCCACCACTCCTGACATTTCCTCTTGCTTCTGTGCTGGCAACTGAGGTACAATATAGCTGCTTCTTCAGGGTCAAATGTGACCCAGGGCTAGCAGTCTCCATCCCCTACCAAAAAGTATCACCAAGAGCACAGGAAATACTTTCTGGTATGGAGAATTCAATGAGCCACAGAATCCAACAGCTACCTGCACTCCCAAGGTTTTGGAAGTCCGGTCTGTTCTCAGGCTGAAAACCAATTCAGATTGGTGTGCGAAGCTGGCATCCACACCAAGTTTGGCACGTTATTCTAGTCACTGTGTGATCGTTTCTCCTCATGCTCAGGTCATGACTCAATCCATATATACTGCATTGACTTGCTTTCCGGAGCTTTGGAGCTTGTCTAGATGATGGGTTTGCCCGGGGGTGGATTTGCAGTAGCGGCAGGTCATCTACATGACGCAGCTGTCATTGTGAAGCCATCCAGGAGCAAACCCCAGAAACTCTGCTGAAAAGAAGTCGGGCACTTACCCCAACTTTTTTGTCTGCAGAGGCGTGTCACAGCCGATGGAACTCCCTGATTGGTTGCCATCAGCGGGACAGGGAAGGAGGCGGCCTCCAGGAGCTCAGGAGAGCCCCCTGGTAAATAAAATTAAAAATGGGGAGAGGAGAGGAACGGACCCGTTCCTCCCCCTATCTTTTTAATCTATCTGCGAAGCTGCGCAGATAAAGACAATATTTTCAAAAAAACGGGGGGGGGGAGGAACGGGCAGCCAGGTAGGAGAGGTGGTTTGGGCACCCTGCATCCCTCTCCTCATCCTCCTCTGGCTGCCTCCTTCCTCCCCCGTCCCTCCCAGTGTTCAGTACAGCAGTGGCAGAAAGTCCGCACTTGCGTTCATTCCCATGCAGATGCCAGGAAGGAACGCAAGTGCGGACGCCGGAGGCCTCGCGGAACCAAAGCGCCGCCATCAAGACGGGGGCCTGGAGTGAGTTGCGTCACTGTGCAGAGCCGCGGTTTGAATTAGACATTGCTTCCCCCACACTGAGTGCCACTGGAAGGCTCTTCTGTGTGACATGTGAAAGCAGAGATGTTTGAACATGCCCTTCTACCCGCCATACCCAGCACCTTCCAGATGTGTTGTATTGCAAGTCCCACAATCCCGCAGCTTGCACATGCCTGCACGCACACATTGGACAGTCACCCTCGATCCCTTTTCTCGATATGGCAGTTTTGTGAATTGCTCCTAAATGCGGGTTGGGAGCAGCAGTAGTAACAGCTTTGAATCATAATTTCCCTCTGCGCCTGCGCGGAGCTCATTTGGGAAGATTCTACAGCTGAGGCATTTTGGGTGTAGGCCCCGCCTTCAACACATACTGCACATGCCCAGTGCAGTTCCCGCTCAACTCCCTCAATTCTCTTTTGACCGCCATCATGGCAGCATCATTTGGAGTTTCTTTCTTGGTTCTCGAAAGAAATTCTTCTTGAGGTGTTTTTTTCTTCATCTTTCACTCTTCTAGCCTATCCTAAAAAACAAAACAAAAAACAAAACAAAAGAAGTTTCTTTGCATACACAAGCAAAGAAAGTGTTTGTTTCTATATGTGTTTACTTCCAACACGTAAATTGCTCTGCTTCTCCACCCCTGGGTACTCCCAACATGCTCACCTCTCACCAGACTTTGTAAATTCCACAAAATATGAAGCATCTTGTTCAGCCAGAACTTTGCTGATGTTAATGGTTTCTTTCATGTGAACACCTATGTTCCTCCCTGACTACAGGCACTTGCCAAATTTGGCAGGGTTTGATACACAATTTGTCTCATAGCAGGATAACACATCAAAAGGAGCATGGTTTTGCTCTGGAATGCATTCCCTTAGCAGAAGCACATTTTAAAAACCAAAAAGTAGAATATCCTTTCAGGGTTTTGCTGTGCTCTATGGTATGGCTAGATTTCATTAACAAGAATGTGTGATCTCCAGCAGGAATGAATTAGGAATTACTCCATTTAATCCCATTCCGTACAGAAAAACTGGAATCAAGGCGAAAATATTCGGTGAAAGAGAAAAACACAAGTTTTGAGAAAATGTTGCAAGGTATTTGACTCCCAGTTTCACACTTCAGTTTAGTTGTGTTTGTTCCAAAGTAAGCAGGGAGAGGTTAACTTGTACCATTCTAAAAATAATTAAAAAAATCTTTATCAGTCTGATTCATAGATCAGCTAGGGTGGAGTACATGAATTTAATTAATCATGGCTGAGCCCCAAAAGCCATGTAGTAGTATCCTAAGTGCATGTTTCATGAAAGAATGCATCATGGCAGGGAAGAAAGTGCAAAAGCCGGGTTGCAGTTAAACCTCAAAAAAACCAAGATTATGGCAACTAGCTTGATTGATAACTGGCAAATAGAGGGAGAAAACGTGGAGGCAGTGACAGACTTTGCATTTCTGGGCGCAAAGATTACTGCAGACGCTGACTGCAGCCAGGAAATCAGAAGACGTTTACTTCTTGGGAGGAGAGCAATGACAAATCTTGATAAAATAGTTAAGAGCAGAGACACCACACTGACAACAAAGGTCCGCATAGTTAAAGCAATGGTATTCCCCGTAGTAACCTATGGCTGCGAGAGCTGGACCATAAGGAAGGCTGAGCGGAGGAAGATAGATGCTTTTGAACTGTGGTGTTGGAGGAAAATTCTGAGAGTGCCGTGGACTGCAAGAAGATCAAACCAGTCCATACTCCAGGAAATAAAGCCAGACTGCTCACTTGAGGGAATGGTATTAAAGGCAAAACTGAAGTATTTGGCCACATAATGAGAAGACAGGATACCCTGGAGAAGAGGCTGATGCTAGGGAAAGAGGAAGGCAAAGGAAGAGGGGCCGACCAAGGGCAAGATGGATGAATGATATTCTGGAGGTGACAGACTTGACCTTGGGGAAGCTGGGGGTGGTGACAGCCGACAGAAAGCTCTGGCGTGGGCTGGTCCATGAAGTCACGAAGAGTCGGAAACGACTGAACGAATAAACAACAAAAATTAAATTGATTGTTGTTTGGTTTGCTGGTTGAAGAGTTATTGTTTGAATTGCTTTTGTATGTATGTATGTTTGTTTTTGTTTTCTTTATTGGACTTTTCCCTGTGGGATCCTGTGGATGAAGGGCTGTTTATGCATTTTAAAAATCAATAAAAATAAATACATCCGTCTTTGGAGTTGCTTCCATTCTAGGGCTCTCTAGCACAGCTGCAGCATTGTTTTTGTGAAATTGGCTGGAAAGGGAATTAGAATAATTCCACATAGCACTTAATATAGTGCTATATTATCCAGCAATTCCTAACTCCATAGCCAAAATTTCCCTAAAATATTTACTCAGAGATTTGCCCCATTCAGTAAAGGTTTCCTGAAATATTAATTATTAGCTTCTTTTTTGCGGCCAGGGCACAGTAGTGCAGTATACATGGGAGTTGTGTGGACAGGCAGAAATGTGGAGGGAAAGAAACAGTGTCCACTAGCACTCGAAAAAAAGAAGGAAATACTATTGGTCTTGGAGATAAGGATATTTAAAAAAGGACATAAAACAGCTCCTGAAGAAGGAGGTATTCCCTCCAAAACGTGTAGAGCTGAATAAATTTTCTTTCTGTCCTGTTTGCCTCCTCCTTCGCCATTAGTTGTGTGGATAGGGCCATTTCATAGTCGATTCACTAGAGGCGCAATCCCGTGCATTTTTAGACAGAAAAAAACTCCCAGCATTTCTAGCCAGCATGTACAGTCCATTAAAATTGAGGTCGTGTTTATGTCTTCTGATGTAAGGTCCCTTAATTAATGTGTCAATTCAATGACCATACTGCAGGATTGCTAACAATTTGGTCTCTCAAGTTAGTGTGCTTGCTCATGTCTAAAAGGAAAGTGGACCTGAAATCAAATTAGGTCCAAGGCCCAGAAAACCCTGCTGGTTGCCAGGTAGTACGCATCGTGAAGAAAGACAAATTGCATCATGAAAAAAGGACACCAAGTGGACAGAGACTTGTGGGCTGCCTAAACGCTCGGAAAGCCCCAGAGTGGGTGTGTGGCGGCGTGGCAGCATTTATAAGACACAGCTGCAATTGCGTACCCACCCCAGGGCTTTTCACCAAAACTGCAGAGAAAAAAAGTCAGGGAATTATCCTGACTTTTTTCTCCAGAGCGAGGTGAGGATGCACAAGACGGTGTCAAGACAGACCCAAAACTTTGCTCCGGAGTCGCAGCCGAGGCATGGCCAGGCAGTGCCTGGTGGAAGGCGAGCTGTGATTGGTCGCCTTCCACCAGAAAGAGGGTAGGGGTGGCTCCAGTCCCTGGATGGTCACTGGGAAACCCCGCGTTCCCTCCTCAGTGTTGGGATTACCCCCGGATGGCTGCCCAGATACCCGGCACTCCCTCCTCAGTGTCAATGTGCCTTGAGGACACCCCCTTGCAGAAAATTTGCAAATGCTAATTTGTATGTATAGGTTCATATTTAGAAATAAACTACAGCTTCAGTAGAAACCCAATGCATCTCACCATAGTAGAGAAGACTGTTATAGCTCAGTGTGTTGTCTGGGTGCTAACGGTAGATGGGCAGACTAAGGGCCTCTTCTCTCCTAGCTTATGATTCTTTTTCTTTAAAGTGGATTTCGACTGGACTGATTCTATATATCAAAGAGTTACATAGAGGATTTTAAAGAAGGACACAAGGCCATCCTAGTGGTTGCCCTGGGCACAGTTACACCTGCAGTGGCTGTAATGAGCTTCCAGACAGGACCTCCCAACACTCACGCTCACATGGCATGGTGCAGCTTCTTTCCTTAATTGGAAGGCTACAAATGGAATACAATGTCTGAATATCCCATAAAATTCCATGCATGAGGCTGTGCGATAGCAAAGTCTCAGGTGGATCCAGGATCTGCCTTCTGTTGACAGAAGATCTCCGCTCACTGAAGGTGTCTCCAACTGATGTTCAGGGATCCCCCCTTCCTCCCCTCCTCCGGCCAGCACCACAGCTTACCCCATTCAGCACAACATCTGTGTAGCATTTTTCAGGTGGAAAGTATTGGATTTCTATTTGAATTATAGTTATATTTCCAAATTGGCACCTATACATACAAGTGGGTGTATGTAAATACTATATAAATTGGTGTCCCCTTTGGTGATCTGTTTCCTCTCTTTTTTTGACAATGCATAAGTAGTCTCCCTATTATTACCCCATGGATGGCAGGGATTGTGACACCCCTCAAAGAGTTTCCATTTTTTTCAAAACCTGTCTGTATATTTTGTTTCTAATGTGCCTCAGATGACGGCAGGAAGATTTTCTTCTTCTAGAACGAATTCCTATTTTGTACAGACTCCAGGAGCAAATATTAGCAGGTATCTATTCATATTCACCATTCATTCACTTCATCATTCCCTGGTTTGTTTGTTTGGTTTTTATCTTCTTTTTAAGAGTCGGTTTCGAAAGCTTTTTGCAAGAGGCTTTTGTTTGAAAGATCTGAAGCGCTGGAGAGAACATTTGTGCAATGGACAATCTGAGCCTCTGACATTGTGTGGTGAGCTCCTCCCTGGATCATGAAAAAGAAGATCTGTCTGACAAGGAGGCACTGAGCCTATGCTGTGCATTATGTTTGCCCGGCCCTCAAGAGACTGTTTCTGTCCCCTGAGCACAAATAAGATGACAAACATTCCAGCATTAAGAGCTTTCTATCCGGAATCCTGTATTTGTCATTATTTTAACACAGTGCCAGGATATAAATGACCCAGTGTTCCCTATGAATAAAAGGGTGCTCTACCCACCAGCTAGTAAAGATTCTGGTATCAAAGAGTTACACAGAGTTCTTTACACTGGAATATACAAAGAGGGAAAAGAACAATTTCCCCACTGATAGTTAGAACAGAAGACGTAGAGAGATGTGTTCAGGGAACTGATATTATTTGCTGTTGTTTTTTCCAAGTGTTTAAGGGTGCAATCCTATGCACGTTTAGACCAAAACAAAACAAAAACATTTTGCAACTCCCAGCATTACTCAGCTAGTCATGCTAGCTTGGGAATGCTTGGAGTTGTAGTTGGTGGGGACGGGGATTTGGTCTGAACATGCATAGCATTGCGGCCCAAGTAGGTATTTAATATGGTGCAGTTGATGAAAGGAGTTAAAAATATTTCACAGGGATCTTAAAGGAAAATGAGTGCCTGTGACGGAATGAAAACCTAACGTTACTAGCGAACGTGCTGTACCTATTGCAGAACAGAATGTTTTTTAATAGGCTCTCGAAACGCTTGACCCCAAAGGGTTAGTAATACAGCACAACCTATCCAAAGACACCTAGTTCTGGAGTGCATCAGACTGAAGATCACAGCGTACTGTGTTATTAACACAAATAGTTTCACACACAAAAATGCTGGTTAGAGTTGGCTGCAAGGTCCCAATCTGAATCCGTGAAATTGGGGTGTGAGGGGGGCGGAGTTCTAGCTTCTCCGTCCTTCATCCACACTGCTGGAGACTGATGCAACAGCATTGTCTTCTTTGATGTCATTTATATATTTTACTAGTCATTCATCTTCCCTTTCTAATATTAAGGTTAAAACTAAACAAATCAAACATTGCCCTCTAAATTCTGTTTGGAGAGGTGGACTTGAACATTTACTTTGATGTGCCCAAACATGATGTACCCATAACGCTAGTGGAAGGCCGGGAACCCAATTTTTGCTGATCCTACCTACCTACATCTTGCAGCCCTCTGTGCCATATCTCATACTATTCCAGACCTGAAGGACTAGATTTTCAGGGGATTCAGGGTGCCCCAACTTGCATGAGCAAAAAAATGCATTTCACTAGTAGAAAGCCACCATTAGATACAACTCTATGGATTCCCATCAGCATGGGGGTGGGGTGGGGGGCTACCAAGATTTAACATGATCAACGTGTGTTGTTGTTATTGTTGTTTTAAAAAATCATTATTAATCTGGTCAATATTTGCCTCCTGAATTAATATAGTCCAACGCTCAGGTATTTATTGCATGGATCATATTTTCAGTTTGACCTTCCTGGCTGCAAGCAAATCTCCCTTCCCTATCTGAAGCTGCTTTGTATGTTAAGGGGTACTCTTAATCCCAGGAGCTGCTTCCTGTATCATCTCTGTCTCAGGGCCGGCCCTACTATTAGGAAGAGTGAGGCAGTTGCCTCGGGCAACAGATTTTGGGTGTATTGAAAGGGCAGCAAATCGTTAGTCATTTAATTTATTGGTGTTGTATTTTAACTGCCAGTGATGGGGAGAGGTGTTTGTGGGGTTTTTTGGCACAGGGATCAAAATAACGTTGACTTGGGCAGCAAGGGGACTCTCCCGGAGACAACAAAGTGTTTTGGGCCAGCCTTCGTTCTTTGGTGAGAGAGCAGAATCTGAGTTGCGCAAGGCTGCTTCCCGGCGTCATGTTTATATTTGGCCTGCATAAATGTATCTTGCTCAGATACAATTACTAAAATGTTTTGGTAATTCTTTCAGTCATTAAAAACAATATAGGGAATGGCTCAGAGAGATCAACAAAATATTCTTTAGCAGCCCATACAAGCTTCCTGCATTAGTTGGAAATTAGAGGGTTCCAAGTGTTTCTCTTTCCGGTCAGTTGTAACAGAAAATGTCTTTTGTTCGGCGGCTGAGTTCTTCAGAGGTCCTTCTCCAGGGCAGGATCTACACTACTGCTTTAAAACGGTTTCTAACAGTAGCGACAACTGTTGGAGCCCAGGACATGCTCCGTATACAGCTTTCAAACCGTTTTCAAAGTGTCATATCCTCCTTGGTGTGGATCTGGCCCAGGTGTCCTTCCCATGAGACGTATGCTGGGTGGCCACTAGGGAAAGGGCGTGTTTCGTGGTGACACTCCAGTTATGGAATGCCCTCTTTAGAAAGCTTTGCCTGAAGTCCTTCTTATAATCTTTGCAGCGCTAACTGAAAACCTTCTCATTTTCCCAGGCTTTTTAGATCTCTGCACATTTAATTCACTGAATTTTAGATCTGCAGTGTACTTTTGATGATGCTTCCTAAGTAGTTCATGATACTGTTGTCCTTGCTGCTGCTATGTGTTGTTGTTGTATTGCATTTTAATGTTTTAGGAGAACAGGAAGCTATCTTATACTGGGTCAGACCATTGGTCCATCTCGCCCAACATTGTCAATCCTGACTCCACAGCTCCAGGCAGGAGTTTTTCCAGCCCTACCGGGAGATGCCGAACATTGAACCTGGGTCCTTCTTTCTGCAAAGTATGTGTTCTACCACTGAGCTATGGTTTTATTGTTGTAAACCCCCAGAGAACACCATTATTGGACAGCATACAATTGCTGTAAATAAGTAAGTGGCTTCTGGCTGGGTATCTCCCACAATCCTTTCTTAAAAGCAGGTCTAGTTATTTATATTAGGTGTATGATTCAGAGTCTAGCACCTGTTAGAGCATTGTCTTTCTAAGCCATGCTACGGCTGCCACTGCGTTTGGTTCTCCTTGATTACCTGCAAGCATTCCTTCAGTCTGATGCTTTAAAAGCTACGTAGGTCACTGGTAAGTCTTCTGATTCAAAGGAACGAGTTACTGGAGGACATTTGCAAATGTCAACTTGCCAAGAGTGTGTATGAAAAGAGGGTGACATCATGGGGCCATAAACATGTCAAAGAGAAAAACTTCGGAGGTCTAAACTGACAAGCCACTCTGCATTTTCCAGGGCAATGCGGGTAGCTGCAGATGCTTGTCAAAACACCTTGTTTATTTCTTGCAGATGCAATAAAAACCTATTGATTCCAGGCACCAGGGTGTGGGTCAGGATCAGTGTTTACAGCTGGAGATATTTCAGAGATTTCAGCGTCTCAACTGTGGCAAAAGTTGAAGAACAATTTCACGTAAATAGGCATTTGATTACATTGAACGCATTTGAAATCAAAAGACCAGCTGCAGAGCTGAAAAAAGGTCTTTAAAACTCGCCTGGGGGGTGTTTTTTGCAGGTCAGGGGGGCAGCGTTTCAAAAGGAGGACTGGGTATGAGAGTGAAATAAAAGGGCTGATTTTTAAAGAGATCCCCACCTGTCTCATTCTGGATGCCTGGTTTTGGCACCTGTGGCCATTTGAAGACAACAAAGGTACCCCAAAGATGGGCCATAGTGTGTTTCTATGCAGATGTTCAACTTTTGTCCATAATCCCACAGTCATTTCTAAGGTAGAGTTGGAAACGGCAAGACGTGAAGTACCAATGGAGGTGTGTCATGGATTAGCAAGGCCTGATGCTGAAAATCCTCAGCCTAAAACATGGGGCTGGAAATACATCACTGTTGACTGATTTCCCATGCTAGCTAGGGGATGCTGGGAGTTGTAGTCAATACATCTAGAGGACACCAAGTTGTGGAAGGCTGAAGTAAATACTACGTTCATGCCACAGATAACTAGTACGGGAAAGTAATTAAATGTTAGAGGCTGTCTTCCCAGTTCTGGTTGGTGCCGCCTCCCTCTTCAACCCCACACTTTCCCTCTCCTGGGCGTCGAGTAATCCCAATGCCAAGGAAGGAGTTTCTGGGAGGCCATCCGGGTTCTGGAGCCTCCCCCGCCCTCTTCCTGGTGGAAGGCGACCAATCGCTGGTCGCCTTCCACCAGGCTCCGCCCCTAGGTTGACCCCAGATTGGCTGAGGAGTGACGTACACAGCAGAAGCGCCATGTTGCTGTCGCTGCATTTAAAAAAATTGGGTAAATCCCTGATTTTTTCAAAACGCAGCATCGCGGGGAAGCCATGCAGTGGCTGCAAACCTGTGCCTACATTGTCTAACCAACGTGATGCAGATCCACAGACACCCTGCGTATAGACAACCCCTTAGACTCTGCTTATGAACCCTGTGCTCAGGTGGAAGGGCCACATGGGAAAGGCATCTTTGCCCAGGCAGCTGCTCTCTGCTGCACCCTAAGAACTCCAGTGACTGCCTGAGGCTGCTGATAAGCCTGTGTGTGCCCTGAGTACTTTAACCCCTGTCCTGAGACTGCCTGAAATGCCTGTTCCAAACGTTAAGGCCCCCCACCTGCACTCTCAATCCCTCTCTCTATCTCCTTCTGAATCTCATTCTTTTCAGTCTCTCCTTCAACCCCTATTTCACTCTGGAATTGCTGCTCCCTCATCCAGAAGATATGATCCCAGAATATGTTTCCCCCCCATTCTTGCCTCCTCAAGCTACTTGCCCTCATTGAAACCTAATACACCTTGTCTTATATCTTATTGCAAATAAGCCAAAATACGTGCAATTGAAATAATCACATATTTCGCTCCTGCCTACTCAGATCTCCGTTTCGCTCCTTCCTCTCTTGCTTTCCGGTGTCTCTTTCAGATGGTAAGCCCCTTGGGTCAGGTGCCTGTCATGCCCGTTCTTTCTAAAGTGCTGTGTAAATAGATGGGACTGTGTAACTACATAACTAAATAATAATGGGCTGGATTCAGATAAAGGTGAGTGCAACTGAGCTGGCAAAAGCGGAGGTACCGGGCCCCTTTTCCCTATGACAGCCCTTCTAGCCTCCTGAAAATGCTATACAGAGGGTCAGGGGCCCTGCTGAACGGGGTGAGGCATGGTCAGTAAGGGGGATCCCCAAAATTGGGCAGAGGCACATTTCGTAAGTGGAGCCTTTTTGCTGACAGAAGGCAGATCCTGGCTCCAACCTGATGGCAATGAATCCCCAAATCTGACAGACGTCACCATAATAACTGACCAGATTCTGCCCTGGATACACATTCAGGGGACCAGTTGTTCTTGTTTTTAATCAAAGCATTTAAATATCAAAAGGTAATAAAACCAAATGTGCAGGCTCATAGCTCAATAAGCATTAATTTATGAAACTTTCACCAGGTATCTGTAGGCAAGCAAAAACCGACAAGGCTATTGTTATTACAGTAAATGTAATTTCAAGGGTTTGAAGGTGTTGTTTAAGCCTCAAACAGGAAAATGGTGGCCGTTGCTAGACGAGGGTTTAGCCCGGGCTGATACCCGGGCTCACCCCTGCGCGTGCAGATGACACACAGGGGATCCAGGGTCAGCTCGGGCTAAACCCTCCCTTGACCTGGGATAACCGGATCCGCTTGTGGCCCGGTATTTCCGCAGCCACGGGCTGAGCCTGGGACTGCGGAAGCTCTAGCTGGTTCTGTGGCTTTTCCCAGCTATGTGGCTTACTCGCGAGTAACCGGGAGAAGGTCACTGGGCACTGCGCTTCATAGGAGCGCTGTGCCCATTGGGCTGGGAGGGGGAATCGCGGAGGGGAGAGATGGGGGCCAGGGGGGAAGAGCGGACCCGGCAGGAGAGATGGGGGGAAGAGCGGAGCCAGGGTAGGGAGATCGCAGCCGGGGGGCGGGCGGAGGGGGCATCGGACATGGCGAGCAGGGGGGCCAGCGAGCGAGCGGGGGGTTGGACATGGCGAGCGGACGGGCGGGCGAGCAAGCGAGTGGACAGGTGGACATGGCGAGCGGGGGCAAGCGAGCGAGCAGATGGGCGAGCGAGCGGGGGGGCGAGCGAGCAAGTGGGGGGGCGAGCTGGCAGGGGGATCAGACATTGGGGGGAAGCGGGGGTGGAGGGAACCCTTTTTTAAAAAAAGACTTACCTTATCGTTGGTGCGCTCCTGCGCACATGGCCCCTTTAAGTTTTATTTTTAAATGGCCGATGCGACGGGGCTTTCCCCTACCCCGTCGCATGTCACATGTAGACTGGGGCGACGACCCGTGCTAGCTGCAGCGCGGCCTTGTCCCTACTCCCCACCGGATTAACAGGTAGGTCTAGCAAGGCCCGGTGTTTCTGAGTATATGGATTGCTAGGAAAGAAAAAAGATCTTTTAAAAATTTGGTGGTTAGAGGAAAGATCAGGAGTGAATGGAGAAATGAGGGGAATAAGGGCCACCTTTTAAATAAAGCACTGTGGGAACAAGAGAAGTTTGCTATTCTACACAACTACAAAAGGTAGTCATTGGGTTGGAACCAGACTTAGTCATAGAGTAGACCTGTTGATTTCCGGGTGTTCACTTTCAGTGACTTAGGCCTCAGCTATACCTACAGGTCTAGCGCGACGGAGGGGTGAGGATCTCGCAATATTGTTATCACGAGGTCTCCCCCTCTGTCTACACGTGGTGACCTCAGAGGAACAGGACGTCGCACCCGCCATTTTGTTTTTTTCAAAAAACCAGAAGGACCGCACAAGCGCTCATGCATTGAAAGGTAGATTTGTTGTTTTTTAAAAAAAAATTAATTTCCCCGCTCCCCCACCCCACCCCTGATGGGCGGAGAGCTCCTGAGGAGCTCTGCGCCCCATGCACGGTTCCCAGCTCCTCAAGTAACTGCGAGGAGCCGGGACAAACCGCAATGCCCGCCCACACGTTCCATGGCCTTGGGATCATCTCGAGACTGCGGAAAAAGCGGACTACAACTATAGGGCCATATCCCAGGGAAAGGAAGGGATCATCCCTCCCTGCTCCCGGGATCCCCTATGCGTCATGTGGATGCACAGGGACGATCGTGGGGCAATCCCTGGGATATCGCCCCGTCTAGCTAAGGCCTAAGTCTGGATCCAACCCATTGGCTTCATCTCCTTGCCAGGAAAGCTTCACGTTTACTTCTTTAATTCCTGCATTTCAGGCTGCTGTTAGTGGGGGCGTGGGGGGCATAGAGCAGCAATCATACTTGCACTACATGTGTTATGTAAGGCTAGAGATTAATAATTTGCTGGGCCTTAGGAACATTAAAAAGACATTGTCCTGTGGCAGACAGTCTTTATCCTAGTAACTAGGGTTTTAAAACAATGTTTATTTATTTAAGACATTTCCTAATGATATCTGAAACACATGTCATAGAAACAGCTGCCTCTGAGGTGAAATTCAGCTGCTCTTTAAGTAGAATATAGTTTTATTACACACTTTATACGTTTCTTTTTCAAAAAAAGTTTTTATTTATTTATTATTGCATTTATATCCCACCTTTTTCCCTTCAAGGAACCCAAGGCGGCGTACATAATCCTCCTCCTCTCCATTTTATCCTCACAACTGTTGGGGCCCATTGACACAGACCATATACCGCTTTCATAGTGCTATATCCTGCTTGGTGTGGCTCCTGCCTTTTATATACCACACCACTTTCATAGTGCAATATCCTGCTTGGTATAGATTAGGCTTCACTCCAACTCAGCTTCTCCTCTTTCAATGTCTTTAAGGAAAGTCCCAGTGTAAACCTACAAAGGGGCACTTTTCTGGCACATGAACACAAGAAACAGTACACTCCATTTTGCTATGACGTTCCTATAATTTAGGGTGACTAACTGTCAGGATTTCCCCGGATTTGTCCTGGTTTTTGTTCTTTCCATGTTCTCAGGGGGGATTTTCTACAATTTTCAATAATGTCCTGGAATGACACACCTTCCCCTTTAAGGCTGCCTTTAGCATGGCAGGAGGGAATGACATGCTTTCTTGAGGCACATCATTCCCCCACCCCGAGCTCCAATTGAGGTCTTAAAGGGGAAAGTGGGTCATTCGTGGACATGATAGAAAAGGCCCCAATTGGAGTGGATGGTGGTGGTGCAGAATGAAATCCTTTCCCCTCCTCCACTCCAATCGGGTTCTTTAAGGTGGCGGGGGAATAACGTACTTTCTGCAGGACTCAGAAAGCTGCTTCCCCCCACACACACTAGGTGTCCTCTTTTTTGGTTTCCCAAATATGGTCACCCTATATAATTAATGACTTGCGGAGCTTCATTTTGCTTGTTACAGAAAGATAGGGTGGAGGAGAAGTGCTTGAGCAGCACGATAAACATAGTTTGCTAGACCTCATAATAGCACTAAGGCACTGAAGAGCCAAACTGTTTCTAACACCACGTTCTCACACAACAGCTCTGGAGGACCTGTTGCGATCACCAAGGTCAGCGGTGTAGATATTGATGAAATTACTCCAAAAGAACATTGCGATGCTCAATCGGCTGGAGAGGCTTTGAGGAATCATCATTTATGCCACTGATGTTACGACTGACTGGGCAACAGCTCCTTCTGAGTCTCAAGTCCTACTTGGGCACTCCTTACTACGCAGTTATGGCTTTGCGGGGGGGGGCATGGGGGAGTGCAGAAGCTCCTGCAAGGAAGGATGGGTCTTGTGTTTATTTTTTGCAGTTGTCCTCCCAGAGCTGTTCCTTGCCTTCTCAGAGGCTCTTCAACCCACAGCTCTTCATTTTCTGGGACAACGTTATTTCCCTTCACACAAAGCAGAGGGAGAGAAAGGGAGGCATTCACTAGTAAGCCTTGCAAAACTGGTTTGTGGTTCCTTCCATCCTACTAGGGAATAGAGCCCATTGGATTCAGGGAGACTTATGTCTGAGTAAACATGCTTTGGATTGTTCTACACAGCTGCAGTCGTCAGCGCACGTAGAGCACATGCTTTGCATGCAGAAGGTCTCAGGTTCAATCCCCGGCATCTCCAGGTGGGGCTGGAAAAAATCCTGCCTGAAACCCTGGAGAGCTATTGCTCCCAGTGAGCTAGATGGATTAACTGTAAGGCAGCTTCCCATGTTTCTGTACTGAGTAATCTACACCAAGCAGGATATTGCACTATGAAAGAAGTATGAAAGAGGTATATAAAAGGCAGGAGCCACACTACTGCTTTATAGCGGTACTGAAGTGCACTGACAACTGTTGGGGGCCCTTGTTCATGGTTAACAAACCGTGGTTTGTTAGCATAGATTCACGCGTCACTACAACCCAGAATTCCATGAGTTAGTGTCATGTGCGAACCAGGCCACTGTCAAAGGGTAACTCTGTAGAATGGCACAGACTGAACAAGTAATCCTTTGGCTTACTTTTGAATTATGGAAGGAAGAAAAAGGATAGCCTCATGTGCTGCCTTTAGCTCAACTGAAAATACAGCCTGACAGCTGTGCCGTGTTATTGCATTTCAATTACTTAAATGGAGCACTCGGTGTTTCGGTGACATGTTTTATAGACTTAACAGCCCATTAAAAATGTGCAGGAGGACATTTGCACCTCGCTTGACACTTAAGGTGTAGCTGCTGCAAACATGTACTCAGCCACCTGACATCAAATAAGCCCACCAAAGGTCAAGCAAATCCCTGGTATCTGAGGCGGCGGCAAGCTGGAGCCTTTGCAGAAAGTATCTAGCCAACAACACAGGGAATACAATACGGTGGATGTCTTTGCAGGTCAGTGGCGAAGACGAAAACTGGAAGTGCTATTCAGTGAAACCAAAAGAAAGGGAATGAAAAAGTAGAAATCGAAGAAGAGGCAAAGCAGAATAGATAAATAAACATTTGGGGGTGGGTGGGGATAATGTAGGGTGACCATATGAAAAGGAGGACAGGGCTCCTGTATCTTTAACAGTTGTAGAGAAAAGAGATTTTCAGCAGGTGTCATTTGTATTAGGGGTGTGCACGGACCCCCTGCTCTGCTTCACTTGCAGATCCGCCATTTTTCGGATCGGGCCGCTCCGCCCCGCCCCCGCTCCGCCCACTTCCGCTCCGCTCCGCCCGGAGCTCCGGATCCGGATCCGGAGCTCCGTTTCCCCCCCCCATAGGCTTGCATTGAAAGCTAAAAAATTATACAACTTTTTTTCTGTTCAAGTTAGAAACCTCATGTTTGGCACCATGACACCTCATGGGGATATACACACGCACACCAAGTTTCAAAGCAATCCCATCATCCCCTGATTTTTGGCGAATTTTTGAAAATCGGGCACCCCACACACAACATCCCTGCGAGGTGTGTTAAAAAACACGGGGAAAAGCCTGTTCAGATGAAGAAAGAGAAGTTTCCCAGAATCCCAAGTTACCTGTTTTGCCTATGCCCTCCTCCAACTTTGGGATCATCATGACCGGGAGCTGACTCTGCCCCTCAGCCCTTTGAAAAAGGTATTTTTCCCGCCGATTTTTAAAAAAATTCTAGCCCGCGACCCGTACGATGCAGAAAGTTGAGAGTGGTCTCAAAATGACCCCCATCCACGACTCTCTGTGCACAAGAATTTTCAGAATGATAGCTTAACCCCCCCCCCCAGTTATCCCTGATTCTTTCCCTCAATGCAATCCTATGGGCGAAAAGCCGAAAACGCAGTTTGAGCCGCGCGGTTGACCCGATTTTCACAAAAATATAGCCCGCGACCCGTACGATGCAGAAAGTTGAGAGTGGTCTCAAAATGACCCCCATCCACGACTCTCTGTGCACAAGAATTTTCAGAATGATAGCTTAAACCCCCCCCCAGTTATCCCCGATTCTTTCCCTCAATGCAATCCTATGGGCGAAAAGCCGAAAACGCAGTTTGAGCCGCGCGGTTGACCCGATTTTCACAAAAATATAGCCCGCGACCCGTACGATGCAGAAAGGTGAGAGTGGTCTCAAAATGACCCCCATCCACGACTCTCTGTGCACAAGAATTTTCAGAATGATAGCTTAAACCCCCCCCAGTTATCCCCGATTCTTTCCCTCAATGCAATCCTATGGGCGAAAAGCCGAAAACGCAGTTTGAGCCGCGCGGTTGACCCGATTTTCACAAAAATATAGCCCGTGACCCGTACGATGCAGAGAGGTGAGAGTGGTCTCAAAATGACCCCCATCCACGACTCTCTGTGCACAAGAATTTCCAGAACGATAGCTTCAAAAACAACCTAGTTATGCGCGATTATTTGCCACAATGCAATCCTATGGCGAAATGTTTTCAAGATGGCGACCGGAGCGCTCCGCCTGAACTCGGAGCTCCGAAAAATGGCCGCTTCTCTTCGCCTTGCTTCTAGGGGGTCCGCGGTCCGCTCCTACTCCGCCTCTGGGTAAGGCGGAGCAGGCCAATCCGCTACTGCTTCTACGCTCCTAATCGGAGCGGAGCACATCCCTAATTTGTATGCATACAGCATCTGGTGAAATTCCCTCTTCATCGCAATAGTTAAAGCTGCAGGTGCCCTCCTCTCTTTTGTATCTGGTCAAGAGGGCAGGACTTCTGCAGCTTTAACTGTTATGATGAAGACAAAATTTCACCAGGTGCTACATGCATTCAAATGACACTTGCTGAAATTCCCTTTTCTATACAACTTTAAAGATACAGGAGCCCTGTCCTCCTTTTCATATGGTCACCCTAGGATAATGAGAATTCCCCTGTGCATTTTAGCTGCATACTAAAGCTACCGTTAACTATCGTGGCAAGAGATTATCGTGCAGAGTGGATTGCAGAAGGGGATGAGTCATTTAGAAAGCGTTAGGTAAGTGGGGAGAACAGGTTGCATCTCTCCAAGAATTTAGCAGGCCCGTGAGAGCTGTAGGACTTCTAAAACAGGTCATCGTCAAAGAGGACAGGACAGGGAAGATTTCTGTCTCTTTTCACTTCTGCCTCTTTCCTCCTTTCAGGTATTGGAGCTAGCAAGGAAGGGAGAAATGTGCCTGGAGCAATGGAGTGAAGGAAGGGAAGCCCCCTCTCCTGCATGCCGATTTTACTGTTTTACTGATTTTACCTATGTGTGACAAATGGGCTCCGTCAGGCAATGTCTAATTCCAGTAGTCAATAATAATAATAACAATAATAACAATAATAACAATAATAATAATAACAACAACATAATTCTTACCCGCCTCTCCATTTGGATTGAGGCGGGGAACGATATGTATTTTTTAATATATATATATATATATATATATATATATATATATATGTATATATTGTTACAGAAAAGAAAATGAATACAAACAATCCCCTAACACAACAATAAGTATAAATACATAAAACTGAATTAAAAATGTATAAAAAAACATCCTAAAAACATCCTAAAATTCCACTGGATAGGCCTGCTGGAATAGATCGGGCTTTATAGCTTTCTTAAATGCCAAAAGACTATTAAGTTGCCGAGTCTCCCCCGGCAGACCATTCCACAGTCTGGGAGCAGCAGATGTATGATCTCCTCTTGCTTGGCTCTCTTAGGGTAGCCAGTTGTCCTACCTGACAGTCTTCTGTTTAAAGGTGCCCTCTGTTGGATGGGCTGTCCAGTCCAAGTCTGGTTTAAAGTCAAAGAACCATAAGAGAGGGAAAGCAGGAAGGGCCTTGACGGGGCCCATCCACTGTGAGGACAAGAGCGGGCTGAGCAGGCCCAGAAGTCACCTCGTCAGTCTTCTCCGCTGTGTTGAGATAACTTGTATTTCTATTTAAAGAAGTTATCATTTCTAAATTTGCACTTGTATGTATACATTCACTTGTGCGCATGTCATGCAAATTGATGCCCTATATATCCTCCTTTTTGGCAATGTGCAAGAGGCTAATCTACGTCGAGGAGGCGCAAAAAGGGTATTATTCACCCTCTGAGTATAGTTCACTGCCCATACCTTTAGTTTATTGGCAGTAACCTACGGAGAAGGTATTTATTTTTATACAGCCACATGATAGGTAATTGACTGGTCTTCCCCACTAATAAGATTTTCAAGATCATCATTCACTGTTCTATATACTGATGACAGGCAGAGTCTATCCCATCCACCCCCCATCCCCCAGACAAAGAAAAGATTGGATAATCCAAGACTAGAAGAAAACCTTTAGCAAAGGAAAGTTTGGGCGTACAAGACAGGAGGGGTGATGTCCTCTGTGCTATGCTCACCCAAGGCTATGATGAGAACGTGCTCAGTTTAAAACTAGGCTGGAAAAAAAATCATGGAAAATATTCTCTGATGAACCTTTCGTGTATTGGCAGTGAACTACATGGCCCAGAACATTTTCCTCTCATTTCTCAGTTTCTAAAATAGGTACACAACTAGTGATTTGTCTCTATCATGAAAAATGGCCTTTCAACGTAGGAAAGATTTTTTTCCCTAGAACGGACGGATGGATGGTCACATGCACATTTTTCCTGTCATATTCTGATGTTGTTGCCTCTTGATCTTTTCTGCAAAACCCCTGAGGATAGATAGACCTAGGGAAAAATCATTAGGAACAAATGCATTAAGCTTCTCTTGACATATGAGGTCACCATTATCCATGACCAGACAAGAAGCCTTTAATTGGCAGCAGAAAACATGGATGGATACATTTTTGAAAGGTTGCATTCCATATGCCTGGCATGCCTTTGTTCAAATGCTAATCTATAACTAGGGACTGATCTTGATAACTAATACAAAAATCATCATGTAGGTATCTGCAAATTGAATTGTACTTCATGGTTTTAATTTTTGTGAACCGCCTAGAAAGCTTCGGCTACTGGGCGGTATAGAAATGCAATAACTAAATAAATAATGAATTCCATGTTGCTATGAAAGAGGTAATAATGTTTATACCTATTTACAGTTCTATATTCTGTAAATATGCAGAAGAGGAGAGCCTTCCAAAGCCAGGGCAGGGTGCCACCACTGAAAAGGACTTCTCCATGGTAGCCACATCACTTTCCTAGTGCTAATTATATATATCAAAATTCAGAAAACATTGGTAAAATTGGGAAACCTAGCCCCCAAGTCAGTCAGGCAATATTGTGATAATTCAAATAAATATTTATATATTTACAATACTTTTATATCGCCTAATATACTGAAATCCCTAAGTGGTTCACGTTAAACCCTATAACTAGATTAAAACACTAAATGATTCAATCGTTAGATCAAGATAACAATAAAAGAGGGCAGCAATCATTTACGGGACAGGGAAAGGCTGTGTGGACAGATAGGTTTTCAAGAGGTGTTTAAAACTTGCCACCGTTCCTGTGTATGTGTAACACGGTAAAGGAAAGAAGTCCAGAAAGATTTTTTAAAAAATGAATCCACACTAGAATTCACTATACAGATGTGATACAGATGCAATATATGTGAAGTTAGGGGTTTTTGCCCCAATGTGCATCATTTGACACTTGCTTACATTGAACCACGTGTGCTGTTTTAATGCCCATTCTCCCCAGTTTGGAGGGATCCTTTTGGGGCTCTTGAAATCCTTTTTTGTTTTAGCCACCCTAACTAACCGGGTGGGGTCAAGAAACCAGAGGGCTGGCTATCTGTTCTGGAAGCCCTGAGGTGGCTTCGCTGTGCATCGATTATATGACGCAGCAGCCACCTCAAAGCCATCACGGGGCTTTCCAGAGAAGACTTTTCAGGATGGAGTGAGGCGAACACAGCCCTTAAGCGCCCTTAAGCCTCCGTGTAGTGCTGTACTCTCACGTTTTCCTTTGTTGGGGGCGTGTGCTGTGACGGGAGTCTTGTTGTTGGCTTGAATGTATTGCGTCAGGTCCTGGCAGGGAAAAGCGATCTCTCCCAGCAGCTGGCTCCAAGCTTCAATATTAAACCCAAACTTTGCATCCCAGGCTTGAAAGCATTTTTTAAAATAGTACAATGCTCAAATCTCTGCAGAGACAGGATTGTACTCCCTCGATGCCCCCAAAGCACCAAACTAAAGGGTCATTCCATTTTTGTCAAGCAGGTCCTGTCTTGTTAAAGGGGGGGAGGAGCAACTAATGAACTGGAGGGAGAAAGAGAAGGGGCGGGGCGGAGTGGAAGAGCAAACAAGCGAAAGGAAATCAGAGGTAAAAAACACAGAGATAAAGCAGGGGGGAAATTACATGTGATGGAGCCCATAGTTTCTTTAGAGTTCTGACTGAAAGCTCCATCCAGGGAGCGTTTTATTGCACGCTCGTTACTGAGCACCCATGGACTCCTTGGAGGTAGCTCACATGACATTGTCTGCACCGCAAGAAAAAACAGAAAAACTCCGAAATATTTTTTAAACCAAAGTTGCTGCTCTCTCCTGCTGTGTGTGGGAGAAGCAGTGTGTTCACAACGAGGGCCTAAATGGCCCTCGATCACCTTGTTTACTTCCTGTTTGAAAACAGGAAGTAACTGAATTTCCACGGAGAAGCGACGGTAGCCAGCGTTTCTTCCAAGGTGTGATGGAGCTTTGAAACCCAAGTGACATCAGAGCCACCGGCCTCCACTGGTTAGCGGCAGTGTCCTACGCTGCCCCCGCGTTAGTGGGACCCGCCGCTAGCTCCAATGTCCGTGAGGCTGAAGCAGCAAATATGTGGATGACTCTCAAGTCTGTCTTGAGCCACAGAAAACTGCAAGGAATTTTTGTGGGAAGCAGCAGCACATTTCAGCAAGCCTGGACCACTTTAAATGGGTTCAACAGTCAGTTGTTTCCCCTATATATGGATGGAACATTATGCTCGCGGCGACTTTGATTGTTCAAGTTATCAGGTCATCTTTGTGAAGTTTTCAAGAAAGGATTATATGTGTAGAGCAGGGAAAGCCTAACCTCCGTAAAGCCACTCCATAAAGTAGTAAATAATTCCCAGAGAAAGGTCAAATGTCAGCTGAAATGGGCGGGTTTGCTGGGTGTGGTGCTTTCATGTTCTGCCCGTTGCCAGGATAATCTCTGTTTGTGGCTGTTGACATTGGTTTTTGCACATGCTTCCAAAAATAGCTATTGTTCCTCTCTGGAGAATGGTATAGTAACCGACTGGAGATAGGTTGTGAATATAGTCAGGCAACCTGGTATGCCTGATATGCTCCAAAGTCTATGTTTGTTTTCAATAACCTTTCAGGCACAATTCAAGATGACTTTTTTTAGACCCCTGAATGGTTTGAGCTTTAAAGGCTAAGCAGCTCTCCCTATCAGATTGAGCTCCTGAAACTACGCAGGAGTGAAAGGGGCTAGGAGACATATAGCTATTCATCGTGGCTACTAGTCTGGATGACTCTATATTACCTCCAGCATCACAAGCAATCTGCCTCTCAAAGCCAGTTGCTGGGGAACACAGGTGGGAGGGTGCTATTGCACCCATGTCCTGCTTGTGGGCCTCCCATTGGCATCTGGTTGGCCTTTGTGGGAACAGGATGCCATGCTGGAGAGGCCTTTGGTCTGATCCAGCACAGCTCTCCTTGTGTTTCTAAGGCAACTCTGGTCAAAAAGGAGCTAGAGTGGGCGAGGTGCAGTGCGCAGAAGTAGAATTTATTGATGTGTGGCTTGGAAGGGTGGAATGAGACCAGGGCCACCTGTATTTTGCTCCTCTGAATATGCAGAAGAGCGATAAGCCAAGAGGGATGTATTGAGATGATTTTATTGATTTAATTTGTCTGTTTCGTTGAATGCGGGTTTGATTGTTTTAATAAACAGCTACGAAATTTGGTAAGTAACAGTCTACATTGGCCAGAGAAGGAAATGTGGCAGGGAACTTGTTCTCCTAGGGTGACCACATGGAAAGGAGGACAGGGCTTCTGTATCTTTAACAGTTATATAGAAAAGGGAATTTCAGCAGGTGTCATTTGTATGTATACAGCACCTGGTGAAAGTCCCTCTTCATCACAACAGTTAAAGCTGCAGCAGCCTTGCCCTCTTTTGTGTCTGGTCCTCCTTTCCATATGGTCACCCTAGTTTCTCCCATCCCTGCCTGAAAGAATACCTATAAGAACTTTGAAGCTTTATTTCCTCCTCCCTCCCAATCCCTTTTCCTTTTGTGCTATGTCTCTTAGATTGTAAGCTCAAGGACAGGGACTGTCTCAAATCTTGGTAAGATGCTCTGGGATCTTTTTTTTTTTTTTGGCTAAAGGGTAAGGTAAAAATACCATAAGCAAATGGAAGAAAAGGAGGAGACTGCATGTTGAAACATTTAACATGTGGACAAATCTCAAGGCTCTCTTCGGAACAGTATACTAATTGACAAGAGATAGATGATGAATGCATTTCCATTGTATTAGAATGTATTTTATTGCCTGCATGCAGAAGGCCCCATGACCAACCCCTGGCATGTCCAGTTAACATCCTGGGGGGGAGGTGAAAGACCTAGCCTGAGACACAGAATGGCTGGTGCCCTTCTGTGCATAGACAATACTGATGGACAAATAGTCTGGCCTAGGGGAGGCTGGTGGCTCCGATTTCAATGGGGCTGAGATTCCATTCTGGGTTTTAGTCCGAACCAAACAGAATTCTAAATAGCTATCCAAGGTGCCGAAGTCTATCCCCAAAATGGGTTCAGCACTTTGTATAGCTCCTTTAGAGTTTCAGGTGGTTCTGATTGAAACCAGAATGGAATCACAGCCCTACCAAAGTCAGAGCCACCTGCTTCCACTGGTATAAGGCAGCTTCTTGTGTTTCCAACATGCTCCAGAGCAGAGAAATGGCTCAAGATGAGTTCCTTATCCATAAACCAGGCCAGGCCCAGATGTTTTAAAAGCATGCAGGGTTTGTAATGGGATCTGCTCTGGCTTATATGGTATTTGGATGGTTCCTGTAGGCCTGGCTTTCTGTGGTTCTCTCCTTTGGCCAGAGTTGAGGGCCAGTTTACATAATACCTCAGAGCTCCATCACACCAGCGTTTTATCGCACTTTCGTTCTGCCTTATTTACCGTTTTGCCCCACGACGCCTCACACGACGTCGGCCCTGTCCTGCAGTCATCTCGCCTCTTCCTCTCCATGTTTTTCTGGGGCGGGGAAAGTGATTTATTTTTTCTCCATGTGGGATAAAATCATTCTTCTATCCCCATGTATTGCTGTCCTCACGCCGTGTCAGAACGTCCCGCTTTTGCGGGGCCATGTTCGTTGAAGGGCGGTCTTGCTGACAAAAGAGGACGGCGGTGGCGGTTCTCCACCAGTGCACCATTTGAATTCCTTCTCTCATTCTGCTTGGGGACACGTGATGAGTCGCTTGAACAAATGGACTTGTGCTAAGATGCTCGAATGGACTTCCACTGCTCCACCCCACTCTCATTACTCTCTCATCCACCCATTTCAGCTAGGCAGGAACAGCACCTAATTGATCAAATGCTAAATCGCTAAAACAGTAGACAACAAAACCAGAGTGAGTGAGGGTGGGAGGCGCCCACATCCATCACAATGTCCATCAACCACAAGAACCAATGAACTGGAAGGGGAAGGAAAAGGGTCGGGGCAAGTGGAATAGCGGGAGAATGAACAAATGAAAAGAGATTTCACCAGTATAGTGGCGATTCCAGGAAGCACGAACTGGCACAAGGCAAAATAGCACAACAATGCATGCATGTGAAAGTGACCAATGTTTGACGTGCTAATGGAACAGAGGTGGAAATCGTGGGTGCATACCAGGAAAAAAAAGTAGATGTGATGCAGCTCTCAGTTTCAGTGTTGCCTCCCCATGACTGCAGCTCCAGATGAGGAGGAGGAAGGGGCATAACGTACAGAAATACTCAGCATGTTCATTTATTTATAACATTTTTATCCCACCTTTTCCTCCAAGGAGCCCAACGCAGCGTACATGGTCCTCCTCCTCCACTCCATTTTATCCTCATAACAACCTTGTGAGGTAGGTTAGCCTGAGTGCCGGTGACTGGCCCAAAGTCACCCAGTGACATGCCCACAGGCCATGCCTTTCCCCTGAAACTGATATGCCCACAGGGCATTGCATAAAAAACAGGTGTTGCGCTGAACCCATGGAAAGGGTTTCTGTGTGTGAATAGCTGTATGTATGCAAGAGCTTCTAAACAACTGGGAAGTCTACATGACTGGGGCTCTCGCTCCAGTATGCCAGGGAATCCATTATGCCAGGGGTGTTAACCTCTTTCAGTCTGAAGGCCAGATTCCATTTATAGAAGCTCTCGGGGTGGATTCCAGCGATGGGTAGGGCCAAAGCAAAAGGGCAAGGGCAAAATACCAGTATATTGTAACCTAAAGCTCTTACTGCCAGTAACTAAGCCCTGGGAGAGGTATTTCAATCTTTTAGAGTGGGGGGGGGGAACTGCGCAAAAGCCAGGGAAGGAGCCAGTGATCAGTGGTTGGGAAAGGGGCGTGGTTACGTGGGATATTGGATAATAGGAACAAATCTGGATGCTTCCAGACTCTAGGGGGCGATAGAGAACGTTCTGTAGCTTGATCAGTTCCTATTTCCTGCTCCCTCCCCTCTGTTTGCCTCTCCAACAAGCAACATGTGCTCTCTCTCCTAGAGGGAAGCAAGTAAGTATATCTCATGCTTTCACTTACTTAAATCTAGCTTTAGAGGTTGTTTGTACTTGAACAGTGTTAGTCTTCTTCAATGATGTGTATAAACATACTGATAAAGTTGGTTTGAACTTCTAAATTGGCTTTAGTCTGCGCTTATTCCTTCTAATATTAAATGCTGTATTGTCACACTTTCTTTATATAAGGCAACTCTGCTGTAAATCACAGCAGATTTTCCAACATGGGGATCCCCAGTGGGCTGGATTAGGATCCCACCAGGAGGACCAAAGTTTTGCACCCCGCACAAAGCAAGAGAAGCAGAGTATAGGAGACCTAAAAAAAATTTCACTGGTCACACAGCACTTGAAACCCTGTTACTTCAGGTTTGGGTGGGTGGAGTGGGTGGGTGGAGTAGAACTGAATACCATCAACCTGCTCAGGTGCTGCTCAGCCAATGAGAGCGGCTTATTCCCCGCCCCTGCCCACCTCAAACCCTTTTCACTAAATTCATCCCTGCAGTAACATCTGAAAAAAGGATTTCTCCTTTTGTCCTAGAGGAGATGTTTAAGCAATAGGTGATAAAGTCCAAAATGCATTTGTCAGCCGTGATTTGGAGATTATACTACTACAAACTGAAAACTGGGAATTCAAGCTACAAATGTGAGAGAAGCAAACACAGTGCTCAGACAAATCTGTGCTGGTCTAAACAACACTCTTTAGTCACCATAGAAATAAACCAAATATTTTCCCTTGTAATTATTGGATTCTCAGAATGCAGCCTGGTTTCCCCCCCATTCATAAAAGCGCAGATAAGCTTTCCAATGTGTCAAAATACCAGTTTTAATCTTTCACAATAGCCCAATGATGGATGAGAGCAGTGAGGTAAATGACAAGGGCTTAATTGGATGCTTCCAGTAAACTTCCCTGAGCAAGGAAGTGCTTTAGTGAATGAGCAAAACACGCTTCAGGGGTAAAGGCTTTTCTTCAGTATTCGGAGTGAGTGGAAGAGCGAAACTGGACCTTTTATGAATGGAAAACACAAGCTGCCCTGAGCAGTAACCCTGGCTTCTTCTCCTCCCCTCTCGCTGCTTTGGCTCCAGGTGTTATGCTTGGGTCTTCTGCCTCAGCTTACTACCCCTAGGATCCCTGGAGCTGGTGGCCGCCACTCTCTTCCGCTCATTTTCCCGCTCTCCCTTGCACCTTCCCGACATCTGATGAGGGAAGAAGAATGAGCAACGAAATTCCCCAAGCTGCAGGGCCCCCGACCCGACCTGATTTATTTTTTTATGTAGAACCATAGGTAACTTGCAGCAGGATCACTCAGGGGGCAGGGGAGGAGAGGGAGGGGGAGGAGGAGACTGAAGAATTTTAAAAAAGGAAATCTCACATTTGCAAATTGACACACGCCCTTTTATGAATGGAAAAACAGGCTGCATGCGGTGAATGGAAAAGCAACCTACTGAAAATGGGGGGGGGGTAATGGGGAGGAGGGGCAGCCCCACCCCTTGACTAGCCCCACTGCCAGGTCACAGCGATAGGCATGCCAAGGATTCTGAGTGGGAGGACGGGGCCCTCTGCAGCGGAACCATGTTTAAGAAAAGCAACACACTAAAATAACTTCCTGACAATGTGCCTTTTCCAGAGGGAAGCTGCGGGGTGGCTGCGGATTCGTGACAGCGTCGTCTGTCGCTAATGACCCTGACGTGCTCTCCCTCTGCCTTAAATCGGCCGCATAGGTTGCCACCAGGTCAGACATTAGTTTTCAACAAAGGATGGATAGGATCCAAATTCCCCTGCCCTCCGCCCCTGCAGAGAGGAGGATAAGGATGTAGAGGGCAGGAACAGAGGAATGAGGGTGAGGCTATGAAGGAGGAAGGAGAGTGGGAAGGAAAAAGATGAACCAGTGCAGGAAATCCCCTCCTTCCTGCTTGAGGCCAGGTGTGTGAATCAGTAGCAGTGGGGAGCTGTGTAAATGTCAGCTCTACAGCAAGTGACCAAAGGAACGAGGAAGGGATTTTGAGCTGTGAATTCCACCACTGCCGCTGTATGTGTGAGCTCCACCCATGTCGTCCCCAGGTTGCTTGGCCCCGTTGTCCTGGCAGGCCTGCTGAAGGCAACGCCTGCCACAAGCCAGCATTTTAAATACCCCACAATGCCCCTGACATAGCATCCTTCTGGGGGTATTTGGGAAAAATTAGAATGGCAATTTGTAGTTAGCCATTACTGCTACCACGTGAGCATAAGGCCAATAGCATCCTGAATTAGCAAGCAGGTATCAAAGGGCATTTCACTGATGGCTTCCTCAAAGCTGGAGATGGCCCTGCCTCTTGCCGCCTTTGTACGTACACAAGGCCTGGGTCATGTTTCTGATTTTGTTAACTTTAAAAGAAGAAAGCCAAAGTTACCAAATCACATCACGCAATACATTCCACAATATTTTATTTGAATTTAAGTACTTTTGGGGTTTCATTTTATTTGATAAAGAGCCCTTGAGTAAGTCTGATTCCTGGCGTATGTAATCATATAAGACAAGTCTCAATTAAATTTGCAGTGACGCTGTGCTTTTACTACATCTACACGGAAATGACTTTTGTTCATAGGTCCAAATAGTTGACCATTATGGAGAACACACATTCCACAGAGCTATTGCTAACAGGCACTGATTTTATGTGCTCCAAAACCTTGTCAAGGATTTGTACAGAGAGTTCCACATTGTTCAAAAAGTAGGTGCTTTGGCACACAAATTTTCAGTTGTGCTTATAATGGACATCATATTTTTTTATTATTCAGAGAAGCAAACTCTGAATTCAACAGCACCTGCGGGACATTTGTTCAACTTTGATCACTGCCAAGACGCAACTGGTGCTGTGAGATCATGGCTTCAGCATAAAATTTTAATATGGGAGGCATTTTTATAGTGCAAGTCATCTGTGGGAAGGAAGCATTTTCGTGCTCTTTCTTTGGAGTGAAGGTTTGGGACGCAAGGCTAGCCATTTGTCAAGGAGCTCGTGAAGATCTAGTTTAGGGCGCAATCCTATACATGTTTAGACAGAAAAAAGAAAGCCCTACAACTCCTGGCATTCCCGGCCCAGTTTGTGTAGCGCTCTGTAAGAGCATTCAGCTGAACACGCTTACACAACGCTATGCAAAGCTTTGTGCTCAACGTGAAAAAGTCTGCCCAGAAGCCAGACACAAGGGGATGTTGGCGACAGGGATTACGTGTGTGCCCATGTCCCCTACACAGTTTAGCCCTACACACAAGCAGGCAAACCCCTGAATAGGGCTATACTCTCTTGCTTTTCTTGCTGGCTGTCAGCTGCTAGAGTTGCCTAGAGGGAACTTCTGGGGGAAAGAAAATGGAATGTCGCACCTGCTCCGCCATCACAAAATGCAAATGGCAGCATTGAAGAAAAACAAAAAGGGGGTGAGGGATTTTGCATGCCCTGTCTGTCCCCAAACGTCGCCCAATTCAAGCCAATGCTTCTGGTTTTTTAAAATGTTCAGCCCAGCTCTTGAATGCATGCGCAGTACATTCCACAGGAAACCTACAGAGAGATCTAGGCTTTTGAAAACCCTGACAATCTTTTTTCCTTTGTATGAAAGCAGGAGCAATGTTTACAGACCACCATGATTGCTGGGCCTTCAGGGCACTAGAATAAATTTCTTAAGAGGCCACATCTTACACTGGAGCCACGAACTGTAGGGTGACCATATGGAAAGGAGGATAGGGCCCTTGTATCTTCAACAGTTGTATTGGAAGGGGAATTTCAGCAGGTGTCATTTGTACGCATGCAGCACTTGGTGAAATTCCCTCTTCGTCACAACTGTTAAAGCTGCAGGAGCCCTGCCCCCTTTTATATCTGGTCACTCTAGTATAGCTCCTGCAGCTTTAACTGTTGTGATGAAGAGGGAATTTCACCAGGTGCTGCAGGCATCCCAATGACACCTGCTGAAATTCCCCTTTCAATACAACTGATACAGGACCCCTGTCCTCCTTTCCACTCTAACTAACTGACCATCCCTGGCAAAGATAAAGAAGACAGCTTCCCCATTACAATGTTACTCACCTGTTCTCATAAAAAAAAGGCAAAGCTATGTCAAGCCAAGATGGGCAGAGAGCTGCTTCACATGACTTTTCTTTTTTCCCCACTTGTCAGGGCTTTCCAGGGCGTGGTGAATCACAGGCTAAACCTGTATCACAGCAATCAAAAAACCGCTTCAGCCTACCAAAAGAGCAGCATTCCTGACTTAGCCTGGAGTGGCTGCCTTTACCGCAGCATCTCTGTGAAAATAAACTAGAAGGAAGGCCCTTCTCCGGGCTTTGAATGATTTCTGAGGGCCAATTTGCAGCAGCTGTTTGTTACAAGCTGTATTTTATGTGAGCCACATTCCCCTTCCAGCTGGTGGTTTGTCATACACGGATCCAGATTTCCATGGACAAACTCATTATTCATAAATATTTGCCAAACTATGTGGTTGAATCATTTTGTCAGGCAAAGGATTGCTCAGTTAGCTAGATACTCGGCTGGTTCCCTTTTTTCTTTTTTCTTTTTTCATTTTGTACTTTCTGCTTCCTTTGCTAAAGAACAGACCTCTGCAAACAGGAGATGAATGTTTGGGGCCTATTTTCAGACAGCTCGTCTTCAGCGCCATGCTTTGCTAGCACGGATGGACAAAGCTGTCGGGTTCAATTTCTCTCCCTTCCTTAGTTTTCCAGTCTTATGTTCAGCTCATCCTGAACTTTGAGAGTTTATTTCCCAGTCTTAAATTGGGTCTGTCTCAAATTTTGAGATTTTTCTTTTTTAAGTTTACATGAAAATGTGTTGTACATTTTTTGCGCGCATCTCTTCCAAAACATGCATTTGGACTAACATACACCAGTTTTGCAAGCCATTGTGCTAACGTTATGCATTAGTAACATTATTTCCACTAGCGTACACATTTTGTGGTGCTTTCCCCCTAATGTATGCATTTTTGTACACTTGTTTTCCCCACTGGAGATCCCCATTGCAAAATTTGGAAAAGTGTGAATTTTGAAGGACAACTGGGTTTTGGTTCAAGTATTGCAGGGATGTTGAACCTCTGGCCCAGGGGCCAAATCTGGCTTGCCTGTGGTCCCAATGCAGCCCTCTGGGATTTTCCAAATGGCCATGCCCCCTTCACCTGGCACTACCCCCTTTGCTGTGACCACCAATCATTTGGTGGTTTCACAACTTTTGTGCAGTGTTTTACTCTTTCTGAAAGTTTGAAATACCTCTCCTAAGAGGTAATTAAGTTAACAAGAGCTTTAAGTTAAAATATGGCGGTATTTTGGGGCCCACCCGTTTGCCGATGGCCCTGCCCCCTTTTGGCTTCGGCCCCACCCACCACTGGGTTATGGCCCCTGAAAGTTTCTCTGAAATGGAATTCGGCCCTCGGGCTGTAAGAGGTTCTCCACCCCTGATGTATTGGTTCGAAAGTGCAACATTAGTTCCCCTGGCAGTAAACTCCGCGAAGCGAACTCATTGCTTCCCCATCTCCAGGCTTTGGTGGACAGGCTGTCAGCAGTATTTGGCTGCTTTTCAAAATACTTTCTGAGTAACCATTAATATTAAGGAAGTGAGTGAGCTTGTCGCTATTTTGGTTGACACTCATTATAAACCAGGTTTCAGATCGAGTAGTTGGCTCCTGGGTGATGCACCTCCTAGCTTTGCTGCGGCTACAAAATGGGCATCAATTTTTCTTGTAAACTGTTTTTAAATAACAATTAGAATTAGGGTTCATTGAAAAGACATAGATAAGATGAAATGTTAAAAGGGTACAAATTAAGACACCATCTGCTTGCTCAATTTTGTTAGCTGGAAATGACCCTTAGGTGTGAGGCCATTTCTTAAGAACTTAGGGCACAAGCCTATGCATGTTTAGACAGAAAAAAAGTCCTACAACTCCCAGCATTCCCCAGCCAGCTGGGAGTTGTAGGACTTTCTTCTGTCTAAGCATGTGTAGGATTACACCTTTGGGGTCATATTTAATCATGATGATAAATCCGTTGGGGATAGTACACAGCGTTATAGTTGTGGCTCCTGCGTAGTGTAGGACTTCTGATGTACTATATTCAACTTGCTGGCTTTATGAAGAGTTGGTTGGTTGATTTATACAAATGATTTCCCCATTCAAAGGTGATTTCAAAGCAGCTAATGAAGTATAAAAACCAAACCCACAAATCAAATTAACTATAATTCCATCATTAAAACAATGAGATAAGTACCAACAACAAACCAAGACTAACAGCAGCATTTTAACAGAAACCCAGAGAGCCAGGGCTAACAATAAATAACATTAAACAGCAACAGAATCAACGGCTAGTTTAGAAAAGAGAAGTCTTCAACTGCTGGCAGAATGAAGCTCCAAATATGGGCCGCTGCAACAGAAAAAAAAAGCCCTCCGCCAAACTTCTCTGACTATTAGCAATTGTCTTAATAAAGAATACATAGGTCATAACATCAACAAGGTGAAAAGTTAGTGTCAGCAACAGTCTGAGGCAAAACTAGGGTGACCACATGGAAAGGAGGACAGGGCTCCTGTATCTTTTATTAGTTGCATAGAAAAGGGGATTACAGTAGGTATCATTTGAATGCATGCAGCACCTGGTGAAATTCCCTCTTCATCACAAGAGTTAAAGCTCCAGTAGCCGTGCCCTCTGGACCAGATACAAAAGAGGGAAGGGCTCCTGCAGCTTTAACTGTGGTGATGAAGAGGGAATTTCACCAGGTGCTGCATGTATACAAATGACACCTGCTGAAATTCCCTTTTCTATACAACTGTTAAAGTTACAGGGGCCCTGTCCACCTTTTCATATGGTCACCCACTGGCAAAATGACTCCTCATAAGCACTAGCTTCTGTGTTTGCAAGTTCAACAGTAGATTTGCACAGCTTCAGCGGTCTGTGAGGTCTTCCTTTTCCAGGGCTTTTCCCACAGAGCCAGTTTGTGTAACCGTTCCAGAGCTAGCCTTGTTTCCAAACTGCTATCAAAGATCTTCTACTTCACCTCTCTGAATCCCCACTGGTGTTTCCCCAGCCCTCACACACCTGTTGCAAGACTAGTAATCTCTCTCTCTCTCTCATTCATCACTCTCTGCTTTCCCTCCTTTGTCACAGGAAGACAACCCTACTTCCTAGGTCAGAAAAGATAAAGGTCAGAGCAGGGACCGTTAGAAGAGGTTGTCCACCAAACCACTGTTTGTCCAAATGCACATGGAAGGGGTGGTGGTGCAGGACTACAATTTCCCCCAACCCTATACACTGTCTATTCAAAGATACCCCAGTTACATGGATGGAGTGTTCATGGTGCATACTTTGTATATGCTCTCTCACACATTCATGTCCTGCTTCCCCTTCAATATGTGTTCAGACTTACATATGAATAGTGCTAATGACTTGTACCACAGGGAGCTTTGGCTATTGGGCGGTATAAAAATGCAATAAATAAACAATCCCTAAAAGGGTAATGCAGAGCCATTTTTAAAAAATATTTCCTGCCTCCCCCTCCGCAGGGCTACTATACTATATAGCAGCCTTCCTCAAACCACTGCCCCCTAGACGGTTTGTACTACAACTTCCACAATCCCTGCTTGTTCGCCATGTTGGTTGGGGCTGATGGGATATGTAGTCCCAAACATCTGGAGGGTACCCAATTAGGGAAGGCTCTTACATGGAATCAGTCAAATGAAAGAATAAGGGTTCATTGTCACCATCAATTCTTCTGAAGCAAAAAAAAAAAAAAACCAGCTTCCTCCTCCTCCTCTTCTTTCCTTTTTCTTAGAGCCAAGCTGGATCAACAAATGTGGGCCGTCTTGGCAACACAAGCTGGTGGTTTTGGACAGGAAGGAAACACAATTAGACCAGCCAGAAAACTTCCATAGGGTGATTCACACCAAGGTTCATCTTGGAGCACTGAATGGAGCACAAAGGAGTTCATATTTGTATTAGTAGGTCCTGTGGAAATCAGGCAAAGGAGATGCGGGGAGTTCAATCAGACTGCTACCAGATTAGGGCAGGACAGCCTCCCCCAACCTAGTGCCCTCCAGATGAATTGGAGTACAACTCTCAGCCATATGCTGGCAGTGGTAGAGGATGCTGGCAGTGGTAGGACTCATTTTCTATCTAAACATGCATAAGATTGCGCCTTAAGCATACGTTAAGATGAATGACTTGCTCCCCAAACTCAAATTTGGATTGTTCTGCTATTTAGGGGACATCTATGCGATGCTGCTTTACCTACTGATTCCTCCCCAAACCCCACAGTATCACTGCTGCGAAGTGCCATCGATAGGATTACATGGCAGGAGTGATTTTCTGGCCAGGAAAATCCGCAGCGCCTTTGTCACATGGCAATAAGGGACAGCAAATATCAAGGGACCAAAATCAGGCAAACCTTTTTTGTCTGTTTTGTTTTCTGGCAACTCTGCGCAACGTCGCACCTTTGAAAGTCTGTATCTGCGCATCTGTACTGCTAAGTTCATTGAATTTATGTGTTGTGCATAGTAACTGACCTTACTTTCGTTCCAGACTTTAATATTGCCATAGCGGCCATTACTAAATCCTCACTGGGGTTTGTCCAGCCCATCTCTGTCCCCTGCCCTGTATTCCTGCATCTACCCTGCACTGGGATCCACCCCTGTCTACGCCCACTCTCTTAATTCAAATTGAAGCCACCCCTGACACACAAGCAAACAAACATGGTTATATAGGACCAATGTAAAAGCTCGCGGTAAAATGAGACATCGAAAATGCACAGCTTTGCAAGGAACAGCACAATGTGGCTGTGAGTTGGCGGCTGCGTCATACAAACAACAGGGTGCAACTGCACAGCCATGACAAAGTATATAGAGTGAATAGACAAGCCCTTAGTTATTGGTTTCTGAATCGTGCCTTTTAAAGTGGCTTGTTGATATAGTTCAACATAGCTGCCTGCAATTTTGGATAGACCTCAGTGGGGGGAGCATTCCATAATCAGGAGGCCACCACTAAGAAGGGCCACTCCCTCGTTGCCACCTTCTGAGCCTCTCTCAGAGGAGGCTCTCAGAAAAAGGCCTCTGATGCTGAGTGTAGTGTCCAGGTAGGCTCAGGTCAAGACAAGAAAGGTGCTCCATCAGATATTGTGGCCCCAAGCTGGGATAATGTGATGGATGCAGAAACTGGTGATGGCCATTAACTGTCTTACCATCCACATGCCCAGAAACGGAGGCAAGCTTTTCGAGAACCCTCAGGATACACTCGAGGATTTCTGACACGGAGGTGGAATGGCAATCCGATTTTTATTTCCAGTTCAAGAGAGGGAGTCATAAGTGTTCAAGAACGAATGGCAAGTCAATTAGAAGCCTGAATCTCAGTGGGAAGCATAACGGAAGGGACACATTGTCACTGTTAGGTTACATGTGCTGTCATCTTGTTGTCATGGTATTGGGAATATCATTTCCAGTTACATTCCTACTCAGCAACTGTTTCTGGATTCCCCACCCCGTGTTTGTTTGTTTGTTCTGGGACCCTGCAAATGTACACTAACTCTTATTGGGTGCTAAAGCTGGGGATACCTGAGGCCATTTGGTTCTGCAAACACATAACTTCTTCATAGCTCTGTGTGGAGTGGGATGAGGTCACCCCACTACAGTTTTATGATGTAATAATTTAGCCCGCAATAAAGTGGCTGCTCTTCAATAAAATAGTGAACGATCAGACTCACTTCAGCACAGTAGTTCCATTGCTCAGGGGTGAGGTAAAAAAATTTAAGGGGTAGGGGTAGAAATAAGAGCCGCAGATTGCCCTCACGTCCCATTTCCATTGGGATGCTGCCGGGGGCACAAGTATGAGAGAGACTGGAAGAGGAGCTGCTCTCCTCCGAACTATTGCTTTGCATTGATTGCCCAGCACGTTCAACTGGGAACTGAAAGTGTTGTTATAGCTTCATTGAATCTTTGACACTCACACACACAGCCTTGGGCAGAAATTCTCTAAGCAATGGTAAGGAAAAGCAGCGTTTATTAACTGGACACTGGCATTGTTCTTTTAACAGGGAGAGCCAGTGTGGTGTAGTGGTTAGAGTGTTGGGCTGGGACTCGGGAAATCTGGGTTCTAGTCCCCATTCGGCCATGAAGCTCTCTGGGTGACTCTGGGCCAGTCACTGACTCTCAGCTTAACAAACTTCACAGGGTTGCTGTGAGAATACAATAGAGAGGAGCAGGATCATGTACCACACTTCAAGAAGGATGCAGACAAGCTGGAGAAGGTTTGGAGGAGGGCAATGAAGAGGATCAGGGGTCTGGAAACAAAGCCCTGTGAGGAGAGACTGAAAGAACTGAGCATGTTTAGCCTGGAGAAGAGGAGATTGAGGGGAGACAATGATAGCACTCTTCAAGTACTTTATTATTTATTTATTTATTTATTTAGCACCATCAATGTACATGGTGCTGTACAGAGTAAAACAGTAAAATAGCAAAACCCTGCCGCATAGGCTTACATTCTAATAAAATCATAATAAAACAATAAGAAGGGGAAGAGAATGCACAGAGGAGGGCCAGGATCTCTTCTCGATCTTCCCAGATTGCAAAATACAGAATAATGGGCTCAAGTTACAGGAAGCCAGATTCTGGCTGGATATCAGGAAAAACTTCCTGACTGTTAGAGCAGTATGACAGTGGAACCAGTGACCTAGGGAGGTCGTGGGCTGTCCCACGCTAGAGGCATTCAAGAGGCAGCTGGACAACCATCTGTCAGGGATGCTTTAAGGTGCATTCCTGCACTGAGCAGGGGGTTGGACTCGATGGCCTTATAGGCCCCTTCCAACTCTACTCTTCTATGATTCTATGTATGGTGCCTTGGGCTCTTAGGAAGAAAGGGTAAACAAACAAGGAGACATAATTCACCAAAACAATTATGCCAGCCTTGGTATACAACAGGGTGAAATGACTTGCTTCAGATACCATGTATCAGTGGGGAGCAATGAAGGACCAAATTGGTATCTGAATGGTGCTGGGGTGGTGGTGGCATTTGGGCTCCACTTCAGGCAGCAAATGCCTTGGGCTGGCACCCCTTTAACAATTCCACAGTGCTTTAGAAACCAACAGGTCAATCCTTTCCCCATTGCCACTAGGGGTGGACATATTTCACATATGATCATAAGTCTGTTTTGTCCCATTATTTCCCCAGTTACCCTCACCAGCCGCAGGCTGTCATGATGTCTGAATCCAGCGAGGATGGCTGGTTGGGTTGGTTAACAAATCACCCAGAATCCATGGCCTGTTATAGGGTTGTGGGGTACTTAACAAAGAAGCCGCCCTCACTGGGTTTGGACATGAGAAGCTGTGATGGAGAAGTCACAGTGAATCGGCAATCTGGTGCCTGCTGGCGTCACTATCCACCATGGCTTGAATAAGCTTAAATAAAGTGTTGGTCAAGTCATTCTATTGCTGGCATTATACAATGCTGGCAGTGTAGGATTTTTTTCTGTTTAGGCATGTATAGGATTGTGCCTTAAGACCGGTTTAGCCTTGCATCCAGTTACAGAGGGCCCAAAGGAGTTTTGGCACTTTATTATGCCCGATGGGCCCCTTAGCATTTTATTTTTTGGAATACTATGGGATGGGGGCATGACTGGGCTAAAACTGGAGGTGAGGAGTCAGGGGTTGGACCAGTTTCATCCACGCTGGCAGGTCAGTGTGGTCAGTGTTATTACAACACTTTTTAATGCAATATAATGCCTTATCCAAAACCTCTCCATTTTAAGACAGTCCTCAGGTCCATGCAGAACACATTGTACCTCTTGGATCAAAATCACTCCATAAGTGCTCTCCGGCTTAGCTTTTCAGTATTATTGCAGCAGTAACTTCAGCTATAAAGTGCTTTGCTTTTTAAAAAGTATTTGCACTGTCCCTCCAGTTATGAGATTTGCAACACAGATATGCCCACAGGCTACTGCACAGCAGTGATGAAGAGTGGACCATATACAGCATCACTTTTCTCTGTCTGCAACAACCCTGATGCACTGCTGTGGAGTATGGGTGAATCAGACAAGGGTTGATCAACATTTGATTTTTGTTCAGATTTTGCACTTCTTCAAATTCTGCAATGCAGTTCTAGGCTAAAAGTTCCAAGATGCATTTTAAAATGCATAGTTTAGGACAAAGTATGCTCATAAATATATCCATATGTATTTTTAAGGCATCTTTATATACACATTTCTGTGCTTTCTTTTTCTTTCCACATTGAACCAGTGCACGACCAGCATGGCCGGGGGTGGTTAATAACCCAACGTAGGTTATTAACCACCTTTGTGTCATATGAACTGGGCCTGCATGTATAATGTACAGGAAGTGGGATGTGTGTGGATTCTGTAATTAAATAGTTTTATCCCTAGGTGGCACCTGATGCTAGCTTCAGGTTTTTGAGGGCCATGGACAAGATACCCCTTCATCAGTGAGTCTACATTTTTGTCACCATTGTCACGAGCTGCTATTGCTCTGAAACCACTTTCTTGTCTTGTCTTGTCTTGACAGATAAGTGAGCAAGTAGGCAGTGGTATCTACTGCTCCTCCCTCTCATCACCACTGTGTGGGCTAGAGTGAGAGGCAGGTGAACAAGCAGGTTGCCATGGTGAAGAGGAGGAGCAATTTGTTAAGTATATGAAAAGAAATACTTGCTTAGTCATTAAAATTGTGTGTGTATGGCTATCTCAGGGTTAAACAGAGAAAGTCTATCTGTGGGCAATTACCTTGAGATAGAGGCTGTTCTGGGAACCTTGCCAAGATTCTAAGTTAGCCTCATCACAGCTGTATGTAATGTAGATAAGAATTGTGTAAGATGTGTATATAGTTTCTCACTTGTGTAAAATGGAACTGATCACTGATTACTGATCACTGCTCTCTGATCACTGCTCTCTGTGTATGCCTCAGTGTGCTGATCTGATTTGGACTGCACAGAAGCCTGAAGGAAATAAACCAGCTCTGCTGTGTAAGACCTGCGTGATGTGTGTTTGTTTCTGAGCACAAACAGAGTTCCAGAGAGAGAAAAGTTCTGGCACAATAACCCAACAAAGGTTATGGGCCCAGTCTAGACCAGCCTAGTCCAGTCTAGCCTAGACCAGCCTACGCCAGCCTAATCCAGGCAGAAGAACCAGAACTTGATGGAAACGGTGCAGTACCAGAACCAGGAGTCTGCTAAAACAGAAAACTGTTGATGAAGGAAGACATCAAGCTAAAGCCAGTGCTGCAAAGTGAGGAAAAATCTCAGTCGGCTGACTCTGAGGAGGACTCTGAGCAGGAGGACGGTGAGATACCAATTCCTAAAGCAGAGGAAATGGCAGGAGCTAATATGTCTGGTTTGCATCAATTGTTAGAAAAGCTGAATGACTCTAACTATGCATTATGGTCTTACAAAATGCAAATGTATCTGATTCAGGCTGAACTGTGGTATGTAGTCACAGAGGATCCACCAGATAGAGCAGATCCACAGAATGCTAAATGGTTTAAGGACGATGCAAAAGCAATGGCAGTTATTGCATTAGCTGTGGAAGACTCTCAAATTTCCTTCATTCAGTTTTTGAATACATCAAAAGAGTGCTGGAATGCGCTACAAGCTGTATATCAAAGAGAAACAGCGGGCAGTAAAATAATTCTAACCCGGAAGCTGTATGGAATGAAGCTGAAACCAGGGGAGTCTATGTCAAACCATTTGAAAAGCATGAGAGAAATCTTCAATCAACTCAGGGCACGAGGGATGGAGTTTACAACTATACACCAAGTCTATGTGATTTTGTCAAGTCTTGATTCATCGTACGACGCGGTTGTCACCATGATGGAAAGTCAAGAGGAGAAAAATTTAACCCTTGAGTATGTAGCTGGAAAACTACTGGAAACCTATGAAAGAAGACAAGCTTCAAAACAACAGAGCCTTAAACATCCTGTGGCTGAATTTCAACAAAGCCATAAATCTTCTGATGTGGTGGCTGCATTAAAGGCAAGGAAATGCTTTAACTGTGGTTCCACAGAACACTTAAGGCGGGATTGCAACAAGAAGAAGAAAAAGCAGTCAACAGCAAAGTGGAGAGAAGAAAACAACATGAATGAAGCTGAATCAACAAAGAAGTGTCTTCTAGCAAGAGTCAAAGAAACAATGAATCCTTGGTTTTTGGACTCTGGGGCTTCAATAAGTATGGCAAAAGACAAACTTTCATTTGTAACCTTGGAAACTTCTACTTCAAAGCAAAAGTGTGTTACCCTTGCAAATGGAACAAAAATCCAGATTTGTGGTGTGGGTAATGTATATTTTGATTGTCTGGGAGTTGAACTACAAAGTGTTTTATATGTACCAGAATTGGAAACAAACCTTCTAAGTGTGTTTCAGTTAACAGAAATGGGGTATGAGGTTTGTTTTACTGAAGAAAATTGTACTATAAAACAGGGAAACAAGGTGTGTGTGCAAGGAATAATGAAAGAATCTTTGTATGTGATTAATACTTGTACAGAAAATGAAGTTGTAGCCAGCAAAGTCACAACAAAAACAATAGCCAATTGCAAACCACACCAAGAGTGTATCCATTTAACTCATAAAAGGTTTGGTCATGCTAACTATAAAACAATTTCTAAGATTCCAGAATTGTGTGAAGGGGTGAAAATCAAACCATGTTCTAACTATGTAGAATGTAATGTATGCAGTGAAACCAAGTGTCATAAGTCAAACATTCCAAAACATAGTGAGAGAACAACAAAAAGAATTTTTGAATTAATACATGCAGATCTTGCAGGTCCTTTTGAGACAAGTCAAGGAGGAAACAGATTTTTCTTGTCTATTGTTGATGATTACAGTAGATTTGGATTTGTGTATGTGTTAAAACAGAAGAGTGAAACTTTTGGAAAGTTTAAAGCCTTTGTTAAGTGGAGTAAAAATAGATTTAAAGAACCTATAGCTAATCTAAGAATGGACCGGGGAGGTGAATTTCTCAGCAACCAATTTAAAAAATTCCTCAGTGATGAGGGTATACAACATGACCTTACTGCTCCATATTCACCATTTCAAAATGGAGTTGCAGAAAGGAAAAACAGAACCTTGCAGAACATGTTAAGAGCTCTATTGAAAGAGTCAGGATTGTCTAATCTGTTCTGGGCAGAAGCTTTGTCCACCTCAAATTATTTGTTAAACAGGCTTTACCACTCTGTACATGAAAAAACTCCATATGAAATGTTTTACAAAAGAAAACCTAGAGTGTCACATATAAGGGTTTTTGGAAGTAAATGTTTTGCTCATATTCAAAAAGAAAACAGACCAGGAAAACTAGCTCAGAGAGGTTTGGAATGTAAACTGTTGGGATATGATACACAAACAAAAGGCTATCGTTTGTGGTCTCCATATCACAAAAGTGTAATTGTGAGCAGAGATGTAGTTTTTCATGAACAAATGCAGGAAACAAAACAGTATGTAAGTTTGCCTGTAGAACAGAAAGCTGTAGAAACAGAAGAAATTCCTGAACAATCTCAGCAAGAGAGGGAGGGGGAAGAAACTGTAAAGGAGGAAACTGTGCCTGTAACTATGCCAAAGCGACCAGAAAGGGAACGCAAAGCTCCAATTCGTTATTCAGATGAATACCAAAGCAAACAGGTTTCTCATAGAGCTTTACTAATAGCCTATGAACCTACTTCATTTGAGGAAATTCAGGAAATGGAACCTACAGAAGCTCAGGGCTGGCATGAAGCAATGTCAGAGGAAATCAGAGCAATGGAAAAAAATGAAACGTGGGAGCTAGTACCTTTACCTGAAGGTCGTAAAGCCATTACCTGTAAATGGGTATTCAAAGTAAAACAAAATGAGAAAGGACAGGTGGAACGTTCAATGGTAAAACACAAAGAGATGCTTTAAAGCTAGGTCTCAGATTGTAACACAATTTAAACAACATGCGCAAGAGGAGGACTGTTAAGTATATGAAAAGAAATACTTGCTTAGTCATTAAAATTGTGTGTGTATGGCTATCTCAGGGTTAAACAGAGAAAGTCTATCTGTGGGCAATTACCTTGAGATAGAGGCTGTTCTGGGAACCTTGCCAAGATTCTAAGTTAGCCTCATCACAGCTGTATGTAATGTAGATAAGAATTGTGTAAGATGTGTATATAGTTTCTCACTTGTGTAAAATGGAACTGATCACTGATTACTGATCACTGCTCTCTGATCACTGCTCTCTGTGTATGCCTCAGTGTGCTGATCTGAACTGAACTGCACAGAAGCCTGAAGGAAATAAACCAGCTCTGCTGTGTAAGACCTGCGTGATGTGTGTTTGTTTCTGAGCACAAACAGAGTTCCAGAGAGAGAAAAGTTCTGGCACAATAACCCAACACAATTCCAGGGGATTATCATCAGTGGAGTGGAGGAGCCCAGCCCTGCCCACCGTTGATACTAGTCAAGATATATTTAATCTAATTTTAAGATCCCTCAGTGTGTCCTTTTTCATTTTGTATTTCTCAGAAACTGAGTCAGTTCTTGAGAAATGTTGCTGTTCTGTTCTGTTGCTCTTCAGTTCTGGTTGGAAATAGATAATAAAGTTCTTGTCTGGCTTCCTAACTAGCATGTCCAATAAACCTTTCTTAATGCGAAAGATAGGAAGCATTTAACCAAATCCATAAGATCCATTCCTAACTCCCAACCGTGTCCAATAAACCTTCCATAATGGGAAAGATAGGAAGCCTTTAACCAGATCCACAAGGTCCACCCCTGACTCCCAACCTCCAGTTTTGCCCAATTATGCCCCACCCCATAGCATTCTAAAAAATGAAATCTTAATGGGGGAATCAGGCACAATAAAGTCCTATGGATGTTTAGACAGAAAAAAGTCCTACAACTCCCAACATTCCCCAGCCAGCCATGCTCCCCCGCCAACAATGCATGGTACCGCTCTGGATTCGGGCCGAGGCAGGCCAAATCGGCCCGCGTCGCTCAGATCTGGGAATTTGGGCTGAGATGGTGCACAGCCCTATTAATTCCTGCATCACGCGTAAGTTCTGTATTGTACAATAAGTTCGGATCTTTGCTATTGTAAACTGGGTGCTGCTTTGCTATAATGCGCTACAGAAATGCTAGTAATAGGGACACAGTCTGGGCTGACTCACTCTCACACCTTTTAGAATGGAAATGACTTTCATCCTCTGGAGTGCTAAGGCAAAGCTGCTGTGTACAGGACAGAAAGTGAAACAGACATTATAAAACATACAACCGCCTCCCCACGCCCCATGCCGATGTGAATGAGCCTTAATTAATTTGCCGTTTCTGAGAAATGCAAAATGAAAAAGGACATGCTGAGGGATTTTAAAATTAGGTTAAATATATCCTTTTGTTTATTAACCCAAACATGATTAAATGTATTCATCAGTGATCTGGAGGAAGGCAAAAAAACAAAACAAATTTACTGCTGGTCACTGCAAAGCAGCAGCAGATGATAAAAAGGTTGGTGTAGAAAATGATAATGAAACCATGCAATGAAACAGCTGGCCTGCCTGTGTAGCTTTCCGCCTTCAAAGGGCACGTGTTCCGGCACAGCCAAAATGCAAGGTCACCTATCAAGGGATCATGTTTTAGAACAGGCAACAGCATGGGATATCTTGGACTGCAGTAAGGAATAAGAGATGGGTTCACCCCTTGCATAGAAGCAGGGAAGTTTGGCCATGGCCAAGAGCGCTTTTTATAATCTCGTTTTTATAGGCTTTTTATAGCTTCGTGTGGCGCAGAGCGGTAAAGCAGCAGTTTCTGCAGCTGAAACTCTCCCCACGGCCTGAGTTCGATCCCAGCAGAAGCTGGTTTCAGGCAGCCGGCTCAAGTCGACTCAGCCTTCCATCCTCCTGAGGTCGGTAAAATGAGTACCCAGTTAGCTGGGGGAAAGGTAATAATGGCCGGGGAAGGCAACGGCAAACCACCCCGCTATAAGGCCTGCCAAGAAAACGTCAGCAAAAGCTGGCGTCCCTCCAAGAGTCAGTAATGCTTGCACAAGAGGTTCCTTTCCTTTCCTTCACCCCTTGCATAGAAGCAGGGAAGTTTGGCCATGGCCAAGAGCGCTTTTTATGATCTTACTTAATCATAAATAATTATTCCAAAGTAATAGGTTTCCCCAGATTTTCTGGGGCAAGGGAAATCAGTAATAAGCGAAAGGATGGGACTAGAGTGCTTCTAAGTATTTTTTGCCCCCTACTGCATGATACAGGATAGGCAAAGCTATGTATCCCATAAATAAGACTTCTACACCAAAAAACTTGAAAGATTGTCACACAGAGGAGGGCCAGGATCTCTTCTTGATCATTCCAGAGTACAGGGCCAGATCTACACCAAGCAGGATATTGCACGATGAAGGCAGTATAAAAGCAGTATGTAAGAGGCAGGAGCCACACTACTTCTTCATAGCGGTATTGAAATGCACTGACAACTGTTGGGGCCCATTGACACATACCATGTACCGCTTTCATAGTGCTATATCCTGCTTTGTGTGGCTCCTGCCTTTTATATACCGTGTTCATACTGCTTTCATAGTGCTATATCCTGCTGACACAGAATAATGGGCTCAAGTTAACAGGAAGCCAGATTCTGGCTGATCATCAAGACTCCGCATTGGAGGAAACAAAAGCCTTGTTTCTGAGCCTGACCACTAAAAATATCACTTTTCTCCCAACCTGGCTTCTGAATTTTTATTATTTTAATCATTGGGGCTCAATCCTACGATTGTTTCGATGGGGAAAAATAGGCCTACAACTCCCAGCATGGCTGGCTGGGGCATGCTGGGAGATGTAGTCCTTTTTTTCTGTCAAGACATGCATAGGATTGAACTTTCAATCTATTTTGTATCCTGCCCTTTTATGGAGCTCAGAATGGCATGTGTGGACACTGTCTTATATTATCCTCATGGGAACCCTGTGAATTAGGTTAGGCTGAGCAATAACTGCAGGCCAGTGATCAGGTGGGCTAGGGATTTGAACTCCGCTTTCTCTGCTCAAGTTCCAACACTCTTCCCGATACATTACCCTAAGTCTTCACGCACTGGTTCTCACCCTTCCACATCTTTCCTTTCAGCCTTAAGGACCACGTTGTTTGCAAAGGTACCGCTTGTGATCCTTTAGATGTGAAAACACACCATATTTCAGAGAACCAAATTTGTTTGCCCTCTTTTTTTTCTTTTTCTTTTTTTTAAGGTTTACCAAAGCTTAAATTAGCACATCCTGGATCTTGGCATTCCCAGTCTAGTTTCTGTTTCTGATTAACCATAACAAAATAGAGTTGTCAAGACAATGTTTTATTGTTATGGTTGGGATGAAGCCAATGTTTCTATGTTGCCCAGTATGTATATATGTGTGAAGCATGTTTATACATTGGGGTGTGTGTGTGTGTGTGTTTTGCTGTGATACAAGTCATTCATTTTGCTGTTGCTTGGGTAACTAAAGCTGGCAAACAAATAGCCCAAAAGTTTTATTGTGTCACGGGACAATATTGTTTATTTTTTTTGCGTTTGGTTTCCTTGATAGCAAAGCCATTGTTCTGGCATCTGTTTCATGATATTTGTCTAGGAAATAGTCACATATAGGAATACGTTATATGAGCAGATGCACTGAAGGGACAAGCAGCATTCAGAGACTTATTATCAACTGAGTCACGAGACAGAAGAAAGCTGCAAGAGCAATTTAAGCTGCATTGCACATTTTAAAAGCACACCTCGGCCGGGAAATTGGTTACTGAGCACAATGTACAAAGAGACCATCTGCAGAAAGGGAATTTATCAAAAGTGTTCCTGTTTCCTCTTATGTTTGAGTTAACTCAGACATAATTGATTTAGCAATTACTCATAACAGGCTGTAACAATATCAAGAATCCCAGACATATTGGAGCCCTGGTTATGCTGTAACGCTAACGATACCCTGAGCGAACAGCAAGCCATTTGTGTTATTAGTCATTTTATCATTTTTTTTCAAAGTATGAAATGCACTACAAATTAAGAACAAGTTAAGAACATAAAGGTCTATCTAGTTCAGAACATAAGAAGAGCCCTGCTGGAGCAAACCAAGGGTCCATCTTGTCCAGCACTCTGTTCACACAGTGGCCAAGCAGCTGTCGACCAGGGACCCACAAGCAGGACACGCTGCAACAGCACCCTTCCACCCATGTTCCCCAGCAACTAGTGTACATAGGCTTATTGCCTCTGATACTGGAGGTAGCACATAGCCATCATGACTAGTAGCCATTGATAGCCTCTCCTTTAGGAATTTATCTAACCCCCCTTTAATGCCATCCAAATTGGTGGTCATCGTTCTGTGGAGAATAAGAGCAATGCGTCAAGATGGCTCGTCAAGATGGGGGCTGAGTGTGATAGATGGGGAGGGGGGGGTTGGTGCTGCTGCTGAGGCTTTGGAATAACTTTCCCATCAAGATTCACCCAAATGCCACTCTGTTTACTTTCAGACAGAAACTGAAAACAGATTTATTGAAACAGCCTTTTAATAAGTAGGTCTTCTGCTATGTGTTTTTTAAAAAAAATATTTTAATTGCTGCTTTTCATTGTTTTTAATTCTGTCGCTCATAATGTTGTGTGTTTACTTTCTAACATATTACAGTTCCCCCCTTTTTTGTAAACAAATCATTCATTTATTAATTTCATTTATTATTTTTCTATACAGCCCAATAGCCCAGGTTCTATGGGCACTTTACAAAGATTAAACCCACAAGAATACAATACAGTTATATAATATAAAAACATTTACATACAAAAATATAAAACAAGTTTAAATAATCAACAATGGAAAAATCCCAGGACTGGTTAAAAACCTTATCATATGCTGTCAAATGACTGGGAGTAGAGGAAAGTTTTAACCTGGCACTGAAAAGATAATGTTGGCACCAGACAGACCTCACTAGGGAGATTGTTCCATAATTGAGGGCCACCAGTGAGAAAGCCCTCTCCCTTGTTGCCATCCTCTGAACCTTGCCTGGAGGAGGAGGAGGAGGAGGAGGAGGACCTCAGATGATGGCCGTAGTATAAAGGTAGGGTCATGCCAGTAAAGCTGCTCCACAGGAATGGGGATCTTAAGCCATATAAGGTTTTATAGGTGGACACCAGCACCTTCAATTGGGCTCAGAAATGTAAAGGCAGCCAGTGCAAATGGGCCAGAATCAATGCTATATGTTCAAACCTTCTGGTCCCACCATCAATTTGTCTGCTGCATTTTGCACAACCTGCAGCTTCCAAACTGTCTTCAAAGGCAGCCCCATATAGAACGCATTGCAGTAATCAACCTTGGAGGTTACCAGAGCGTCGGTCACTGAAACCAGATAGGGGAACTGGACTACCAACTGAAGCTGGTAGAAGGCACTCTGTGTCACTGAGGCCACCTGAGCGTCATGTGACGGTGATGACTCCAGGAAAACCTGCTCCTTCATGGGGAGTATAACCCTCATTCAGAACAGGTTGAATGAACTCCATATTTATTGGTAGAAGAGTGAAATATACATATTAAACAACAACAACAACAACATAAATTGCATGAATCTAGTGTGTGTGATTTGTTCCATGTAAAAACTGTGCATTCCTTTATACGTGTACACAAAGCAAAAGATCTCCATATACACTCAAACTACACGGGATTAATGTAATCTCATATCTGGAGATAATTTCAGTGAAAGTTATCATCACCTGGTTCTCATTTCTCCTTTTTCCCCCTTCAGTAAAATAGCCAACTAATTTAGTTCTCATTTCTCCCCCACCCCAATAAAATAGTCAACTAATTTGGTTCTCCTTTCTCTTTACTCAGGAAAATAGTCAACTGATACAACAGGCATAAGATTTATCAGCTGGAAAAAATATCTGTGTTTTCTTCAGAATCTTGGCACCAAACTAACTGCTATAATTTCACAGGAAATCTCTCATTAAAATGTCTCAGTCTTTATTGACATAGTAATTAACATTGATGGCAAATATTTCACTTAGTCATAGAGGAACCAAAGGAGAAGCAGCGGGTGGGTGGAGGGAGGAATTGGTTGAACTTGTTTATTTTTAAAAGGATGTTTGCATCAAAAAGCAGCATGTTATTTACAATTGTTTTTTTTAATGTTTAGGAATACACTTACTGCTCCTTTTACTAGGATAAATGTGGGATATGGTCAAGTTTGGGTGAAATCTGATGGGCTAATTAGAATTTTGAAGTTGTGGTACATTTGGAAGGCAATATTTAGAGAAGTCACAGTGGAAAGTTCTTGCTATATTTGTTAGCACAGAACTTCAAGCATGTTTTTTTTAAAAAAAACACCCTGCAATTTGTGTATTTTTTGCTTGTGTGTGTGTGTGTGTTCAACCCAATTTTAGTTTCACGTGTGGGTTCCTGGCCTAATCATGTAACTGTAGCCATGGCTACTGTAAAAGCCCAATCACGTTTAATCTTGTTCAGCTTAGGTAATAAACATAGATATTTGTGCTGTCAGCTGCAGCCTCAGTTGAACTCTGGTTACTTGAGCAATAATGGAGTATTTTTCTTTCTAACAGTCTTTTTCCCCTTCAAAATGCCAAAAATAAAAATATGCTTGACTCTCTGGTCTTACATATCTAAGTGAGAAGAATGCCACTCAATTCTCAAACCTGATTTTGGAAGCAGGCACATTTTTGGGACCTTTCACTTGGCCCATATTATTACACTAATATGGACTTTAGATACATTTTTTGTCAAGGTCCATCCCTGCCCCACCTCCTTTAGAGAGGGAGGAGGAAAGGTCATGGCCAATTCTACATGTTGTGTCATCTGTCAGAGATGCTTTAGGGTGGATTCCTGCATTGAGCAGGGGGCTGGACTCGATGGCCTTGTAGGCCCCTTCCAACTCTGCTATTCTATGATTCTATGATCATTACGATCCCATCATGGTAGTGCAATATCCCTTCTCACATTTATACCTCACAGGACACACAATGACATTTGCTGCAGTATTTTGGATAATGTGGAATAAAAAGCAGGAAATAACATTATGACAGCAGTATATAGATTGCATAATATGCCCCAACAGTTTTCAGTGAGCCTCGTGTGGCGCAGAGTGGTAAAGCAGCAGTTTCTGGAGCTGAAACTCTCCCCACGGCCTGAGTTCGATCCCAGCGGAAGCTGGTTTCAGGCAGCCGGCTCGGGCCGGCTCAGGTCGACTCAGCCTTCCATCCTCCCGAGGTCGGTAAAATGAGTACCCAGCTAGCTGGGGGAAAGGTAATAATGGCCGGGGAAGGCAACGGCAAACCACCCCGCTATAAGGCCTGCCAAGAAAACATCAGCGAAAGCTGGCATCCCTCCAAGAGTCAGTAATGACTCAGTGCTTGCACAAGAGGTTCCTTTCCTTCCTTCAGTAACACTATAAAGCAGTAGTGTAGATCTACTCCACATGTTAAGGCGCATAGATCCAGTTCGCACATTCCTCTGGAACCTGGCTTAGTGTATACAGGCAGCCTTCCCCAACCTGGTGCCCTCCAGGACTCCAACTCCCATCAACATTGGCCATACTGGAGGAAATGAAAGTAGTTGTAGTCAGGACATCTGGAGCTCAGAGGTAGAGCACGTGCATGCAGAAGATCCCTGCTTCATTCCCCTGGAAGAGATGGAAGAAACCGTGCTTGAAACCCTGCCAGTCAGTGTCGACCAATGGGGGCTGGTGGTTCCAATTTCAGTGGGGCTGTGAATCCATTCTGGGTTTCAGTCAGAACCAGCCAGAACTCTAGAAGAGCTGTCAAGGTGCTGAGCTCATTTTGGAGATAGGATTCACCACTTTGGAAAGCTCCTCTAGAGTTCTGGCTGGTTCTGACTGAAACCCAGAAGAGATTTATAGCCCCACCTAAATTGGAGCCACCAGCCTCTACTGGTACTGACAATACTGGCCTAGATGGACCCATGGTCTGACTCAGTATAAGGCAGCTTCCAATATTCCTATGAGGTTGAGGAAGGCAGCTTTCAGGTCTACGAACGTCCTCCGGTTTTGATTCTGAGTCAAACCTAACTGCCGGAGTGGGTGAACAGAATTGAATAGAACTGAACTGGGTGAACTGGACTGGATTTTTGCCAATGGGTAACTTAATCAAGCAGGCAAGAAGAAGTTGACAGCTGCTTTTTATATGTCTTATACTTTAAAAGGGAACTAGGAGGCCTGAAATGGACACATCAGATCTGCAGCACCCACACATGCTCTAAGTCTTCACCCGAGAAGGTTGGCTACACCCCACGGGAGGTGGAATGTACTGCAGAAAACGAATGTGCCTAGAGAGGAACAAAGAACGACAGGAAATTTCTTTCCCTCTGTACCCTTTCATTTGTGAGGCTGCTCAGTACTGGTAGCCCTTCTGTTCCGGGAGGCAGCGTGTCCAATCCCTTATTACTATTATTATCACTCGCAGGCACTGGATGCATCCTTTGCAGGCACATGGGCAGGCTTTGTAAATACTTAGGCTTTTGTTCATTAATTGGATCAGCTCCCCCCTTTTCTCTCTGGCCAGTGCAGTGCATGCTGATCCTGGCAGTTGGTTTGGACACGGCGACTCCTCCTCAGCAATAATATGTGTTTGAATGTGTTTATCCTTTTAGGTTTGCAGATAACAGGTAATATTTCTCTTATGGTTTTGGTGGATATATTTCCTCTAGCTTGGATTCTTTCTGCTTTTATTATTATTCTTGGGCATTTCTTTAGACATCAGTCAGATGGCCCACCACTATCGGGATATTCAGCTGTGGCTGGATCTGCATTTATTTATTTATTTATTTATTTATTTATTTATTTATTTATTGCATTTATTTATTGCATTTATTTATTGCATTTATATCCCGCCCTTTTTCCTCCAAGGAACCCCAGGCGGCATACATAATCCTTCTCCTCCTCTCCACTTTATCTTCACAACACCAACCCTGTGAGTTGGGTTGGGCTGAGAGTCTGTGACTGGCCCAAAGTCACCCAGTGGGTTTCCATGGCTGAGTGAGGACTAGAACCCGGATCTCCCAACTCCCAGTCCAACACTCTAGCCACTACACCATGCTGGCCATCCGCTTTGCCTCTTGAACCACTGCAGCTCTTTGGAATGCTACAGGCCTTCTTAGGCCCAGGTCATTTTATGGGCTCATTGCCTTTCTCCTAGCCACCCTACTTTCTTTTCTCTCCCACTTTAGTCACTGTGCATCTCTGGATTAAAATAGTTCCTTGTAGTTATGGAAATGCGTATTTTGAAGGGACATGTTTATAACACCACAGAAATAGGAGTCACACTTCCTTTTCCTCAGTAGGGACATCATGGGGTAATGTTTAGAAGTCCACCCCATAATTTCCCAGCAGTTCTAACATATCACCAAGCTACTGAGGATTCTGTTCCTCTCCACAGACTAGACTTGGGGCCTGTTCAGACAACACGCCGACCCACTGTTGATCATTCAAATCACAATCCATGGTGGGTTAGCGTGACATGTGGCGGGTGTCCCCCCCCATTGTGTTTAAACTATCCATGCCCACTACCCACCTTCTGCAGGAAGGTTAGCGGTGGTCCCTGTGTCGTGTGATGGGAACTCGTGTGATGGGTATTTGGCATCCAAATGACAAGAAAATGAAAAAATGGCAGCAATCGCAGAGTCTGTCAGGAAGAGCAACAACCACTTCCGGCAACGCTCTTACTGCATCATACATTTTCTATGGTCGCACAGCCCTTTTGACATCTGGGGAGGCTGCTGCAGCCTGAGTCGCACCACAGCACCCATGGGTGCTGCAGTGGGGGGAGGCCGCAAATTTATGCAAGGAGCTGAGAGAGGCATCATGGTTATCCTACCCCTCCCCGCTCTGTGGATACTTTATCCTCCCTCCACCCATGATCATGTGAATGGGGCCCTGGTCTAGCAGCCATAACAGACACCAGTAGGCCTCTAGGTTATGCTTCTTCCTAAACTTGTTTTAATAAAGCCATACTCTGCCTTGAACACTTCCTGGCTTTCTCCTGGGTAGATTCTGAACAGACCCAAGAGTATTCAAGGCAGAGTATAGTTTTATTAAAACAAGTTTAGGAGTACAGAGGAAGCTGCCTCATACCAGGCTAGACTATTTGTCCAACAAGCCCAGCCTTTTTCATCTTGGAGCCCTCCAGATAGGAACGTAGAAAGCTGCCTTATACTGAGCCAGACCATTAGCCTATTTAGCCCATCAACACTGACTGGCAGCAGCTCTCCAGGGCTCCAGACAGGTGTATTTCCTTCCCGACTTGGAGATGCCGGGGATTGAACCTGGGACTTTCTGCACGCAAAGCAAGTTCTCTGCCACTGAGCTACAATCAGTGCTAATCAAAAAATTGAATGCGGACAGGGCCAGCCCAAGACATGTTGCTACCTTTGGCAAAGGACATTCCACATACTGAAGCCAACTGGACTGACAGTGGAATCTCAATACTAACAACAGAACAGAACAGTACTAATCCTTCCTTCCTCTGCAATACCATAGGGCAGCAGGATTGCTTGGGTGGTGCACAGCGCAGGCCGCATGATGCATAGATCTGACCTCCAATTGTTTCCCATCACCTGGCATCTACCACCGGATGCGGTTGCCTCATTCTGTGACGGTATGTGCAACTCTGATACTCAACTTGATTGTGTAAAAGAATAACCTCAACACTTTCAAAGGAAAGCTATTTTTTAAAAAAAACAAAGCAAAAAGAGCAATGCAATAAAGGCTTTAAAGGTTGAAGATTGCTCTACCGAAGAACGGGGAGGTGGCCTTGTGACATCACAGGAAGTGATGTCACCAATCAGCATGGTGCACAGCCAGTCTCGGCTGCAATCCCAAGGTATGGATTACCACCACCACCACCACCCTCAAATTCAGTCCTTAAGAGGAGCACATAAGCCAGCCAGAATGCAAGTCCACAGCCTGTTCACTACTCAAATGATGTATATCTGAACGCATTCTTCAATTTCCAAAAAGTGCAATAGAAATAGATCGCGTGTACCACTTGATTACTACTCTCTTGTTATATTGCCTTGAACGTAATAAAAATCGTAATTCAGCCTAAGTTGGGAAGAGATAAAATTCCTTGATGAGCCATAGTCCCCAAATGAGATATATTTTGAATGGTGAGGAAATGCATACACTTCTTCCTCTCTCTTTTTAGGCTGAAGAGTGAGGTAAAATGAACAACAAATGAAAATAGGAAAATGTGTTCTCCATTAAGTGAGGAGGTAGCTCACCAACACAGAGATGTGATTTGCATCCTGATTTGAGTTTATTTAACCCATCAGGTGTTGAATTCTGGGTTGTCCTGATGTGCAAACCCAACAGAGCAAATGGTTTGTTAACCACAAGCCAGAAAGAGAATCCATGGTTTGTTGTTGGATTGTGAACTCTAGGTTGTTTAAAACATGAGTTATCAGTATGTGTGAACCCAGAACTTGTGGGTTGTTTTGCCAAGCAACACAAGCAGTAGGTAAGATGATGGTTGTAAAAAAACAAAAAAACCTGCCACTATACATGCCAGTAGTGTAGTTCTGCGAAGGCATTTGGGATCCAGGGAGGGAGGGAGCAAAGAAGAAGGAAAACAAACAACTGAGAAGGCCTTTTGGTGGGAAAATAGCCTATAAATATGAATATAATGTATTACAATTGCCTTAACTGTATCTCAAGCTGGCTTTTTGGACTTGCTTCCAGGCGTCCCAGTTGAGATCACTTAATGCCGATGTGACCTCCCAAGCCCAGGGCATGCAGATAAATGCCTTTAATGCTACCATGATGTTCTCCTCTGTACTAATCCTATCTGGATCTCCAGAGTTCTGGGATGTGCCTTGCCTTGGAGAATGCTCTGTTCATTGTTTGTTTGGTGGCCATAAATTAAATGCCACAAACGTGTAGTGGAAGCGCTTTTATGTTTGCAATTTGGCTGCTGCAATTGGAAAGGAGAACTCCTTGCCTGCCAAGAATGGTGAGTGACGATGCCCTGATGGCTCTGCCACAACATGACTGACTGGCACAAAGTGAAACATGTTCTGTCATCCTCCTTACAGGCCAAAGGCGTACTGTGCTGTTTGGGAAGCCACCCGCATAAGGAATAATGATATACCTGCTTCTGGCCCTGGCAACAGACTTAAAATCCCGTGTGTTCCAAGAAATGGCCGGCTCTGGAGTATTTACTCCTTCCGCTTTTAGAAAACTTTGTGCTGAAGAAAGCTGTTGTCTCCTAGAATGGGGGCAAGTCCAGTCAAACAAAGGCAGGGTCTACACTGCTGCTTTAAAACGGTTTATAATGGTATTGACAACTGTTGGGGCCCAGGACGTATGCAGTTTTCAAGCCGTTTTCAAAGTGTTATATCCTGCTTGGTGTAGATCTGGCCTATTAAGTAAACTACAGACAGGAAATGTCCCCTCTGCCTTTTAGCAGATGACAATAAGAGAGGGTGACCATATGAAAAGGAGGACTTCAGATTAACCAGAAACAAAAGAGGGCAGGGCTCCTGCAGCTTTCACTGTCACCAGGTGCTGCATACATACAAATGACACCTGCTGAAATTCCCTTTTCTATGCAACTGTTAAAAGATGCAGGAGCCCTGTCCTCCTCTCCATATGGTCACCCTACAATAAGATATGCTTGCAGATTCACAGTGGGGCAATAAGTAAGGGCCAGTAAATCACTTTCTATAGTCTCTAGCGACATACGTTGCCAAACAAATGTGGAAATAATGGAAGGACAAAAAACAAACATTTCCAGACAATCTGGGAGTTAGTGTGGTGTTGTGGCTAGAGTGTCATGCTGGGAGTCGGGCGATCTGGGTTCTAGTACCCACTCAAGCCCACTGGGTGACTTTGGGCCAGCCACAGGCTCTCAGCCCAACCTACCTCACAGGGTTGTTGTGAGGGTAGAAATGGAGAGGAGGAGGGTTATGTGTACCGCCTTGGGTTCCTTGGAGGAAAAAAGGCAGGATATAGATGCAATAATAAATAAATAAATAAATAAAATAAATAAATAAAAATGTGCCCCATTAGTGATAACTGCAGTACAATCCTGCAATAAATGGCTGGTGTAGACTCCTATGTCAAGGTGGAGAGGGCTCGGGGGCAAGGCCTGTTTACAGTGATTATCGTTACTAAATAGATACATCTTAAATATATGCCAAACACACTTTCCAGTACATTTATCTGAACTTTACGGTGCATTTCAGACTTCACATTTGCTGCCAGAAGTGCATAACTATAGCTACATATTACTTTAAAGATGTAGCTCCTAGCTACAACTGCAAGCCTGTACTCACTTTCCTGGGAGTATGTGCCATTAAACTCAATGGAGGTTACTTCTGAGTAGACATGTATAGGATTGCGCTAGACATCTTTATGGTTTTCTTTACAGTTGTGGGGAGGTGTCTGATTTTTAGTGGGGTGTGTGTGTGTGTTCTTATACAAAGGTTGACTCCATATAAACAATAACAAAGAAAAGCCCAAAGGTCACATGTGAAACAACTCTAATAACACTGAAACAAAGACAAATTGGTCTAGCCCCAGCTGTGCATGTTGTGTGGGGCAATTCACCCTTGCTGTCCAGGAGCCAAGCCAATTGTGAGTCCAAAGTCAACATCAGCAGAAAATTACTGCAATGTCACTGTTGTTGCGAATGAGGCCACAATCAACTGCATACAGTCTGTTTGTATCTGATGCTGAATGGTATGTTCCAGTATTAGGTGCAAATGAAACGGACACCAGCAACCAGCACACTCAGTGAAAAAAAAAGAGGCACTGTGACTATTAATAAGTGGGCACAAGTGGAGTTGAATATATTAAATAAGTACAGCTGCTATGGGAGATAATGCCATGCTCTAATACAGAGAGGGGAAAGGGATTTGAAGGGGGAACTGATAGGGGGAAAACTGATAAGGCCAAATGCTAGGGTGACCTATGGAAAGGAGGACAGGGCTCCTGTATCTTTAACAGTTGTATCGAAAAGGGAATTTCAACTGGGGGCATCTACACGGCGTCCTGAAGGCGCTTGCGTGCGCCTTCAGTGCGCCCCAAAACTCCATGTGTAGATCCTTGCCTACCTGGTCAGAAGAGGCGGAGGAGGAGGAGGCGGCCCCGCATCGCCCCTCGCGAGGAGGAATGGCTCCAAGTGATTGACATCGTTGGGGCCTAGAGCGTCCTTGCCGCCGCCCACCTCCCCGCCGGCCTCCTGCTGCCGACGAAAGAGCCACCCGGGGCGGAAGAAGGCGGGGGTGGCGGCTTCTTCCGCCGAGCTCTCCGCCCCGGGTGGCTCTTTCGCCGGCAGCAGGAGGCCGGCGGGGAGGTGGGCGGTGGCGGCAAGGATGTTCTAGGCCCCAACGATGCCAATCACTCAGAGCCGTTCCTCCTCGTGAAGGGCGATGCGGGGCCGCCGCCTCCTTCTCCTCCTCCGCCTCTTCTGACCAGGTAGGCAAGGATCTACACATGGAGTTTCGGGGCGCACTGGAGGCGCACGCAAGCGCCTTCAGGACGCCGTGTAGATCCTCCCCAGGTGTCATTTGTATGCATGCAGCACCTGGTGAAACCCCCTCTTCATCACATGCATCTGGTCGCTCTAGTGTAGCTCTTGCAGCTTTAGCTGTTGTGATGAAGAGGAAATTTCACCAGGTGCTGCATGCATACAAATGTCACCTACTGAAATTCCCTTTTCTATACAACTGTTAAAGATACAGAAGATTTGTCCTCCTTTCTATATGGTCACCCTAAGAATGGAAAACCCTAGAGGGCTGTGTCTCTGGCCTCAGAGGACAGTGCGCAGGTGTGCTTGAATACAATAAACCTACTCCAATCTTAAGGAAACAACTTCCAGATGAAAGGAATGCCATTTGTAGCTGGCTGTGCAGAAACCATCTCCATACGTGTTTACAACTAACCTGCTGCCATTAACTTGTTACGCTCACCTCTGCCACTGACTTGTTCCTTGACAGAACAGCCCACAGAAGTTTTACCTGCTGGGCTTTAAAGGGATCGGAATGGACGTACTGAGCAGGTCACATATTTCTGCCTGCAGCGCATTGCTCAGCTAGACGACTTGACCCAGCTTCAAAATATATCAAGCTGCTTGCTTTATTTGTGTCAGTCCATTGTGCCGTCTGGCCCAGTAGTTCTCCAGGCTCTCAAATTAAGGTCTCCCAGCCAGGGGCAGAAGATGGGACTTCGAACATGTAGAACATATGTTTTACTCTACTTTTGAGTCACAATGACCCATCCCACGGTTGTTGTGAGACCTTAAGCTGAACACATGCAAAGGGGAAGGCGCTCCAGTAGCTGCGGCTATGTTGCAAAACTGCCACCTACAGACCAATAGTCAGAATTACGTGAGATAATTTACTAAGGGCGCAATCTGATGCATGTTTAGACGGGGAAAAGTCCTACAACTCCCAGCCTTTCCCAGCCGGCTGGGGAACGCTGGGAGTTGTAGGACATTTTTTCTATCTAAACATGCATCAGATTGTGTCCCAAGCCTCATCTCTGGAAGCACACTAGGACTGTGTCGTTTGTTTATTGCAGGGCTGATATTTGAACCGGGATTTTTCAACTCCCACCCTGAGGTAATAAAATGCAGCAGCTCCCACATGCACGGAGAGTGGATGTGGCCCTGGCTCAAATCTTTAGCTCTGGTTCTGCGGGTGGGGGAGCAAACATTTGGCCACCAACTCATACACAGTTGCCTCGTACCAGGTATTTGTTAGGACAAGTAGCCTTCAGAGTCTGAGGCAGAGCCCTGCCCCAACACCTGCTGCCTTCGCTCCTTTTAACAGAGGTTGCTCCAAGCCTGTGCTGTACTGCTGAGCTCTAGACCACCCCCAGCAACCTAAGTGCAAACAAACGGCCAAATGTATAAACAGTACTAGTACAGCATAGGCTTAAGTTTAATTTGTGCTGGCAGCTTTCTGTAAAAATATTCTCATTCTTCCCAGGATGCATGGGGCAGTTTAAAGTATTTTGGAAGGCTTTATCTCTTGGCTCCATCTCTGATGCTTTGGCTTGCTCACACATGCATCGCTGACAGCGCCACCATCCAGTGATGAATATGCATGTCTCAATTGAGTCTCAAATTCCTCCCTTATATAGAATGGGGATTATAGTACTTAAAAAGAGCCCACACATGCACAGAATAGTTGGCTGCCTATTAACTGCTTGCAAATGACAATGGGATTCTTACTTTCGTTGTGCAGCAGATGCATGAATTCACATGTGTTAAAAGAGTTAGATATGTTCTGACCACCTGCAGGCATCAGAACTTATAGGGCTGGCTGGGGATCATAGGTCTTGTAATCTAGCACACTTGGGGGCAATAGGTGGGGGAAGCTATTGTAGACTATAGGCATGATGGGCTTGTTCACACAACACGCTAACCACATTCAGTGTGGCTTGGACAACCCAACAACAAACCATCAGTTCTCAAGATGGCTTATGTGAGAAAAATAAGCCACACTGCATGGTTAACAAGCCACCCTGAGGAAAATGTCCTGAGTTCAGACAACACGCTAACCCACCATTCAACAAACAACCCACGGTTCAACAACATGCCACACTCAATCACTGAGTGTGGGTTAGCGTGTTGTATGTACCCAGTTGATGGGGCTATCTATATGCCTTCAAAGCCTTGTAGTGGCTGCAAATCGGAGCTGCATTGGTTATACGATGCAGCTGCTGATTTGCAGCCCTCGTGGAGCTTTTCCTTGAAGCCGCAGTGTAAAAAAGTCATGGACTTAAACTGACTTTTCCCTTGGAAGCGAGGTCACCATGGCTCTTCTGCTGTATGACCTCGCTCAGGGGTCGATGCAGAGGTATTCCCAGGCAGAAGATGACCCCTGATTGGTTGCCAGAAATCTGGGCAGAGGGTGGGCCAACGAGCTGAATGGCCACCAGAAAGCCTGTGTTGCCTTCTACGGGAGGATTATCTGCAGCCACCCCGCAACAGTGGGGGTTTCAGAAAAGCAGAGGCAACCTGGCACCGTCAAGGCAACCCCAATGTCTCCCCAGCCCCTCTTTAGGCAGTATATGATAATAAGCAACACTTCATTTATTTCAACATGTGGTAAGCCATGCTTACCTGTGCTTGGGGCTTTCCTACTTGTTCTGTCGAGTGGACGTCTGGACATCTGCCCGAGTCCTGTCCCAAGCGCACCACTGAAACTAGAAACTTTCCGAGTCAAGAAATGGCCTTTCAGCTAACAAGAATACTCATTTTAGTGTACAAAAGTAGCCAACATCTTGCTAAAGGTATGAAGGTTGAACGCCAAATCCAAATGCACAATAAAAGTATCAGAATAATGTGGGAAACACTGGAGCTGTCTCCTTGGAAAGGCAACAGCAAATGATGCGTGGGGCAGCCTGTGAGTTTAAGAAAACGCCTTTGAAATGCTTGTTCAACAACCTTTCAAAACTCTCCAGTCTAAATCCTGTCTCTGTACAAAGAAGATGCTGACCCTAAAACATAATGGAAAAGAACATTCTAAAGTGATCACTCTGAACTTCTCTCTCCCCACCCCAAACACACAGAATTAGATAAACTTTGAAAACATCTGTTAAAAAAAGAAGTCCGTGTTCTAAGCAACATCCTTCTAAAATGTTTGTGTCCTAGAGACAATGTGGTGCCACAGCCCAGTTCCCCTCCATGTACCTTTTAAAAAGGTACACTATGTAAGCAATGCTAACCGCATTACATTTTGCTACTGGCTGTACCTTAAGCTACATCTTTCCTGCAGTGCGGCAAGAATAATGTGTTTCCTTAACTGCAGCTACGTTTCAAAATGGGAGGGGGGAGATTTAGGGATATTGTCAACCCCTCCTCCAACCGACAACTCTATAGGATCTTTCTGGCTTTATGCGACACAGCAGATTTCTATGTGATGGATGTTTCCTCTCTGTCTTCGTTTTCTTTAAGGTTCATTAGGTTACAGCTATCTGCTTTGAACCGCTCTTGCTGTTTGTCTTGCCTTGACAGAGTGAGCAGAGGTTTTTCTGGACATGACAAGCTTGTTATGCATCCTTGCGAAATGAGCCATCCTTTGCAAACTGATATATTTGCAGCCACGTATGGGAGTGTTGCAAGGAATGCCAGAAATACAGTGATCCTTCTAAGGCGTCACCAGAAACGATGCCTGGCATTGTAGGCTTAAAAGAGCCTTGGCGTGGATACACTATCCTGCCTTATGGGAGCAAGAAATAAAGTAGCTCCAGTTTATTTTGAACTGTGGTTTGAAATGACTAATGTAGGCCTCTAAATCATTCCTTTTGGAAATCTTAGGCAGTTGACAGCATTGTGCTGGTAGCAGTTATGCTAAACCACTTTGCAAGATACATGATGGATATAAATTTCTGTTTAGCACATTCTGGCCAATTGTATACAGTATGACACCATTGCACATTTAAATTAGCAAACAAATAGATTTCAGTAAAATACAATGGGTTGTATCCAATATTAAGTTAAACTTAAATCCCTTTCATTTCAATCAGTTTACTCTATGTAGGACTAATATTAGCTATAACCCATAAAGATATATCTTGCAAATTAAAATAGCATTTTTTAAAAAAAAAATGTTGTGGCAAGCTAGTGATATTTTTTAATTTTTTTATTTTAATTAATAAATGTGTTTATAAATTAGACATAAATACTTGCAAGAAAAAATATCACACAAATATAAAATCTTTTACTATTACCATTCCACTCATTGATAAAAAGCATATTTTAAGCAAACTATGTTTTATAATGCTCCTGATGAAGGAAACAGCAGTGCTGTATCATGTACTTTGTTATTCCAAAACAAAATAAACTCCTTCTTTCAATGAAATGGTTCTCATGTGGTCTACCTTCTCTTGCCCTACTAACCATATCCAAAACCCTTAGGTACCATTCAGTCCAACAGGGAAAATTAATCTTCATCCTTTTGAAACTATTTGTTTAGTGAGATACAGTTAATAAATTTACCATAGTTTCAGCAGCTTCAGTAATGCTACATTTTTGACGCAGCAGCTTCATCATGGGTTCTATTTCCTTAATAATAGTGGTCCAATATGTTATCATTTTAGGGCATGACCCCCAAATATATATTAAAAATATCTGCTCCGGGGAAATCACATCTTCACATTTCTCATTAAGTCCTGAATTCATTTCGTTGAGCCTAAGTGGACACAGATATCATCAAAACAATACTTTATAAAAGCTCTCCTTAAGACTCCCAGAACAAGCATGCTGTGGCACATTTCTCTAAATCCAGCTACAAAACATCTCTGCCTTATATCTCATAACAATTACAGCAACATCATCAACACAGGTCAACCACTGCTCTTTTTTTAAACACACACACACACACACACACACACACACACACACACACACACACAGGATTTGTACCACTGCCAGTGCCACACCTGTTGGAAAATCTATATAATGAGCGGTCTTCCTTCATCTAGAATTCCCAAACATCTCAAGGTTCATGGAAACAGATAAAAATGACAGACTAGGACAAATAACAGGCAAGAAACCTACAAATAATATTGATTTGTGATGGAATTATTTAGTAACAATGCTTCCTGTTAAAAAAGGCAGCTAAGCAGAGAGAAAAACAGAACAGGCATTTACCAGTCCCATATGCACACCAGGAGAGCGAGAGCGAGAGAGTGAGCACACCCTTCATTAGTTAAGAAAAGAAGAAAAAGTTTATATGCAATATTCTTGCATAAAAATGCAGGTACAGCACTCGTTACTGGCCACTCACATTCTTTTGCAAGCCCTTTTAAGGATGCTGTCCACCTCCCGAGTTTCTCCTGCTCCTTCTGGTCTTTTTTCCAACATAAAATAAAACTGAGAAAACCCGATTTTGGGGGCTGTGGCAAAACTTAACACCATTTCCTGCTGTGTGCAGGAGAAGCAGTGTGATAAAAAAATACCCACTGAAGGGCCACGTGGTCGTAGCTTGCTTCCTCTTTCTTCCCTGTGTGAAGAAAGAGGAAGCTGTTCATCCCTATTGTGGGACAGCAGAAGGAGGCAAAGCGACAGTAGGGAAATGCGATTTCCACTCCCCCACCCCCCGTTTAATGACGCTCAGAGTTTGTTCAGTCCATTTTCTTTGCGTTCTATTACACTGGCAGGAGCAACAGAGCACGCTATGTGCTCCCAGCAATAAAGGAAGATCGGGGAGGGGGGGGAGGAAGTGGAGGAGTAGGAAACCTCACTGTAGGCTATAGAGATCCTAAGACTACCTATGCCATGAATTCTTATGCATTAACTAACTGCAGCACTGCCCCCTTTCTGTAGCTTGTTGTTATAGAGTTTTGAAGATGTTCCTTAGCCTCCAAACACGATGGACATAAATTTCTTATGAATAAAAATGTTTATTTAGAACAGGCAGGGCCAGCATCAAGAACAGTCATGGCTGAGGGTCCATACCTCAGCAGGGGCCCACTGACAAGAACTCTCTGGGACAGGCGGCTCTCTTTCACTACGGCAACCTGCTTGTTCACCTGCCTCTCGCTCTGGCCCAGACAACCGTAGTGGTGAGAAAGCGGAGCAGTAGATGCCACTGCTTGCTTGCTCATTGGCTCTCTGCCTATCAAGCAAGCACGGGGCAGAAGTGATGATAAAGGATGGGGAGCAATAGCAGCTGGTGACAATGACAATGAGAAGTTAGATTCACTGAGGGAGGGAGCCATCGAAGATGTCTTGCCCAAGGGCACTCAGAAACTCAGAACAGCCAATGAGGATGGGGGTGGTGGTCAATTTGTGGTCCTCCAAATGTTTTGGTCTACGACTCCCATCAACCCTAGCCAGCCTAGTGGGATGATGGGAGTTGTAGCCCAAAAAATCTGGATGGCCACCCCTGATTTAGGATTTCCTACAGAGTCCCAGAGCCTCTGACTAAAGTAACTCCAGTAGCCAGTTCTTTACCAGGAAGGTTGAGAAATGCAAATTATAGTTCCAGACTGATTACATCCATACCCTGCTGGTGGGATTTGAAAACACACAAATAACTATTGGAGTCGCAGCTTTTTCTTTTTCCTATTCAGTTCATGCCAGAAAAGGGGCATGGCTTCCTAGAAACCACCCATCCAAGAAGTTCTTGTTGCAGGAAGTCATACATGCAAATCATGTTTAAATAACGCTTTTGTATGTTTATTGCAACACAGAATTCATGGAATCATTGATTGCATTTTTATACGGCCCAATAGCCGAAGCTCTCTTTTCATCTAAATAAATCAAATCTATGAAATAATGGGTCATGGCTGAATTATTGGGGTCCATTTTGCTTATGAAAATAGCCTTCAGTGATGCCATACTAGTATTTAATATGGCACAATAATATTAATCCCAGTTCATGCTCTAGAATGTGTATCAATATGTATGTCCATGTAACTGATTAGAACAGCAGTTAATTAAAATATAGAACCAGTGAGTTGGTCAGTAACATAGGTCCTCCAGAAGAATAATCCTATTATTAATTATTATTATTATTATTTAGTTACAGCATCTTTACCCTGCTCTTCAGGGTAAAATATTAATTGTGTGTTCCGCAGCATTTCGGCTTGCTGTCTTTTTCAACAGTTGCCCTCCTTCTTGTTCTAAAATTTGACTGGAACATACAGAATCCTGGCTTTTTCTAAAAAGGTTAGCATATAAGCCCTCTTCAAGCATTTGAAGAATGTAGTTTCTGTATGTGAGGAGGGAGAGTGGAGACAGGAGGCCTAGAGGTGCATGTGTGGTTGCGGACAGTCGCTCTCTACACATGGAGGGCGACAGAGTAAGGGACACGCTGGTTCTCATTCCTCCACCTAGCATGTGCTTTTTAGATACCTAGTAGTGCTCCAGTGGAGAACTTAACAAGTTAACACATAGAAAATGGCTACCTGTAGTCATAAGACAGCATTTCCCACCCCCAAAATGATGGCCTTCTGCCTCAACCTAAATCCTGGCCTACTTCAGGAATTCTCTGCGGCACAGACATTTTATTTTCCTTGTACCAGATAAGGCACAAATGTTCGCTGGTCATAACTGCACACTTCTAATTTTCGACCGCTCTAACATGATCAACTCATTTGAAATGTGGTGTTGGAGGAGAGTTTTGCGAGTACCAAGGACCGCCAAAATGACAAGTGGGTTGTAGAACAAATTAAGGCAGAACTCTCACTAGGAGTAAAAACGCTGAGACTATCTTACTTTGGATATTTAATGAGAAGAAATGACTAATTAGAGAGAGATAAACAGTAATGCTAGGGAAAGCGGAATGTAGAAGGAAAAGAGGAAGACCAAACAAGAGATGGATTGACTCCATAAAGGAAGATACGGAAATGAAGTTACAAGACCCGATTAGGGTGGTTTACAACAGATGCAACTGGAGGTCGCTGATTCATAGGGTCACTGTAAATCAAAGTCAACTTGAAGGCACGTAACTAACAAAGACAAAATTATTGTGGTTGCCTGCGTTTTGTTAGGTGAGGCAACACCTACCACACTCTGTTACACTTGCTAAAAGTTCTTCAGCTTTCTGTTTCTGCAAAAGATAATAAATGAAAACATTTTTTCCTTTTTCACTTTGCTGCGGCTCTGCTATCAGGGCGTGTGATCATGACTGTCACCTCTCACTTTGACTGCACAAACACTATAGGTTACCCAACCACTAAACTCATGACTGCCGTCAATGCATGATTTCAATTGATGGCTTTAGTTTCTGGGAACTTATCTCATGACCCACTGCGACTGCAAATACCAGCAGGAAGCTGTGAATTCTCAGACTCAGATGTGTTGTCTAAGATGAGGGCAGGTTTTTTTGTCAATGTCAAACCAACTATTCTGGGGAGGTGGGGCGAAAGGTGCTATCACAGAACTTGGGAAAGGGGCTTTGGGGCTATATATATCCTACCTTTCCCCCCATTATACCACCTTTTTCACTTTCAAGGAACGCAAGGCAGCTTACAAGGTCCCTCTCCTCTTTTATCCTCACAAATAGGGTAGGTTAGGCTGAGAGTCAGTGACAGGGTTCACACAACACAACAACCCATACTCAAGGTTGAGTATGGATTAAGTGTGGGTTGTTGATGAACCCTGGTTTGTTGTGCTGTGTGAATTCAGCTGCACTAACAAACCATATTAACATTCAAAGCCCTAAACGGCTTGGGGCCAGGTTATTTGAAGGAACGCCTCCTCCCATACATGCCTGCCCGGACCTTAAGATCATCCACAGGGGTCCTTCTCCGTGAGCCCCTGCTGAAGGAAGTGAGGCAGGTGGCTACTAGGAGGAGGGCTTTCTCTGCTGTGGCACCCCAGCTGTGGAACGAGCTCCCCAGAAAGGTTTGCTTGGCGCCTACATTGTTTTCCTTTTGTCACCAGCTGAAGACCTTTTTATTTTCTCAGTATTTTAACTCCTAATTTAACTTAAATTTAAACTCTGCTGTTTTAATTTATTATTTTAACCTATATCAATTTTTGCTGTGTGGTTTTATCCTGGTCGTGCTTTTTATGTTGTATTTTGTATTTGTGTTTTTAAATTGTTGGTTGTTTTATTATGCTCTTCTTGGTTTTAACTTTTGTGAACCGCCCAGAGAGCTTCGGCTATTGGGCGGTATAGAAATGAAAATAAATAAATAAATAAACCATGAACAAAAACCCTGGTTTGTTGTTGGGTTGTGAACTTGGGTTGTTTGTGGTTAACAAACCATGATTTGTTAGCATGACTGAGTGCACACAACACAACCACGATTCAACAACAATCCATGTTCAACCCACAATCAATCCATACTCAGCCTTATGGGTTGTCATTTTTTGTGAACCCAGTCAGTGCCTGGCCCACTGTCACTGGGCACTAGAACCCAGATCGGTTGTATCATCCTTCACTGAAATATTTGTAACCTACTTTTCCTATACTTGAGGAAGCTTCCACCCTCTCATATCTAGCCAAAAATAATGTTCACACTAAAACAGTATAGGAGTGCCCTTGAGGATTTTAATGTTTTGTCATTATAGTAGGTCTGGGGTCTCCAATATGCTCAAAGATACTTCTCTTGGTTCCCACTAGGCTGTCTGCTCCTCCTGTTTTTCATTTTCTTTCTTAAGAGGAAAACATATCACAAACTTGCACAAGGGACAGACAATAAAAGATACACAAAAGCATTTTGAGGAGCATATTACTAATAAGATGATTAATAAAAGACATTTTAAAATATATCAGAAGCAGGAAGCCAAGTAGGTGACAATGGAGATAAAGGAGTTCTAAAGGAGGATAAGGAGATGGTGGAGAAGCTGAATGAATTTTCATCTGCTTTCACTGCGTAAGATTTAGGGCAGATACCTGTGCCTGAACTGATATTTTCACAATAGATAAAGTTCTTAACCTTCTTCTCAAATTCTTAACCTTCTTCTCAGCTAATAAATCACTGGACTCGGATGGTATCCACCTTAGAATTCTTAAAGAAGTCAAATGGGAAATTGCTGATCGTTTAATGAAAATATGTAACATAAATATAAGAGCAAGTAGGAATAATGAAATAATTTTATCTGTATGCCACCCTGAGATCCTAGTGATAATAGGGTGAGATACAAATGTTTTAATAAATAAATAAAAGAAATGCAGCAAATTTCAAACATCAAAACCTGGTGGCTTCCGCACGCTCCTAACATTTACAATACAATCCTATACATATCTACTCAGAAGTAAGATCCATTGGGTTTGATGCTTACTCCCAGTTAAGCGGATGTAGGATTGCAGTCTTAGCAAACTTAGGGATGAAAGCTTTGAAAAAAGTTTGTTTGTTTTTGTATTCTTCAACAGCTATACACCAGTGTCAGAAATCTCTTCAGCAGAAATACACCAGTGTCAGAAATCTCCCAGTGATTCCTTTTAATAAACACTGTCATCTAGTGGAAAATAGCTGAACCAAAGTTGATTCCATATATGCATCTATCAGTCTGCCTATTGATTTTAGCCTTATGTAGTCAGTGATCACAGAGATATAAATCAGGATCAAACAATTCATAGCTGTGAAATAGCTTGTTTCAATCCTACATTCTGCAATTATACACTGCATACAAGATGTACTTCCACCTCTCAAAGCTCATCAAGCAAGGTTCTTTACTATATTCCTATAGCCAAAGGCATTTACCTCTTTCTTGACTTATACAATTCTGCTGGGCTTGCATGGGCATCATTTGCCATAATCATGTGAGAACTGGGTCTCTTTTGCAGTTGATGTCACTCTAGTTATACAGCAGTTGCTGTAAATACCAGGCTAACAGCCAACAGATATTAAATTATGACACCTTTAATCTTTAAAGAGGACACCAAGGTAAAATGTCAGAGTTCATGGAATAGAGTATGCAGTCTAACTTTGCGGGAATTATGGCCTTGATTTCAATGAGACATGAACAGCACTTCAGCCTCATATCAGGTTATTTCTTAACTAGCTTTTATTTGATTTCCACAGAGCACACAAACAAGACTCTTGTTACCGACTTGGATTTAGAACAGGGACTGAGGCATAACCACATCACATCAGTTAGCAGATCAGTTCTACACACAACAGATGTCATAAAAGCAAACTAAGAATTGCATTGCTTGTCCCTCCAAGTGTCTGTCTTCGTAACCTCCCTTAGAAAACCAGTTCTATTGTTAATCCAGCCATTTCCTGAATTTTATTTGAGATCCATTAATTTCAGCCAGCCGTGGTTTCCTATGCTGCTGACTTGTCTTGCATTGGAAGTGATCACAACTAATTTCCATCCACATCTGTAATCTAGCCTTCAAAATATTCTCTAGCTTTGACTTAAAGCCCAAAGGAACCCACTGTGAATGTTTACATCCATGAAAAAAGCAAAGATCTAAGCCAAGGGTGAGCAAAAAGTAGATCTCCAATGCGCTTGACTCCCAGAAACCCCTGACCACCTGGCCAATGTTCAGGAATGCTGGGAGTTGAAGTCCAAAACATCAAGAAAGCTATTTTCTGCCACCCCTACTGTAAACTACTTCCTAAAGTACTAGTCAAATATAACTTTCATAAAGTTCTTGGGTTGCAAATATGGAGAAGTCAAAATTGCTCACCTAATAAGAAAAATGCAGTGTTATCAATTATACCTACTACTTTCTGCAGAAATTGTTGCTTCTAGAAACAAATAGGTGAAAAGCACTTGTCAGATTTTGTCCTAAGAAACATGAACTACATTTAAGATGCAATCTTCCATCCACTGCCTGAGACAGGGGACAATGTGTAGAGTGGCTGGTAATTTAAATGCCCAGGAAAAAAAATCCCCGAAAGGCCATTTTTGCTTTTTTCTGAAAACCTTAAAAAAAAGAACAGCTTTGGATTATGAAATATTTTCTTTTAGAATTTAAGATGAAGTATTTATGTATTGTGAAGTATTTATATATTGGTATCCAGCCTTTACTCCCCACAAAATTTCTAAGAACTATGTAACAAGAACACATTTATAGAAAGACTAGAGATGTAAAATGTCTGGAAATAATGAAACCATGGGGGGAAATGTTTTTTTTAATCCTATAAGATTCCCAACATAATTAGTTCTTTCATTCCTTATTAAAATTATTGATCTAAAGTATATTTACTGATAAGAAATTTATGCCCAATTTCCCAACATTTGAGTAGTCACCATTGTGTACTCTTAACAGTAAATGTGCATTCTTGAGTGTTTCTGATGCTGTAGCAATCTTTTAATGTAGTCCTAATCTATTCAGACAATAATTACAAATTTACTGAGTTTATTTTTAGAAGTTTTAAATGTGATAATTTTGAGCAAACTAAGTTATACATAAAATAACTCTAGAAACAGAAAGGCTGCTTCATGTTCCTAAAGCAGCCTTCCTCAATCTGGTGCCCTCTGGATGTTTTAGCTGTGCTGCCTGAGGATGATGGGAACTGAAGTCCAAAATATCTGGACAGCACCAGCGTCTTAAAGCAACAGACTTTAAATCTGTAAAGAGTGCTAAAAGTATTTTTTTTGGGGGGGGGGGGGAGTTTAGATGTTTTTTCCATGGCCTCAAAATGTTGGAAATTTTACATCTCTAGGAGTGGCTCTTTCTTATAATACGAAGATTGTAAAGCATCATTTTTGCTTGCCTGGTTAATTTGCCCCACACAGCCGAGAAGGGTTAGCACCTTTCCAAAGATCACCACTGGGAACAATTTTGTGGCAGAGAAGAGCAATCTTTTCAGCCATGAGGTATTGTAGGCAGACTCCCTCTATAGCTAACTCATCGTTTCAAGGTTCAGTGCAGCTACAATAGCTCTATGGTATTTCTTTCTTGATGGAGAAGGAATAAATGAAGGCCATCACCTTCTCCTAGCGATTATCTGCTAAATTCAAGAAATATTTGTTTTGGCAATGTAATATTGTTTTGTTTCCTGTCATTAGCAAGACCATGAATTTGTTTAAGTCTACATTTCTAGTCCAACAGATTTTGAGTTTCTAATTTTACAGCAAAGATGTCTGGTTGAGGTCTGTTTTATTACTGCAGCAGAGCAAACAAGTCTGAAAGAAACTAATCTAGATTTTATGAAGAGTGGGGGAAATGACAGGACGGGGAAAATAAATGCTTCTTAGTAATGTAAGTGAGAGTCTAGTGATCTTCTATCTAACGCATTATCACTATATGAATCTTATTCTAAGCAAAAATCAAGCCATGCTAATTTCAATGTTCTGCAAGTCTCACCTAGTAGCTTAAAAGTTTCAATAATACATAAAAGTAAACCAGTTCAGCTTGTGCCAATGTTATCAAACATTTTTTAAAACTAAATGGGTGGGGGAGGCAATTTGCTACGGAAACTTCAGATTGAGGTAACAGTTTGATGAGGCCTTCAACAGAGTAATAAAACAGCGGTATATTTTATTTTTTTGGTAAAAAAAAAAAAGTACACATGCAGACTAAAACCAGTGTAAGAAAGTATCCACCATTATTTTAAACAAATAACTGTACTTAAATAGAAATGTCTGCAATATGTTTGTATAAAAATAAGGTACATTTGTACAGAAACAGATTCTCCAGTTTTCATATTGATACAACAATTCTAAACACATACAATATAACCTGATCATTGTTTTAAATCAGTTTGATACTGCTAAGGTATTTTATGTGCAAAAAAATTCAACACAGTTCTTTAAAAAAAATCCTACATATTGAAGGTGTTGGGCTTCAAATTAAATCTTAATCGATGACTTTTCAAGTTTCAAACGGTCCCATTCATTGTTTACTATCCAAAAGTAAGTGAAAAGCATTGCCCCATATTCAGCGCCTGTGCCTGCTATGTCCTGAACGACTACCACTGTGGTGCTTGCCTTTGTGAGATCTCTCAAAGGAGCGAGACCTTTCCCGCCTGTCTCTGTGGTGTCCTCGCTCATGCCTGTGTTTCTTGGCAACATCTGAATGGTCCCTGGATTTGCTCTGAGAACGTGAGCGGGACTTTTTCCTTTTGTGACTGTGTCTATTTGCACTTTTCAACTCTTCTCTGCTGTGCTTGGGTTTTAGGTGTGGTGATCCATGATTATGATGTCTCCGAGGGCTTCCGCTGTGACTACGTGATCTGCTTCTGGATCTTGAGCTGTAGGTTCCAGAGAGACTCCGCCTATTGTTGTAACTTGAAACACAAGGGATATTAAATTCCTTAAACTTGATACACAAAACAGAGTTAAATCATCTACTGCTTATATTTTATTAAACAGCATCAATCCCATTATTCAAGTAACTATTATAATTTAACTTTTACATTTAATTATCAAAAGAAAAATGGCATTCAAATGGAACATTATGCCCTTCACTTCAGACATTTTACTTTTGTTGGTAAAGCCAATAAATACACTTGGGTTTGCATGATCATGAGAGCCCACCATGGCTTGTTTAAACCATGGCATGTGCCAGCTGGAAATTGGGCAGTGGCTGGCCATTGGGCTGAATCGACCCAACTTTGACTCGGATTCGAGGTTTGGGACTGAGGCAAAACATACCCTTTTCCAAAAGGTGCTTTCCCCCCACAGTCTAAAGTGCACAACTGCAAAGCTGCAAATTCGCACCAGTGAAATTGTGCCATTTAGGCTATGGGAGAAATCCACATTTTTGGCTGTTTTATTTTTGCTTATTTTCCAAAGGTTTATTTGTGCCACCCCCTTTTTGATGCATTTCCCCCTCTTCTGGGTATAATTGTGCAGGATTTTGAAGGTCGATTGGGAAGGGAAGGCGTTATATTTAATGGTCCCAATCCTGCAAACTTCCACAGATTTATTAGTGCCACCCCTTTTGGTGCACCCAGGATTTTTCCTCCTCCAGGTGTAATTGCACATGGTTTGGTTGTTGGATCGGGTGCCTCCTGATTAGGACTGTGTGTGAAGTTTGGTCCCGATGCTACAAGACCCCAAAGTTTGATAGCAACCCCCACTTTTTCAGTGCACTTGGGATTTTCGCTCCTTGGTGAGCAGTTGTGCAGGCTTTTAATATTGGATTAGGCCTCCTGACTGCAAACATCCAGCACCTTAGAGGTGAAACAGCGCCACTGCTCAGCCAGGAGGACCGCAGCAAGTTTGGGCAGGGGTGGTGGTGGTGAGCCAAATTACACACAGTAGCTTAATAAACTACATACAGTAGCTTATTTGCCTGTTCCTGTGGCAGTAGATTGAGGACTATTTCAAAAATAAGCTACAGTGCGTAGCTTATTAACTCATCATGGGCCATCATGATGTCCGAACATGGAATTCTTCATTACTGTATAATTAAGATACATATAATTCATGTAATATTTCTACTTATTTAAGTAAGATAGCAGGATTAAGCATACTGGGCTGCAGTAACTAGGCCACACTGCACTAAATCCACAAAGAATCTTGTCTATTATAGCACGTATACTATAGTGCTATTTATAACTTCTTACAGATTTCCAAGAGATTACAAAAGGTGACCAACTTGGGATATATCATAGTAAGAATTACTCGAACAGCTTTAGTAAATTTCACAATAAGCTTAGAACAGAAGACCAAAATTCCCCACCTGAAGCATATTATGTTCATTATCACTAACCTTCCTTAAAGAATTATACAGGAGAATGGGAGCATATTGTAAATTACATTTTCCAGTTTTGAGATAACCGTTTTTATAATACTCACTGTCTCCTTGGAGAATGGGATCTGGACCGTGATTTTGTTCTTGACTTTGATCGACTAGCACTTCTACTGCTTCTACTTCTCTTGCTCTCTTTTCTCATACTGGATTAAAAGAATGAGCACTTCATTAATTACACAGAAATGCAACGGCAAATAACTTAAGTAAACTGCATATTTCAGCATCTTGCCATCTATATCAAAGTAATTATATATTTATCTCTTACATTTCTATACCACCCATCAGACAAAGCTCTCTGGGTGGTTTACAAAACCAAAGAATGTTACTTACCCATTGTAAGGGCTTTTGGAAACCACCTGTCTGTCTTCTGGCTCTTTTTTGATCGTTTTTGCATTGATACACAGTGGAGATTTCTCTTCTGTTTTCATTTCTCTTGGAGAGCCTAAGGATTAAAATAATTCAGGGTAAGTATGTTCAAGTGGCAAAACTTTGACCTTTCACCTGCTAAATACAAGTATCTACGATTAGCATCAAATGAAAACCAGGTTTTGATCATATGACAGCATAAAATTTAATCTCTCATTTAATATACCACCTTCCTGTTTTTAACATTATGTTTTCAACACCTCTGGCAATAACACTGGTCTTCTTTGAACAAAACTCGAAAATAGTCTATTCCAATTAAGCTAGAGAAGTTGTTAACTCAAATTATTTATAGCACGCTGCTATTCTTTGAAACAAATGATATCTAAACCTCTTAAATAGCAGAAAATTTGCTTTCCAGATCAGGTACCACAAATGGATTTTCATTCCATTAACCACAAGTCAACTGATTGCACCCATTAAAAATAGAATCAAAGTAACTAAGTAGTGGTCAACATTTCTGGCAAGTGTGCTCTATCAAGCAGCACAAAATCAAAATGGAGACATTCGTTATAAGGAAACTTACAGGGCTTAGAAGCAGGTGAAAAGCCTCCCAATGTTGAAAGAGCTGGCGTTCCATCTGGGTTTAATCCTTTTGCTTTTAGTTTAGCTTCCTGCAGTGCCATTTTTCTCTTTTCTACTTCCTTATCAAGTAATTCATAGTTCGGCTGCAAGGAGATGCAGAGTCCAGAAGTCAGAACATATCAAGACAGAGTGTGTGAACGTACGTACGTACCTACATATATCCCCCCCACACACCATTTAGCCTAATATTCCCTCTAGTATCAAATGCATAGACTGTTATGTGCCTCTATCACAGTTTGGGCAGGGGAAACCAGCCCCAAATAAGACAATGAGTTCTATATACTCAGGATATGCCCTAGGTATGCATAAGAACCAAGTTGTGAATTAGAAGAAAAATGCCTCAGAAGTCAGGCAGACAGAAAGTCTACTAATTAATTCCATGGCTGGGAGCAGTTTGAGCCATGGAATGTTCACATGTCAGTGGAAAACAAATAAAAAAGAAATGGCGGGCAGAAGAGAAGGAATTGACCTGCTGATAATTTATGATAAATATTTGGGAAGAGGATTGGAGGGAGGCCTTTCTCATCTCCAGAACTCTGTGTACTTCACAGCTGCACTATACAACTACAATACACTCAAGGTTTTGGGATGGCAGTCCTCTAGTATTTCATAGCACAGGAAGGAAACGTGTCTTGTTTTATCTTGACCCCACCCCTGAAACAGAACAAAGGTTCTTTTCCATGCTGTCTGGAACCACGAGAAAGAGTACTCATCTAATGCAACTATTTAGAAGAAAATGAGGACGCACAAAAACAAGGCAATATTTCTACATATTTGGGAGGCTCCCTAGATACCTTCCTCACATTTTTTCCTTAAATTACAACATCCAAACATAATTTGACAAAGACTTTGTGAGATGAAAGAACAGTATTAGGAGGAGTGCGTGTGTTGAGAGAATTATAGTTGGGAGGATTGTGAGATTCCACTGCACAGGAATGTTTCAAGAGGAAAAAATGCCCCCGCATGCTTTTTCCTTTTCCCATTCTTCAGTCCTCACCCCCACCGCACCCCGGTACCCTACAGGTTTAACAACCTCCCTCAAACCTGAGCACTCCAGCAACATATACTACAGTATGGGAAAGCTGGGAGAGGTGTCCCCCTCCCCATCTCCTGAGATGCCTGAATCTACATGGCTCTTTCTGGAGTTCTCTTAAGAGGAATGGAACACTCCCAAAATCTTGTTGTTGTTCCACTTATGAGTATATTGAAAGTTACCTTCTTTCTAGTGTAGAGCTTAAGCATTGTTAAGCATATTTCCTGAATTTCTTCTTCAGTAGTTCCAAAAAGCAAAAACCAATGAGGACGGTTAGGTAAAGGTATCTAGAAGACAGAATATTACAGAAAAGGTGGTAAATCTGAACACACACTAAGCATTTTTAAGAACAACAACAAAGCACTTGCGTATAAACATGAGACAGACAAATACTTACTTGCAGAGCTCTAGCAGCAAGGTAGATACAAGCACATGCTATTGTCTCTGGCTGAAATCGAACAAACACATTGGTTCGAAGACAGTCATTCATGTAATTCCTGAAAAATATGAATTTGAATTGTATCAAGTTCTAAAGCCTTCTATGATATCAAACATATGAAGTTGGAGACTCAATCTACTTTATTATTTTTTCTTCAACTTTATTCCAGTAATTTACAGTGCCCCTGGACCACTGTAACAAACAGGCTCTTGTCATCTCTCTAGAACCCTGAAAGCACAAGCCGAGTTTTACTTTGAATACAGTCTTTATCACCACAATGAGGTGCAAGTCAACATTAAGACTATACAAACTATTATGTAGTTCATATTTATGAATATTCTATGAAGTGTCCATTAACTAACTTCAAAATAATTCGTTTGCATGACCAAGCTAATTATAAAAAATAACTACACACTGCTCTTTAATATGTTTAAAAGGTTAATTCATCTTTATTTAAAATAGATCAGGATGTTATCTTCTACAGCATGTTTCTAGATACTAAAATTACTGGCTGAATGCATCACCCAAAATACACTGCAATATAGGATATTGGCCAGACAGTGGAGCACTTTTGCATCCCACTGACATGCTCAACTCTCCTATGGCTGGAACTTGCCATATAGATTTTTTAATCAGCAATTTCAATAGACTTTAATTTGTTATGTACAGGGTTGCAGCCTCTGGGAAAGTTGAAAGACTTCATAAAGTGAATGATATCTGTACAGGTATCAGCTCTAAACATACTATAGAGTCATGTTCTAACAAAATAAAAACATTCCTTACCATCCAATATGGAGTTGCTCAAAATGGCTATTTTACAGATTAGTAATAGTTTCACTTCTGAACATAAAGGAGAAACCTCCAAACATGCCAGTTGATCTACTGTTGATCTGCTGTGTGTAAAACTATGTCCAATACAAAGACATTAAAAATGTTTTTGGCATGTGCTAGCTTTTTATATGCACAGCAGCGCAAGAACTATTTATCCTCAAACTAAATACAAATTTAGACAAAACTGGAAAAGCGGTTAATTAAGTATCATGTCAGATAGAATTAAAGTCAATCCAGTTTACATTAATAGGTCATGTCATAAACCATAATAACTAGGAAAACAAATATACATTTCATGATATGTATGTTGAACAGATACTTCTAGAATCAAATATACAAATCCTTTTGACACCCCGACAGAACTAGAAGATGCTGCCAGATGGATATGGACCACTTCAGTAAATCTTGGCTGAGAGCTTGCACTGGATTGGCTGGAGAGAGAGAGGCAGCCAATCAGGCCATCCTCAGGTCATGAGCTGTGGTGCAGAGGGCAGAGTTCTATGACTTACCATCAGGGGCTACCCTTTAATTAAAGAGTAGAAAAAAGAAAAAAGTTAAATTGAGTTCTCCAAGCAAACGTTTTATGAAAGCCATGAAAATAGTAAGCAGAAAACAAGCAACACACACTTCACTTCATCAGGTATTTATTTAACTTACAGTTCATTGTTTGGCATATGGGACATCAAGCTTGTTTGTTTCTGCTACTATTTTCCTGGCTAGGTGAGAGAAGATTATAACTTACCAGGCTGTTTGGACGAGGGTTTGATTACGTTCACATTCTAAGACTTGTAAGTACATAACAATGATCTGAAGGAGAGAGAAAAAATTAAAGCATATTAAAATAGTATTTAAACGTTAACACTCTACTTCTTGACCATAAACCAATAAAATACTATTTATATACTCATCATCTATCAATATCCACTTCTGACAAAAAATCAGAATCTCCCCTTATTCCAGTTTACAATTAGAGAGGTTACCCTCTTCCCAAAGACAGGCATTCTGCTTATGCTATACAATTAGTGCCGACTCTCGTATCTGGGTTTTTACCTTTCCTGTCACCATCAAGACATATATGCAGCTCAATGTGGGAAAGAAGAATTTTAGCAGACTCACCTTATGTGGATGCTTGACATGAACACAAAATCCCAATTCCTTCAGCACCCTTCTTTCTGCTTTGATTACTTGATTTTTGGTGTTTATGTAGTTCTGATCAAGTATCAATGGGCTTGGAGTCCTATAGTTTGTAAGAAATAGAGTCAAAACGGTTTTCTATATCGAAGACAGCGGCTTCTCTGTTTTCCCTTCCAACCAACTAATGGCAACAGAAACCAGATTTTAAACTCCTGCAAACAAGTTTAAGCTTTAATCTTGTGCTGTCCAAGTTAATTAGATTTACTACCTACAACTATGTAACTAAAAAAGTTTCCCTGCTTTCCAGAGACATGTCACTTCATGTAAAAGGACAGTTGATCTGCAAGGCTGAATCCTAAGAAACTTTAAGCGCTCTCTTACAACAAGATTCCAGTCTCTGAAAAGGAACATAGTCGTGCATTCATCATTCAAATTATCACTGCCAGTTTCAACATCTGCAAAAGAAATGTGTTATGCAAGAGAATAAAACAAAGCCACACTTCAGTAATTCCCTTTGAATGACAACAGCATATTCTTCATTTCTTAAATTGTAAGTCTAGCAGCAAGAAATATTTTAATTGCTATAACATATTCTTGCCCTACCCATAAGTCTCTACTGTAGACAGATCTGTTTCATGACATGTCCATACCATAATTTGGATATTAGAAATTTAGAGTTGTATATAACTTTACTTTATTAACAAACTAGTTCATTTGTCAAGACTTGTTATACTGATCTCAATCAGTTAATAAGAATTTAAAAAACAACCATTGGCAATGAATATTTTAATGTGAATGAAATATTGTGTTTAAAGCTGCTTGTAACCAATATAATCGCCTTTTTACATCTTCTTTGAAGAACAGAAAGATGCACACTTGAAACTTTAGGAAAAGTAACATTTTTAGGTTGCTTATGAATGCAGGTTTGTACATTAATCTGGCTTCCACGTGCTGAAATTTAGATTGCAAATTCCTTGGGGCAGGGACGTGTCTTCCTATATTCTAAATCACCATGAATTTAAATCTGTTGAATTTTAATCCTGTGTTCTACATGAAATTCAGCATACTAGGTTACTGACTACAAAGCTTAAGAAGCACTCTTCAAATACTTGAGAGGTTGTCAGAGGAGGGCCAGGATCACTTCTTGATCCTCCTAGAAAACAGGACATGGAACAATGGGCTCAAGTTACAAGAAGCCAAATGACTGGACATCAGGAAAAACTTCCTGTTGGAAAAGTACGACAATGGAACTAATTACCTAGGGAGACAATGGAACCAATTACCTAGGGAGGTCGTGGGCTCTCCCAAACTAGAGGCCTTCAAGAAGCGGCTGGTCAACCATCTGTCAGGGATGCTTTAAGGCAGATTCCTGCACTGAGCAGGGGGTTGGACTCAATGGCCTTATAGGCCCCTTCCGACTCTACTATTTTATGATTCTAAGCATTGGAAAAGGAATGTATGTTTCAAGCCCTACCTTATATAAAAGAATAATAAACTGTTTAGAGCACTATAATGTGAACACTGCTTTTAACTGGAGCAAGGCAATTAAGAGACCTCTTTTTAGCTATTTAGAGTAGAATAGTATCATATCCATGAAATCTTTGTAATAGCCCACTGAATTTGTGAGTGTACAGCAGTGGAATAGAACTAATTCATACAGAACAAGCTAGAAGTTTCTATGTGACATCCACTTATAACAATTGTCCTTGAGGTAAAAATACGCCTCTCAACTTAAGAATTTGGTATGCTTGCACATAAAGTTATTAATGTGCAAGACAAAAATGATTATGATTTCTTGTTAGTATACCAACCTAAGTAGATTCAAATATTTTTAAGGTAGTAGTTTAGATTTACTATGCACTTCTCATAGGCAAGTTCATATTACCACCTTGCCACCAAAACACATTCTCTGTCTTCTTGCTGTTACCAACAAGCACATGCAAGTTACTAAATGCATGCATTTCCCCTCATCAGTCCTATTAAACTTTTCCTGACATATAAATATGGATTTTTAACTCTTCAAATTGACTTCAAACTGTTCTTAACCTTATTGGCTTTAACAACTTGCTTCATAAGACACCTGTAATATTTATTAATATATATGGAAAATGATTGAGGAAAAATAGCAGATTACATCTATAAAGAGCCAAGAAAAGAGTACAGAAAACTAAATGTATCACGATAAATACCAGGTTTATAAAGACTCTTCCTAAACTCATATTTATTGTGATACCATTTGATGTTATCTGGCTTACCCATCTTATTTGTGTTACTTAATCAGTACTTGTAACTGTGAGAGAAAAAGAATTGAAAATTCTGGAAAGGGATGAACCATTAATGACTTATTTGGGTTGCAAACTACTTGCCAGGTTATTAGCCATGTGAATGTGACATGTCTCAAAAAGATTAAAAGCCAAATTACTGTTGATACTACATAGACAGAATAAATGGCGGTGTGTGATATATGCAAACTTCGGGATAGTTGTGCATATCACCATACTATTAAAAATATTGATGTAAAAAAGGCATGTTCATATCAAACCACAAACATCAATACATGATCAGCACCTACAACAGCTATGCTTACAACTGAGAATCATTTGATAGCACTGATGACAGCTATGGTGTTGCACATATTTTAGAGTTGTGGTAAGTAATGTAACAATTACAACTTTAAGGCGGACACTGAGGGATAGTAATTTGATGAAACAAGAACTTGCCCATATTTTTCCAACAGGTTCATCACCAGAATAGGAATAGCCCAACATTTCATACCATAGTATCCAACTTAAGGGAAAGCATTCATACAAGCTAGAGTTTATTTTTCACTAAACTGGCAATAGATATCTAACATCTCAATTCTAGTCAATGGTGATTACTCCAAATCCCATCCTTGTTTGGATTTACTCTCAAGTACACAAATAAGATTGGACAGTAAATCTGTCAGATTTATATGGTTGCATACAATATTTTAGCACTATACTTTGGGATGTTATATTGAACGAGATACATCAACAAGTATATATTTGTAGACACAGTATGTGCTTAATTCAAACTCTTAACATAAAGCTCTCCTTACAAGCATGGATTAACTCACATACAGCTCAGTGTCCCATCCTGAATTCAGTTAAATCCTCAAGATGGTTAACTGATTAAAGTACTAATCTGTTTCATGTTTGATTTTAAACTTGTAAGACCTGAGGGTAGTGTTCTGTGCAATCATACTACATGCTGCACACAAGAACAAGCTATATTTGAAAGATATTCATTGATGCTAGGGTTTGTTTTTTAGTGTAACGCATCTGTACTCTAACTGTTTACGGTAATGTTCTTTGAAATACGTAGCCCAGTGCAAAGCTATGTTGAAGTTCCAATAATGGATAGACCTTATGCACTTCCAAAGGTTTCCCATTATCTTTATTGTTAGGGAAAATAGAAACTCTCAAGTTGTCTGACAATGGACATATAAAACTGCTTTATACAGCAAGTCAGATCATTGGCATTGTTTAGCTATCCAGGATTTTCCAGCCTTTGTGATTCGACTAGGGAGACTCGCATTCAAAACCCCATTTGGCCATGAAGCCCTCTGGGTATTCTTGGGCCAGTCATCAATTCCCTGTCTAACCTACTTACAGGATTGCTATGAGGATAAAAGGGATAAAGAACCATGTATGCCATGTTGAGTTCCTTGAAGGAAAGGTGAGATATAAATCAAGTAAATTGGGGGGAAGAATCATTTAACTGAACCTTTCAACAGGACGTTTGCAAGGAAAGCGTATACTGAGTTGGGGTCTCCCAGCCCCAAATAAGCAGCTCCCACTTCTGCACAGAGGCTAAAATATTATTTTAGTGCACATATTTACCCTATTACACTGTTCTAAAATAAAAATCAATAAACCTTTTAAATTTCCAGTTATTGAAAAACTTTAAATTAAACCAATAGCATGTACACAAAATTCCTTTACGTTGATAAACTCATTGTTAGCAGTTGGATATTAAACGCTATTTGTATTTAAGTAGGAATTTGTATACTTGTGAATATTAATACTTCAAAAAAGGATAAAAACTGGATCTTAAAGCATTCGCTAGAAAAGTAATAATCTAAAGAAACATTTTTGATGCGTACTAGATTAGAGTATGCAATATAATGTAGTTGTGGATAGAGTGAACTGCTTTCAGGGGTAGAATTCCACTGTACATACTTCATAAAATAAAACAGATTAAAATGTGACAAAACAAAACTACTCAGCATAGAATACTTAGATGTGCTGGTTAAAATTCTAACACACACTTTTAACTATTTTCCAAAAACCTGGACAGCAAAGATAAAAGCTTAACACAAGATACAGGAGTTCTTCCAAATGGGTCACCAACGGCCAACCTGTCAGTCCCCGATTCCAGTGACCTATTCTCAGAGCACTGGCTTCTCCTTGGGGATTTTCGATACGTCACTCACTGTTGCCATGACGACAGCTTCATCTCTATGAACCACTCCACATCACCCAGGCTTTGGTAAATGTAGCTGGTCGCTGTATAGTCGGTTGCAAGGGAAAAAAGAGCTAAAGTTAATAACATGTACAACAGATTTTTTTGTAAAATTGTAACACGCACAGATAAATGCTTACATTCCGCTTTAAAAAATGATCCTGCATGCCAAGTTTTCATACAGATTTGTTCCAAAATGCTCAAAAATGACATTTTTTAACAAAAAAGCAAGTAAAAAGCATAGTTGCTTGGATATGACATGCCATACATTTTAATGGGAAATTTTCATTTAATTTAGAGAAGTTGACAGGTTGTTAACTACCAACCAGGCAACTTGATCTTATCCTGCCTGACCAAAAATATTTTAAAGTTAACAGTTAGTTACAACTTCATTTGAAATCCAGACACTGAGGGAAAGTCCTTGCTGCAACTATTTCACTCAAAACAAAGTTGATTTATCATTTATTAAAAAAAACTTGAAAAGGAAATAGGAAAGATAAATGCATGTGTGTATGCACTGACATACCATTTTAAACAGCAGCTAATGTTGTCTAGATATAATCTAAATTTCATGGCACAAATTTGTCTGTCAAGTTTGGGATGCCCCATCATCCCACAAGATACATCAGAGAAAAATAAGTCATTGGAAAGTTGACAAGAAATCACTGAAGTCAAACCTATCTTTACCAATATGAAGATGGCTTCAAGAAACAATATTCAAGGTAATACGAATTACACTTCTGTTATTGTAGAAGGTTCCCTATACACATTTGCTTAGACTTTCTTTCACTTAAAAAGCTCTTTCTCTAATTTACACTTTGTTTTACATCTAAAAGTTGGACAGTTCAACAACTGGAGACATCAATCTACATCAATCACAAAAGCACACACAAAATTAAGACTCATCTGATTTATAGACAATCATGCTGAATGACAAAAGTCTTGTTCCTGTAATCATAGGTTCTTTCTCATGGCTTCCAGGATTCCTTTGTTTACCTCCTTGAAGATATTATTAAAACAGGTATATGCTGTAAACCAAATGCTGTCAGCTTTCCCAACCAAAAACTCTACAATAAACTTAAATTAGTTATATTCCAGCCTTCTGCAAGAGGTCAAGACACAATATGTAATCTCTAGAGTCTAACATGACTCAACCAATATTTCCAGTAAAACACCTAGTAAAAGGTCTCTATAACAAATTTTGCTACAAGATTAGCCATAAATTAAGGGAGGAAAAAAAAGGAATTCAGCACTACCAGCTCAGACCCAAGACTTCCTTCCATGAATTTCAAACTCCACTCAATTAGGGATATGTACTTGATGCTTCAAAACACTAGACACAATCCTATGCATGTTTAGACAGAAATAGGTCTGAGGAATATGGGATTTGTAGGACCCTTTTCTGTCTAAACATGTACGGGATTACACCCTAAATCATAAATTAGCAAAAAGTCATGCCTATGAAAGTCAGCTACAGAGTTGTTTATGCACAACTCAAAAGATCACCCTTCTCAATCTAATGAAATAAACCTACCCCATCAGAACCTCCACAACCTTTAGACTACATTACAGAGAGACAGTGTACAGTGTGGTACATTATATACATCAAAAGTGGAGCTTACCTTTTTGCTCTTAACTGGCGCAGGTGATGGAAAACATTGATCACATCTCTTATGCGACGAGGTGCTTCTTCAATTTTGGAAGCAAGATTGATGCAGGCCATAGCAACAATCTGAAAAGAAGCCCATTGCCGTAAGAAGGTAATTTCCAATTTCAAACACAGCATATTTCTACATAGCCAGACCCTATACCAGGTACTACCCCAAAATAGAGATGCCAACTAAAGTATGACCCGAGCCAACATGTTCTAGAAATGCCTCTGTGAGAAAAGGAGTGGGCAGATTACTACTAACCTGAGTGGGCCTGTCGCAGAGAACCCACTCTACTTCTCATATTTAATTTTGAAAACGTTCACCACGCTTCGCCCGCCACCCTGGGAAACTCCTTAAGTGCTGCTTGCATCCCATACCCCTATAACTCACCTCGAAGCTGTGCTTGACAAAGGACTTTGAATAGAAGAAGCGATGAAACAACACCTGCCCGGTCGCCATCGCCACCTGCGAAAATAATCCCCAAGCGGGGAAGAGAGAAAAATTAGCCATGGCAGTAACCGGCAAGCACCGCATGCGCAGAAACCGGCTCAGCCTCCTCCCTCCCCCGCCCGTCCCGGAAGCGGCGTCGACGCCGGGCCTGTCAAGCAAGCCGAGGTCGCGAAGCCGCCATTTTGTGTCCGGCGGCGCCTCTCTCAGTCCCCCCTCACGTCAGCGCGCTCACGACCTTCAATGGCGGCGCCATCCCCAGCCTCTCCGGCCGCGCCAATGCGTGCCCTCCCGCTCCCCTTCCCTCGAAACTGAGGGCGAAGGCCTGGGCCGTCCGCTAGGCCGCAGCTGAGTCACGGCGTTCCTTTAGCGAAGCGGCCGGTCGGCCTTCTCTCCCTCCCTCCCCAGCTTGCCCAGTCCACACGGCTCCGCTGGCGCTGACCTGCGGCAGGCGGAGAAGGATGCCGGCGGATTGGATGAGCTCGCAGCCCAGAATCCGCAAGTCGGTCTCGCTCTGCAGGTCCAGCCCATCTTGCATGGAGGGCGTCGGCGAGAGCCGCTCGTCGGGGATAAGCGAGTGGTCGATGGTCAGCGACACCTCCGAGTACAACCGGTCCCCGATCAGGATCCCCGCGGGAAGAGACGGCGGCGGAGGCGCCGAGCCGAGGGGAGCGCCCGTGGCGGCAGGAGAAGGATGAGTCCCAGTAGAGGCCATGACCAACAGCCACTGAACGCACGTCCGACCGCACCCGGAGCCGGCCACGCAGAGAATAACCCGTTTGCGCCCGGCGCCCGATGACGCAGCACGAAGCGGTGCGCGCCGGGAAAAGAGTCCCTATCCGCGGAGCAAATGACATGCGTTGTACTCCCAGCGCGCGCGCACTCCACCTACTTTCGTATGACGTGTTTGGCATAAAAAGTTGTGGGAGGGGTGGAATTCGAGGAGGAGCGCGCGCGCTATTAATAACTGCCGAAGCCTGGTCTAAACCCGCGGCTAAAGAGGTGGCAGAACTGTAAGGCTATAGAGAGGAACGTACTACCTCAGACCTCAGTACAAGGAGGGGGCATGTGCAGTATTGGAATCCTGCTTTCTTTGTGTAAAAACAATCTCCTGGTACTCTGCAAGCAGAAAACTAGCCCATTAAGTTTTTGCCCAGTCCATCTATGCTGTCCTAGTTTTCTTCTTGCAAGGATCTACATAAGAAGAGCCATGCTAGATCAGACCAGGGCTCCATCTAGTCCAGCACTCTGTTCACACAGGGGCCAACCAGCTTTTGACCAGGAACTCACAAGCAGGACACGGGTACAACAACACCCTGTATACAATTTTGTATACTTTTAATGTTTACTGTTTTTAACTTTTGTATATCACCCACAGAGCTTTGGCTATGGGGAGGTATATAAATGAAATAAATAAATAAATAAACACCTTCCTACCTATGTTCCCCAGCAACTGGTGTACATAAAGCATACTGCCTCTAAAAGTGGAGGTAGCACATTGCCATCAGGACTAGTGGCCAGCTAAAAAAGCCAGGGAGTATTAGACTTGGCATCCCTCGCCTACATTTTAAAGCATGGCAGTCTGCTCTGCTATCTCATTTTACTGCACGTCTATCCAGGGCTCCAGCCTCCACACACAAAATGGCACGTGACCTGTGGAGTTTGCCCATGTATTTTAAAGGGGGGCTACTTGGTGCTAAACATCAGAAGACATTGAACAACTATTCCATCTATTATCAGTAGTAAGAGAAAGAGTGATGAAGCAGTGGAATAACACGGGAGGGTTATGAGTATAAGATGATGTCTGGACAACCATCAATGAGACGGCAATTGCACCATAAATACCTTGTCTGGAAGCACCATTAGAGGCTCACACAATTTATTTGCATTCAGTAAACATTTGTTATACACTACTATACAAATAACAAAGTGGGTAGAAAATGTCTACTGAGGCCATTTCTGCACATGATATCTTAGTTTCATCTGCAGAGAACCACTGTGGTATAATGGAAAGTGTTGGACTTGAACCTAGGTTCAAATCTCTTTTCAGTCTTGAAATTCTCTTTAGACTTGTCACTATTTCTCATGGTCCTTGTAATCTAATAGGGAGAGAGCCAAGAAGGACTGAATAAAAATGTAGTGAATGTAAAACAAATTGTATACCCTTCCTACTCAGGCTTAGGATTCACAGACTGCACAAAAGTGTCTTAATATGTATCTCTGGAAAGCATTTATATGTATCTCTGCCCAGTCTTTTTCACAATATGGGGAAGTACATACCTTAACACCTAACTGGTCAGTTTGCAGAGGAAAAGGACTCATAATCCCAGCAATCTGTTCAGTCATGATTCATGAATGAGATAATGAAGCAATTATAACTATATATTCATAATGAACTTTCTTATATGGAAAAAGGATTTACAAAAATAATTTGCATTAAAAACATGCATGTTAGCATAGTGGATTAGCATTCAACCTACATTGATTTAGAAATTACACAAAGTTGCTTGTAAACAGCTGATCTGTGGCAAAGGAAGACAGTAACTAACCAGATTTGCTAATAACCTTTGTTGCACAATGTCTGGACAGTTTGAAAAATTTGTGGGTCAGTTCCTCGTTTCAGCTGCATATCCTAATATACTTCTCTTTTCTCTTTTTAAGATTGCAAATCTGTGGTCAGGAAGTGTCTTGTTTTGAATGATTTATATTTAAATCACTCTGGGAGCCGTTTTGACTGAAGAGAAGGATAAAAATGCTTTAAATAAATTGATTAATAAATATCTTCAAGCCATTCGTTCTGGAATAATCTCAAGTTCTTTGGGTACCATAGAACAGACTTTAAAATTTTGTTCGGTACCAAAGAAGTGTCACATTTAATAGAACGTTTCATAGTCTGAGCAATAATTGGGTGATGAAGTGTGTAATTTAAATGGCAGGCTATGGGTTGCTGCCAGATGAGCAGCAGCATATTGTAGACCTGAGTACGCATAAAATGAATTAAAAACAGGCTGGCTGCAAAGATGAGGAGGCACTTGGCAAGGTGCCCCTTGTTGGCACCCCTTCCTACAGATTTACATGGTGGTAGCTGCAGACAGTTGGAAAAATGGTATTTAAGCTTCCCACAATGCCCCTGAGATAGCAGTGTTCCAGGATCTGTAAGACATTTAAAATGGCTCCTCATAGCTGTCTGTATGGATGGCCAGCAGCAGACATCAGCACTGATGGGCCCCTCTTGAGATGTTGGGCCTCAGCAGCTGCCCAAATATGCCCTGATTAAAAACAAGACCATATATATATATACAGAGACACACACACAGCAAGACATGTCAGGTCTCTGTAAGTGCACAAATTTCACAATAGTTTCAATTCTTAGCATCTGCACTTAGGAAACCTATCTATAGCATTTAACATTTTATTTGAAGAAGGTCTTTATGGTCATCTGTTTTCAGACAATGTTTTTAGCCTATTCAGAAGGGGCCGTATGAAGAGCCCTGATGTATCAGACTAAGGGTCCATCTAGTCCAGCATTCTGTTCACACAGTGGCGAACCAGCTGTCCACGAGAGAACCACAAGCAGGACATGAGTGCAATACCCTCCTGCTCATATTGCCCAGCAACTGGTGTACATAGGCATATACTGTCTTTGATGCTGGACGTAGCATATAGCCGTAAGGACTATCGTCTTCTCTTCCATTAATTTCTCTAATCACCTTTTGAAGCCATCCAAATTGGTGGCCATCATAAGAACATAAGACTGGATTCCATAGTTTAACTGGAATGCTGGATTCCATAGTTTAACTGGAAACATTTGAAGAAATATTTGAAGGTTCTCAACCAATTGCAGCCAGAAAATCGTTGAAGATTTCATCCACTGTTCAACGCTCTTAGGGCCACATGTTATGCCGCATTGGGCATTGTGACAAGCCAAACCTTCTCCCCTCTCCTGACATCAACTTCCTAGAAATATCTTTCAACAAAGACTGTGGCCAGCCTAGATACTCAAATTTACAACTCAATACTTTCCAGAATGACGCTCCAGCTTCACCCCCTCCCCCCAAATCAGCTTATGTAAAAGTATTACTGTAGAAATAACCTGGAGGATGCATGACCAGGTCCTCCCAGGCTGTTGATCAGTCAATAGCGGAGTATGCAGGGTTGGGCAATACTGCTTGGGGGAGTTCTGAGTGCCTCTGAGCAGTTTTGCCATTACCCCCACTCCATTTTGAGACTATCTATCTAAACTACAGACTTAATGGCCATCACATCTGGCCAAATTCTTGAACTATTCTGTTTCTCCCTCCATTCCCTGCATTTTGTAGTACCTAGTTCTGGAGAACTCACACTTTGGGGTGATCCTAATAAAGATTTTGCCCAACTGTGGATCTTGGATTTCCCCCCGTTATGGAACAGCATGGCTATCTTTGTTTTTTGTAACCATTTCCAGAGGATAGCCATGTCAGTTTATTGCATCAAAACCAACAAAGAGTCTTGTGTTGCCTTAAAACGAACACATTTATTCTGTATATACAGTATTGGACTATGGCCTGGTTCAACATATGCACGAAGTATTACGGGGAATTCCAGGTTTTTATACAGTATCTTGGTGTGGGGGCGCCGGGGTTGTTGTAAAGAGTATGTTCAAAGGGAAATTCAATACAGAAAGTATTAGCAGTGTCAATCACATTATTAATAGCTGGATTTTATGGCTGCTAAATGGAAAATCAGACATTCTTCCCTTTCCCAATGTAACCAGAGGCAGCAGGAGCTTGCTCTAAGCATGACATGAACCTGTTGAGCCTATCTCAAATACCTGTGCAGACACCTCCTCCCACACTCCTCCTTGAGGCTAGTCTGAACTTGCAGACAATGGCTGAGTTCGGACAACAAGCTAATCAACGGTTGTTCCCCATTCTGTTCCTATCCCCCCTCCCCCTTGATTAGCATGTCGTCAGAACTCAGCATCTGACTTCACTATCAAGGCACTTTTTCTCTCCATTCCCTTCCTCCCCCCACCTGCCTTTTAGAACATCTTGCCTGATGAAGAGACCTACAGATTTCAAAAGCTTGCACAATTTTGCGTGAGTGGGTGATCTTTGGGTTGGCCTGATAAAAGTATTCCAGCAACATGAATTTTGGAATTTTTCTTATAGTCAACTTAACTATCTTTGCGTTTGCTATTGACAATGGTCATTTATAGTAAAACTTGCTTATAACACAACCTTCTTGGTACTAGGTGCATAATGTAGTATGATAAAAATCTACTATCCCATTCAAGCCTCTGACAATAGAATTAAGCACTGATGAATTCTAATACAGCGGTTTCCGCTAATCTGTAGCACTGATCTTAAAGTAGCCATTGTGGAGGAACCAAAGGGAGATTAGAGCCAGAGACTGCTAAATTAGAATTCAACAAGTTTAATTCAGTCGCTGGAGGCTTGAATTTGGATAAGGGATTTTTATCACCAAATGTGTTAATTGCCTTTCAAGTACAAGGAAGTTTGTCTTATCAGCAACAGCTGCAATGCAAATGACCACTGTTAATGTGATTGTCTGTGTCAATGTGCTTTCTGCGTTGACTTTCTGACCTCACGGTTTACAATTCTCTGCCCACCCGCCCCCAATATATGTACTGTTTAAAAAACTGGAATTCTCCATAATACTCCATGCATCTGATGAAGTGGACTATATATCTCACGGAAAAGTTATGCCAGGATAAATTTGTTCGTCTCTAGGCTGCCACAAACCTCTTTGTTATTCTGTTTTATGCAGATATTGATCCATGGCTTTCCTTGTATGAGCACTCGGCAAAAACCCTGATCTCTGCCCTGCAATTGAAAGCCAGTGAATTCCCAAGCTCAGCCCTTTCCCTCCAGTCGCCGTTACCCCTCCCGACTTTTCGCAACCCTCTGCGTAATACGGCTCGCACGTGGGAAATTCCCCACATTCCACTTCACTTCTCGGAATCATCTGCAGCAGCACCCATCTAGGCAGCACATATCCTTCCGCAGCCTCCAACCGGGACTTCTTTCGACAGATACCAGTAGAAGCAGAGATGAGGGAGGCGGAGGTTCGGCCTCCTCTCGGGCTCATTTCGCCGTCTCCGCTTTTCACAGCAATACAGGCCGCTGGCTTACCAAAACATTGCCATGTAATTACACGAATGCTGTTTGCAGCATTCAGGGCCGGGCAAAGCTGGTAATAGGCCCCGGGCCAGATCGGAAATGTAGGCCCCATTTCAAACTGCTCATTACATTAAGTATTTTTTTAACCAGTTCTAAATACATATGAACTAGAACAATTTATAAAAAAGGTAATGGCAAGCACTTTTGTTCAAGAAGTATATAAGACATCACTTCTTCACGTTCAGAAATGCTTTACGTGCTTTTCTTTGGACAACTTCATCCAACAACAACAGAAAAATCAAGCAACTTTGCCCAGGGCCCCTCAAAATCATAGGCCCATGCCAACTGCCCCCCCACCCCCCGCCCGTCCAGCCCTGGCAGCATGGACCCTGAACTCTCATTTGTCAGTGCAAGGCCACCATTTTCACAAATGGCAAGGCTATTAAAGATTAAGCAAGACATGAAAATGTTTTGTTTCCTCTTCATAGTTTAACATGTTTTGTTTTGTTTTCAATATTTGGGGCTTGTTTGTTATTTTTTTAAAGTCTAAAATACATGAAAAACATGGATGTTGTACGGTTAAAAGCTGCAGTGCTAAATCGCGACACAAAGTTTGTCTGAAATCAATCAAATGGTATTAAAGCAGTACAATGTTAAATTTTTGGATTTGCCACCTTTTTAGTTCAAGATGAAGGTCGAAATGTTCACTATGGAGAAAACCATCCCAGATAGAGGTAGAACGAACGAATCCTAAACATTTCATAACGATTAAATATACGGTTTTTGAGTTCATTGAGGCAATACTAACACTTTTAGTTATATAAATAATTGAATTTCTTAGGGCACAATCCTATGCCCGTTTAGACAGAGAAAAAAGCATGCTAGGACTTGTCTTTTATCTAAACAGGCATAGGATTGTACCCTTAGTTGCCTTTCTCTTTAAAAAATACCCAACCAAGGCAACTTACATTTAGCTGCTCTTGAAGGTCCTTTTTAGTGCTGAAGAAGTGGGATATATATTATGTAAAAAAAGCATTATACTTTTTTTTTTAAAATGAAAAAGTGTTTTAGAGTTCTAAATATACATCTGGGCTGTTGTTTTGACAGAGCTGGAGCCCCATGCCCAGGAGAAGAGGAAGAAACAGTAAGGATTAGGGGTGTGCACGGACCCCCCCGATCCGCTTCACTTCCAGATCCACGATTTGCAGATCAGGCCGCTCCGCCCCGCCCCCGCTCCGCCTATGTCCGCTCTGCTCCGCTTGGAGCTCCGGATCCGGATCGGAGCTCCGTTTCCCCCCCCCCCCCCCATAGGCTTGCATTAAGCTAAAAAAGTATACAACTTTTTTTCTGTGAAAGTTAGAAACCTCAAGTTTGGCACCATGACACCTCATGGAGGTATACACACGCACGCCGAGACTCAAGGTAGTCCCATCATCCCCTGATTTTGGGGGAATTTATGAAAACCGGGCACCCCATTCACACCCCTTTCCATAGCTCTGTCAATTTGCACTTTAGAAACCTCAAACTCGCCACCATGATAGCTTGTCCAGGGATACATAAGCACGCCAAGACTCAAGGCATTCCCAGCGGCACAGCCCGGTAAGGGACCAAGGGAGAGGGGGGCCTTACCTGCCTCCGTCCGCGGTCCGTCGGCGTCTTCAATTGAGCCCGCGGTTCCACCAGGAAGTCTGGGCCGCAAGCGGTTCCTGGTGGAACCGTGGGCTCAATTGAAGACGCCGACGGACCGCGGACGGAGGCAGGTAAGGGAGAGGAGGGCGGGGAGGGGGTTACCGGGCCCTGCCGCCGTCGCCACATGGGCGACAGCGACAGCGGCAGGGCCCGGTAAACCCCACTTACCTTTCCGGCGGAGCTCCGGATCGAGGCGAAGGATCCGCCTTCACCTCGATCCTCTTCGCCACGCTCCGCCGCCCCCCCAATCCGCTTCGCCTCTGCCTTAAGGGCAGGCGAAGCCCCCCACTCCGCTCCTGCTTCTCCGTTCCGATTAGAAGCGGAGCACATCCCTAGTAAGGATGACATTCCCTCTAATAGTTACAGATTTATTTATTTATTACACTTATATACCGCTCCCATAGCCAGGGCTCTCTGGGAGGTTTACAGATCTAGAGGAGCAAAAGATAGGGATGCAGTATGCCCCCCACCATGCACTCAAGCAGGTGCTGCCCTATCCCCCGGTAGATGCCTGTAGGGCACAGGGGGTCCTGGGGGTGAAGTGAGAGACAGCAAAGTGTTCTCCCTAGCAAGTAGGTTGCCTTGTTCCCCCATTGTTGGCTCCATGGGCTCCTGTGGCTGATTGAAGGAAAGGCACTATTATACATACCGAGTCATAAACTGGATATTAAAATAAGTCTGCAATCCTATGCATACTTCATTGAAAATTCAATCCATCAAAATTCAACATGGCTCACTTCAAAGAAAATGCACGTAGGATGGGATCATCCATGTAAAATATGCCATTATTTATCTTCTAGAAATTCTAATATATGGGAACAACCCCACCCCAAATGCAGTTTGCACTATCTGTACTTCCCCAATTAATTTTTCTGGGGTTGCCAGTGATATGGTATATTCTATTTTGCATCTAAATTGTTTTTATGCTTGTTAACTGATGACACCTAGGACTGTTATGTTATGGGATGGCATGCAAATGTTGGCAGTTGATCAATCACTCAATATGGGCAAGTACTCAAGTGCATGTGTACTGAAGACAGAAAGAACCCTCCCAGTTGTTTTTCCCAAGTACAGTCCTCATACCTGGCTTCAGAGCTTATTCACATGGTGTGAATGAGAAGTCAGGTGTCTCATTGGAGGTTTTATTAGAGGCCAAGATCCTCAGCAGAAAAGAGAGAAGCACCCAGACAGCAAAGTGGAGAATTGTACAGGGGCTGAAACTAAGGAAATTCGAGGCAAATTTATTTATTTATTGTTAAGAAATTATTTATTTATTTATTTATTAGGAACTTGCTTGTTTGTTTTACCTGAATCTTTTCAAGCTAGATAAAGAAAGTCTCAGGGGCTGATTCAGGTTGAGGTTTCCTTGAAGCTGGATATTTTCAACTCATCATATAAAAAAATGAATCCTTTTTATTACCCTCTTAAAACAATTATTTCTTTCCAAAATGGAACGAGCAAGTTCATATGCGCTAATGGACATGTGCAACCATCAGGGCTAGTAGCCATTGATAGGCTTCCCCTCCAGGAATTTAACCAACCCCCTTTCAAAGCCATCCAAATTGGTGGCCATCACTACATCTTGTGCTCATAGCCCACTTTTGGTGCACCTGACGTTTTTGCTCCTTTGTGTGTAGTTGTGCAGGATTTCGATAGTGCAGTGGGTGCCTTTGGACTAGGAGAGGCTGTGTATGAAGTTTGATCCCAATCCTGCATACATCCAGTGCTTTAGAGCCAGATAAGTTTTTAGTTTACTCGCTTTCTAGTTTTTGATAATCAATGATCTTGTGCCATCTAGTGGCATTATTTGATTTTACATAGCAACTTCTTACAAATGCGTTTGACAAATGAATTCTACTCATAGGCAGCAGGTGTTGCATCTGAGGAAACGGGGGCTTATTTCTAGACCAATCCAATCTTAAGTCCACTCTGTGTTCTGATTTAGAACCCAAAAAATTAAGAGGGTAAGAAAATTCTGCTATTCCTCAAATATATTCTGCTATTCCCTTTTTTCTTAATAATGCAAGCTACATAGCACTTTTCAGAAAACATGCAAGGGATAAATCTTGGTTACACAGTGCATACTTTGTATGTATAAATATCTAGGCCCAGTCTTTAGCATTTCCAGTTAAAAGTAAATGTTTAGTAACAGGATAAAGAACAATTTCTGTCTGTGAATTCTTGATGTTACTAAACTAGGCAGATCGTTAGTTTGATGATTATTATCGTATCAGTTTTATATGTTTTTAATCAGTTTTAGGTATTTTATGGTATTTGTATCTAATGTTGTACCCTACCTCGATCCAGAGGGAGAGGCAGATAAGAAATAATAATAATAATAATAATAATAATATTAATAATAATAAATGTCATAAGGCAACTTCCCATGCAAAGCTAACTAATTAAAAGAGCTAGAGCAGGGTTATTTGTATGTAATGCATAGATCTTTCTAGCAATTATACATAGACTTCAACAGAAGTTCAATCAAAATATCCAAACAAGTATCCACTTGAAGAAGGTGTCAGTGTTGGTTATTACCTTTAAAGCCCTACATGGTTTGGATCCAGGTTACGTGCGGGATCACCTTCTGCCGTATAACCTGCCCAACACACTCAGGTAGTCTGGGGAGAACTTAATTCAGTCAGTCAAATCTAGGCTGACAACTGTTACCCAGAGGACCTTTCCCTCTGTCACCCCTAGACTATAGAATGGCCTGCTGTGGGAGGTTCGTCAACTTACCTCTCTCTCCAAGTTTAAGACAGCTATAAAGACTAGCCTCTTCTGGCAGACCTACAGATGAATTTTACACCAAGAATTTTAAGATGTCTTGATTGTTATTTTGATATTGTATTGATTTTATATGCTCTTTTAATTAATTTTATATATTTTATTTATATTGTATTGTTGTACTAATGTTGTTCTCCACCTCAATCCAAAGGGAGAGGCGGGTAAGAAATCAAATTATTATTATTATTATTATTATTATTATTATTATTATTATTATTAGCCACCTGTTCAAATGTTGAAAAACTTGTAAGGGCCTCAGTCCATTGCATAATAGATAAGTGTTTATCCTTCCAACATTGTAATATTATTAGCTGTCAAAAGGGTTCAGAGAATTAATTTGCACTGATCATTTGTTAATTTTCATGAAGCAGGTAAACACTTTAAAAGAAGATGTGCATCAGTGAATATTAAAGTACAAAATTCATTTGTGTAACTACCTCCCCACCACCGAAAAAGAAGCAATTACTGGACACTGCCAAAACATTTGTTTAAAAGAAGGATTAGCTGTATTGCGCTGCCAGTAATTATTAAAGAGATGCTGTGGTGTCCAGAAGACACAAAACAAAAGTTTTTTTCTAAATTAGATGCAGCTTAAGACCCACAGACATAACAGGTAGGTGCCAAAGCAATGATCCATTGATTAGGCATTTTGCAGTGGTACCTACAGCAGTTTCTCAAATTCTTAAATGTGTCCATGGGTCCCAAATGGTTGGGGACCCCTGAGATACATTGTTGTTGTTATCATTGTTAATAAATAAATAAAGATACCAATTTTATGGCTCAGTTGTTCATGACCGTAACTTAATCAGCACCATTCTGTGCATCAGTCATTAGCCTAATGGCTGTGTCTGAGTTTCAGGGTATAGATAGTAGACGAGAGTGGTTCTTGTGTCTGTCACCTCAGGAGGTTTGGAAAGATATATTGGTTCTCATTGTTCAACACACAGTTTGTAGTTCTAGAGATAAACCTCTGGATTTTGGCAACATTGGAATGAAGACACAGCCCTAAGTTCTTCAAAGTGGCAGGAAAAAGTATTAACAGTCTTGGATATAAATCCACAGCAGGGCGATGCCTTTATTAGGACCAAACAACATGCCAGAAAATTGCGCAAACTTTTGAATTCTCCATAATTCATAATCAGGCTAGCTGGTACAAAAAGCTGGTGATGCGGGATCAAATAGAAAAATCCAAAAATCAGGTCAGATATGGTGGCCATGAGGTTTGCTGTTGAGATAAGACTCAGTGTCAAAATGGATTTGCAATCTGAATTAATTAATTAGTGGTTGGTGTTGCAAGTATCACATTACACCCAGCAGTGCATTTTGGGATAGAGAATCAATAGCTGATCTTTGTTCCTGAAACCTCAAAGGAGTATCTTCTCCAAGGAAAAGGACCATGTAAGATAATATGTTTTCTAATGGTTCTTGACCAATAGGACATAAGTTACTTGACCTTTTAAGGAAAAATGCTAGAGATCAGTGGCACTCTTATCTGGACCTTTGAGTGATTTTTCTGTCTAGATATACTAATTATTAGCAATAGTTATATATTTTAATAAATTCTGAATCATATTTCAACAATGAATGAATATTAACGTGAAGAAGTCACCTCATTGCTTCCAATGTCTTTGGAAAATCTACTCTTTTATTGTTAATGATTAAATATAATAATCCCTCCAGGACTCCTAAATGAAGTACAATTCCCATGCCATGCTCCTTTCTGTCCAGCAGGAGGCAGCATTCTACTAGAAGAATAAATCAGTTGAGCGTGCTGCTGAACCTGTAAAAACACTCCATTTAGGACACTTCAAAATGAACTATATATTATGGCAGGAATAGGCAACTGGATGTCCTCCACATATTTTGGACCACAACTTCCAGAATCCCTGACCATTGGCCATGTTGCCTGTGGTTTATGGGAATTATAATCAGCAGGGCATTAGATTATTTATTCATTTTATTTATTACGTTTTATACCGCCCAATAGCCGAAGCTCTCTGGGCAGTTCACAAAAATTAAAACCATCATAAAACAACCAACAGGTTAAAAACACAAATACAAAATACTGTATAAAAAGCACAACCAGGATAAAACCATGCAGCAAAATTGATATAAGATTAAAATACAGAGTTAAAACAGTATAATTTAAATTTAAGTTCAAATTAAGTGTTAATATACTGAGTGAATAAAAAGGTCTTCAGCTGGTGACGAAAGGAGTACAATGTAGGCGCCAGGCGGACCTCTCTGGGGAGCTCATTCCACAACCGGGGTGCCACAGCGGAGAAAGCCCTCCTCCTAGTAGCCACCTGCCTCACTTCCTTTGGCAGGGGCTCACGGAGAAGGGCCCCTGTACATGATCTTAAGGTCTGGGTAGGTACATATGGGAGGAGGCGTTCCTTCAAATAACCTGGCCCCAAACCATTTAGGGCTTTAAATGTCAATACCAGCACTTTGAATCAGGCCCGGACCTAGACTGGCAGCCAATGAAGTTGTAAAAGGACTGGCGTAATGTGATCTCGCCAGCCAGTCCCTGTTAGTAAACGGGCTGCCCTGTTTTGTACTAGCTGATGTTTCTGGACCGTTTTCAAAGGCAGCCCCACGTATAACACGTATAACACATTGCAGTAATCCAAACGGCAGGTTATCAGAGCATGGATAACTGTAGATTACCCACCTCTATACTATGGCATACAATTAACTTTGTGTATCAATTTAACAACCTAGTCCTAGGTAATGTGTCGTCTGAAGGTATATTAATACAAGGACACAAATCTTGTGCATGTGTCTACAATGAGCCAGCCTGGCTGCAATCTAATGCGCAGTTACCTGTCAGCAAGGCTCATGGAAAAGAATGGGACTTACTTCCAAGTAAACATACCGAGGATGAGATTGTGAATGGTAGAGATGCTGTGGACATTTGCCCAAGTCTGGCTTGAAAATGAACTTCCAAGATCTTTTAAAATGGCACCTCAAGGGAGAGGCAAGCTTTCAAGAACCCCAAGGACCTCCCTATGCCCTTCTCTTGCTTGTATCAATACCCCGGTCAGAGAACAATTCCTGACGGGCTTCCATTCCTCCACCCACCCACCCCACTGGTCCCCAAGGCACTGAACAAATTCCTAACCTTGACAAAACTGAGATACCCCTCTGAAAGCAACATCTCTCTACAAAATCTCTGAAACTGGACAGGAATGTGTCACATTAAATGGTAACTACTTTTAGGAGATTAAACACAGGGTTTCTCAGTCTTTTCTGTTCTTTGATTGAATTCTCAATGTTGCTATCAAAGGTGAAGTTGATCTACTGTATAGCACATACTGCCACACCCTTTCAAACATGTCTCCACATGTGATGAAGTGTCTGTCCGTCTTCTGCCTCGTTGTAGACATAAAAACAACGACAATGCATGTTGGCAGTGGAGAAGTGCTTGTGAATGAAGTAGCATGAGATTTCTCCAGTTCTGACAACAGAGCCACAATTATCTGGTTTTGTTTTGATGTTCTCATAGTCCAATAAATGTTAGTTGGCAATAGATCAAACTTTAGCATGTCTGCAAGTGATTCTCTTCTTGCAGTAGCAATGTCAATTATTTTCTGAGTGCTTGAGATGCTGTTTTGCTTAGCAGTTTTTCTGAGTAAAGATTTCTTACCATTCTCATTGAACGATGAATATATAAAATGAAAGTGAGCAAATTCACTTTCTCAACTGGATTAGTGAGGATTCCCCACCCCCCATCTCATGGACCAGCCTTTCATTCCAGAATCCAGTGCCATTTTCCATGAAACGAGGGATCTCATAGCTGCATCTGGATGGACTTCCTGCTTAGTGACAAAATTGTACATTTGGCTTCTCTGCATGAGGTGTAAAGATTCCTTCTTCGTACTGTGTGGATGGACCTTGACTACGCTTGCATGCTACTCTTGGTTTGTATTCCCAGCCATCTCATGGTGAAATACTGCTTCACAGGAGACCTTTTCAGCATTTGTGACTTATCAAGAGGTATTGCAGATAACTAAAACCTCATAATAGACCAGTCCATGTTGAGAAACATGCTTAATTATACCTTAACTGCTCTTCTGGGATCGCTGTGTCATTTGCTCCAGCTTTATGTGTGGAGTGACTCTATTAAAATGTTCCTGTTCTGCTTTACAACAAAATGGCCTGACCTGGATCAGACGTCCAGTTTTAAGATACTGCATTTTCTCAGTGTACCATTATATGTATTTTATTTAATGCTATAAAATAAATTGAAGATGAAGAATACTTTGCATTGTCTGAAAGTGACCTTCCTTGACTAAAGCAAAGAGGTTCTTCGTAAGTCAAGCAAGATCAAGAAAGATCCCAGTAAGCTCATGTTTGTGATTTCTTCTGACATGAAATCTTGTTTTAATTAACTGATTACAGATGGACTGCATGAAACTGTGCCGAGAATTGTGCAAAATTGCTTTCGTGGAATAGTGTTCCCAAATGCCTAATTGCACAAAGAATATCCAAATATTAACTACTGTCTGACACCATCCAGAATGCATCCCATGTCATACTTTGTATTGCTTCAGTTTGAATTAGCATTCCATGGGTAGACCTCACATAATGTGTACCATTCACACCACTACATTGATACCCAAAAATCCTGTTTCCACAAAAGCCTCAGTAACTCCTTCCCATGGAGGTATTTAATCTATACAGTGTTTATAGCCACAGGAATCAGGTTATAAAACCCATATGGTCAAGATAAAGCAGTATCAATAACAATGTGAGGAAAAGCTTTCATCACAGAGGGAGCAAAGTGCAGACTGTTTGAACTGTGACAAAATACTGAGGAAGTTATGTGTAACAGTATACACTATAGTTAGTTATGTGATGGGGGAGAAGATATGGTAGGACACCTTATTGTACATCTTCAAAAGGTTCACTGATACACCTTTGAGGGAGTTTCCATTGGCTTTGCTACGCCCCCAAATCTATAGCTTGACACAAAACCTATGGATGTGTAGTCACCATGGTTCATGAGATAGGTGCTATAGGAGGATCATCAGCAGCTATTTTGGATAATGACTTGCACAGATCTATGCCAACCTGCTCATGATGCTTACCCAAGTTTTTAATATTCCAAACCGTATCTTCTGTGCCATCTAAGTAGAAATTGCCATCATTAAGGGCTTACCTGTGTAACACTTACAGGGACAGTATTATAAAACTCATTCTCTTAGAGTACCTCTCACAATCCCAGGAACATACCTGAAGAATTGCCTAAATGCTGGAAGAAGATATATTTGTAATTCGAAAGCTCATACTCAGAATTTCATTCATTCAACCATTTAACATTTATGTGAAATGTTTTCTAGGCAATGTATAGAATTTAAAAACAACAACAAGACACTAACTGCCTACAGGTTTTCCTCATCTAATAGATATGATAAAAAAGGAGAAATGGATGGAGAGGAAACTGAAAAACAGGTAAATTCAGGCATTAATACTTCATAAAGTTGTGTGTGTGTGTGTGAGTGCTTGACGAAGACTCTGGGGAGGAAGTGATATAAAATGTATACTTAAAAGGTTGTCACACAGAGGAGGGCCAGGATCTCTTCTCGATCCTCCCAGAGTGCAGGACACGGAATAACGGGCTCAAGTTAAAGGAAGCCAGATTCCGGCTGGACATCAGGAAAAACTTCCTGACTGTTAGAGCAGTGCGACGGTGGAATCAGCTACCTAGGGAGGTTGTGGGCTCTCCCACACTAGAGGCATTCAAGAGGCAGCTGGAGAAGCATCTGTCAGGGATGCTTTAGGGTGGATTCCTGCATTGAGCAGGGGGTTGGACTCGATGGCCTTGTAGGCCCCTTCCAACTCTGCTATTCTATGATTCTATGATTCTATGTCGATCCCCAGAGCCTTAGGTGTTGCTGCTATTCCTAGAGCTGTTCCTTAGCTGCCTGTGCACAGAAATATATTTAGCTACCAAGATCAGGCAGCACCAGAGATTTTGACTCCTAGACATTAGGCTCAGTGGGACATACTCAATGGTATGTACTTTTGAATAGACAGATATAAAAAATTGCATCCAGAAACTTTCCCTATCATTGAAATACAGTGATAGAAAAATTCAGCTTCAGCTTGACTTTCCCCCCTGTTGTGCAGGTATTATTGCATAGGAGGAGGGCTAGAAAAAAAAACACCTTGACACTATCTAGAAATAGAAAGCTTTGCCCAGCTCTAGCAGGGTCTGCAACATTGTACATGGATACATCTAAATGGGAAGTCACTGGCACTGAAGGACATCTGAGTAGGCTATTTTAAAAAGAGATGAAGGATAACCACAGCATTTTACTGTGTTTACCGCCACTAGAAATAATCACGATGACTAAATTTACTATAAATGAGTAAATAAATAAATAAAAGAGCCACCATTCTGGGGGGAAATAGATAGTATATATTATCCTGTTTTAAAGCTTGACTCTGCAGCCCTAAAAGTTCCCCCTCCCTCCTTCCCTCTCTTCCTCTCTCTCTCTCTCTCTGGAGTATGTAGACCCTCAAAAATTGCTCTGCGGGGAGCCATCCCAACATGTTAACATAGCAATATAAACATGATCTCAGCACAATACTATGCTCCAAATGACAGGATAGGAAAACACCACAACTAGAATTATGGGACTTGTCCCAAACGAAACCTGAAAGACAATTCAGCGATTTCCAGCTTCAAACAGGCAAACATAACAAGCTGAGTTTCAAGGAAATTTATGGGTGACCTGTGGACCTTTTGCTGGTATTGCACAAGCACTGTGCTCTCTGAACAGAAAGAATATTGTTCAGAACTGTGTTATAGGGTCTTGTTTTGGTTGCACAATGTAATTACCAGGACAAATTAATCCAAACAAATCCAGACAGGATGAGCTGTGCCCTTCATATTTGGCTCCTTCAGTAAACCAGGTGAGTGGAAGTTAACGAAAATATCTAAAATCACCTAGCTGTGACATTGTCAAACATACCCTGCCCCACTGATTGACCCAGATTCCTCACCATCTTCCTCATCTCAATGTTCTCTGCTTTCCCTGCCTCTCTTAATACTATTAGCCCATTTCCTTTGATGCTACAGTGGGCCTGTGTTCCTCTTTCAGGTATCTGCTTAGCAAGGCTTTCTGTGAGCTCCTTCAGACAGTGGGCAGGGAGGATCCCGTTCCCTGAAGCTGCACCTCTTCTGCTTCTGCAATGAGCTGCAATTTCAGTGAGGAAGAGAGCAGGAAGAGAAGCAACCATGTGACCCATTCAGTTTAGTGAGACAGCGGCCTCTAGTGGACATTTCATAGCAAACCTTCTGCACTTGGCAGAAACACCATGGCAAATAACATTATAGCTCAGAAGAGCCACGTGTAATGAAGATTATTTCATGACGAAAGAAATGGTGGAAGGAGCAGGAGAGGAGTGGGAGATGTGCAGGAGGAGCGTGGCGTTGTCAAAATGACCCATGGAGATCTGTGAGTGGTCAGTCATGAACATGCTTTAAAACGCTTGTCTGAAGAAGCTCTGTGACTTGTGGTGGTGATGGGTGGGGGACATCTTCAATTTGAAATCCCAAGACCTTTGGGGTTAACAATGCTGGAGTGTATTTACACCAAGCTATCATGCAAGTACAGGTCAGCACCTGGACAGAAAAAAGACATGGGCTGGCTGGTTAAACCATCTGACCTGGTGTATCAGGGGGTCCCAACTTTTTCAGACTGGTGGACACATTTGGAATGTTGTGGGCACTGTCACAAAATGACTGCCGGGGGGGCTCATTTCAGCACTCATTTCAAAAGAGGCAAACTACTGATGCTCAGAGAAACACACACACACACACCATCTCTACTCCACCATCTCTACCACCCTCTTCCCAGAATTTCCTCTACCATCTCCCAGCTTATTCTTGGGTACAGACACTTCACCTTGCTCCCCCAACCCTGAACTCTTCTCCTTCTTCCCGGCTTTTGCTCTCATTCCCGTTCTGCTGTTGCTTCTCTAAACCTCTGTTTACTTCTATGCTCTGCCAGGCTTATCCAATAGCAGCCTCTCTTGAGTTCCTACCTTATCTGTAACCAGAATCCTGCTTTGCTCTTCCTGAGTGGGCTTAGAGGCCAACCTCCACCTTGGCCTCCAAGCCCACTACTTCGCATCTGTAAAGACTGACTTCTAGGTTTTGACCTTTTGGTTTGAATTATGGTCAGGAATTATTGCCTGAACTTTAGCCTGGTCTAGGGCAATTTCTTCTGGCTTGTCTCCATTCATGAATAGCATGTTCACCTTGGTCCTGAACGAAATTGCCCTTAGCAACTCACCCCCAACTCCTGCATTAACCCCTACGGTAGCTTTCCCCAACCCATTGTCCTCTAGATGGTTTGGACTACAACTCCCACCATCCACAACCATTGGTCATGCTGGTTGGGGCTGATGGAATATTGGTTACAGTAAATGAACTTAGCACTTGAACCTATACCAGTCCAAATCCTTTTCTACTGGGATCCTGAGCACAGAACCACAGACTTCCATGACACATTGTTTCATGACCCCTCCTCCTGCACACCATTCCAGTTGTGGCCTGCTCTTGCACAATGCAATGGCTAACTGACTTAAAACATATGCTTAGACATATGTTTTCAAGTTGGGTCATGTCATCATTGATCCAAAAATCCCTTTTTAAATTCTAAATTGTTACTAACAAAGAGGCAATTAATGGGATGTCATCTTCATGTTCTTTTTGTTTTAATACCATTGCTGCTGTTTAGAGTTATATATTATGACGTTTTAGGGGAAAAGAGGACGAGAGGAAGAATGCTGTTTCCTTGGATAGTAGTATGAATTAAAATAAATCACTTACTAATAAAACGTAATGGATTCCATCATCTAGAACGCAGCACTCTGAGGAACTGAGAAGAACTGAGAAACTGAATATGGAGAAGGTTATTGATGACATTTTCCTTAACCATTTTAATGTGATTACTCTGGAGAGGATACAGAGTATAGTAAGCACCACTAAATTAGGCACTGAAGGTTGGAATTAGATAGGGCTGTACACATATTACATGACAACAAGGGTTTTTTAAAAAATAAATAAATAAGAGGAAGTTAAGAAGAGTCATACAGAATCAGACCAAAGGCCTATGTAGGTCAGCATTCTGTTTATGCAGTGGCCAACAGGCTGCCCATGGGGCGCCCACAGGTAGGACATGAGTGCAACAGCCCCTTCCCACCCATGTTCCCCTGCAACTGGTATACAGAGGCATACTGCCTCCATTTCTGGAGATGATATATAGCCATCAGGACTGGTGCCATTGATAGCCTTATCCTTGCTGGCATACCCATTCTGTCCCAGATGCTGGTGCTGGGCCTCTCTTAGTCACTGCCCCCATCACCTGGGCCAGATCTACACCAGGAAGGTTGTAATACTTTGAAAACGTTTTGAAGACTGTATATGGAGCGTGTCCTGGGTCCCAACAGTTGTCACTACTGTTATAAACCATTTTAAAGCAGTAGTGTAGATCCTGCCCTGCTGTGATCTGGGTGGTCATTTGGAGGCCCAGGCTTCAGTCCTGAGGTCTAGCCCTAGAAGCACCACAGGCTTTCAGAAGTTATGCTGCACTCACCTGGGGAATGGGGGAGGTGCCAGTAGATCCACCTGTTGGTGTGATCCTGCTCCCCTCCCTACACATGTTGACTGTTCACCCAGGCGGTGTGTGTACCATCCTGATGTTGCAAGGGGAACATGAGATTCCCAACCCCACATTTCCCTTGCAAGACAAATGCGGGAGTGAGTATTTGCAGGGGGGATTAAGCTTTCCTCTGCTTGCCAGTTCTCCTTGCAAATCAACTCCCAAGTTTTTTAAAAACCATTCTCCCCCCCTCCTATCAGTTAGATTCTGAAACCAGACATAAGCCCAATTGGGCAGAAATGTCCTTGGGGCAGTATTTGCATTAGAGAACTGGTGGGTGCCTGATTTTTCCCCATCTACAATGGCCTCCACATTCACATTAGCTCAGCAAATACTGATTTGGCAATCTTTTCCTAAGATAGTCGTCCTTTAAGTTGGATGAACTGGCCAAAGATGGAGTTAGATGTGAAAACATACAGTCCAAACTCAATTTGCTGAACATTGAGGAAGGCCAAGTCATCCTAGTTTGTTTGTTTTTAAACATCTATATCATTGTATAGCTGATTATGCTGCATAGAGCCAGGAAAGGAAACATTTTGCATATCTTCCAAGTTTTGGGAAGTAATATCACTGCTGCATTCAGCTCAAGTAAGAAGACCGCATTTGGAATATTGCATTACGTTCCGGGCACTGCAGCTGGAGAAAGATGTTGACCGCTTGGAAAGGTTTCAAAAGAGAGCTAAGAGGATAACGAGAGGTAGAGAAGGCAAATCCTATGAGGAAAGGTTGAGGTAACTGGATATGCTTTGCAGAATTGTTGACAGTTTTCAAATATTTAAAAAGGATGTCAGAAGCAAGAAAAGGAAAATATTCACCTTATTCACACAATGGATGAATAAAGGAGATTATATAGAGAAAAAAGGTCAAACCAAATTTTAAGTGCACGTTTTGACCTTTAAAGCCTTACATTTGGCACCAAATTACTTGAAGGTCCACCTTCACCTGTATCAGCCTACCCACACTTTGGGGATCATCAGACGGGAGGAAATCGCATTTATGTACCATTGCTTTGCTCCCCACTTCACTTCCACATTGCAGATAAGCTCAAATTACAAGGGGAGTGTTCAGGGACCACGTGGCCCCTATGGAACAACGGGAATAGTGCCCTTTATAGTGGAACTTTCCTGCACATGGCAGGAAATCCCAACAAATCCCAACTTATTTCAAAAAAGTTGGGTTCTGTGTGGCTTATTTTAAGACACAAAACTAGGGCAGTGGAACAGGAGACACACAGCAGGATCTCTGCATCATTGAAATGAGCTGCAAAGATCCATAAGTGGCCAGCCGTGAGCGTGGGCTGAACCCCTCATCTGTTGACACGCTTTAAGATCAGCATACAGGCCCTTCTCATCTATCCACCTTTGAAGAGATACTTGTAGAAGATAAATTCAGTTGTTGCCGTTAACTTGGCAGATTTGTAATTTCGGACTGATGACTATTTCAGAGCCATCTGATCTGAATTCTAGAGGGCTGAGATCATGGGTCGAAAATCCACACTAAGTGTAAGCAATTTGCACTGTCTGGCTTTTTGTTAATAAGTTGTTTAATTTTTAATTTACTGTTTTATATCTTGTTTGATTAATTAATTATTTGTTGTATTTCTATACTGCCTTTTGGGGGAACAACCAAGGTGGTTTACAAATTAGAAAAAAACATAAACAAATAAAAACATAGTAAATTGTTAAAACCAACACTAAAATCAATAACAACCGTTAAAAGGTTGCAGAGAAAGTGGGAACCAATTGCAACGCCAAAGGGAGAAAATTTCATAGTCTGAGAGTAACACAGGAGAATGACCTTTCCTACGTGACCAACCAACGGACCTTTATAAGTGTCAGTGTCTTCAAAAGATCCTCTCTTGCTGAGCTTAATAAAGCTTCATCCGATGAGCGTTTTATTGCATGCTCATTACTGGGCACTCACGGAGTTTGCTCAGGTCTCTCACATGACGTTTGCCTTCTGCACGCCTTCCACCCCTTCTGGCCTTTCTTGCACTAGCACTACAAAAAAAAAACCTCTTTAAGTCCAATGTTTTTTAAAACTCGGAATTGCTGTTCTCTCCCGCTGTGTGCAGGAGAAGCAGTGCCATTAGAACAGCGGACCCAATGGGCCTCCTCGAGGAAGTAACTGAGGAATGAAAACAAGGGCAGAGAAGCGAAGATAGGGAGCGTGTTAACCCCAGGTGTGATGGAGCTTATAGCCAGGCCCTAAGCCATTTAGAACTTTAATGGCTAATGCCAACAGCTTCAAAACAATTGGCAACTGAATAGGTTTATATAGTAGGATAATTGGAGAAAGGAAGAGTTCAGAAACATGGAGGACTGAGCATTTTCTGCTCATCACCCATGCATACTGGAGATTTTAACAAGATGATAAAACACATGCCTCATTGAGGATGAGTCACAGAGGCAAAAACATAAAGAATATGATACATCAAAGAGAAGCTTTTAAAGTCATCCTTTGTATCGCATGCATTGCCATGACAGCTAAGCTACAAAATTTTTCCAAGAATATAAATAATCCAGATTTATGTAGGATGGACAGTGCAGAAAACACTGCTGGCGCCCCCAGGACCCTACTTAGACAATCATATCAGCAGTGACCAACCAGACAGTCTGTGAACTCTGACCAAGCAGAGTTTTCTGAACCAACTTTTGAAGGAGAGAGATGAGGATGACAATGAGGAGGCATTCCACAGATGGGCAACTCTGGTAACATTGATTCGGCAGCTTAGCCTGAGAAAGCAGTAGTAGGAGTCTAATTATGAAACACTTATAGCAGGGCTTCAAAATGTGGAAAAGCATCTCCGCGTAGCTGTGCTGGAAGCAGAAACATGGTGTAGCAGAGACCATAAAAGAATGTTCCCTTGGCCTGGAGCCTCTTTGAGCTCATATGTTTATGCTCAGCCATGACTCTGAAACTGGAGTCAGGGGGAAACATGAGAACAAGGTAAGTAAGCTCTTCCAACTCTTTGCCGTCATCACTTCCCGTTACCTTGGGGCAGGGTGAGATGGTGCTGGATGGACTCAGAGGTAGGGTGTCCAGACGTTCTACTTTACAAAGGACAATCCTCCAGTTTGGAGAGCTGGCAGAGGGCAGTCCTCTCTTTGAAGGTGTCTTCTATTTAAAGGGCAGTCCAGTCCGAGCCCATCAACAGCACCCAGACAGCAGACTAAGCAAGCACACAAGTCACAGTTTCCTGATGAAATGTGTTTCTATTTAAATTATAGGGGGGACACTGAGGACCTAATGTCAGGTATCCCTGTTATTAACTCCCAGAAGCCCCTGCTAGCATGGCCATTGGCCAAGAGAGTTAAAGTCCAAAACATCTGGAGTATGTTTTCGACCAAACCCCAGTAATACAAGTTGGCACCCCTATGTTCATCTGACTGCCCCTGTATTGTCCATTTAGGCTGATATCGCTAGAATCTGGACTTCTTTTTGGCTCCTGGAGTTTGGTTGGCGAGTCATCTTCACTTTGATGGTCTGACCAGAACTGTTCTTTAACTTGATCTGGCTTTTTCTGCCAAGTGCAAAGAGAGGTTGGCACCAAAAAGATGACAAAGGGGACACCAATTTGCATAAATTTGCAAATTTATATGCATAGATGCAAATTTAGAAAAAAATCACAATGGAGAAGGCTGACTAAGTGACCTGTGTGCCTGTTGCTCAGTCCAGGTGCTAACTATTGCTGGTTCTTTGACTTTAAACCAGACTTGGTCTGGACAGCTCATCAAACAGAGGACACCTTCAAATAGAGGACTGCCCCCTACCAGCTCTCCAAACTAGAGGAAGTGCAACCAAAAAGAGGAAGTTATATACGGCAAGAATGGCTTATGGCCAAGGAAAGTACAGGGCAGAGCATGTTTGGAGCTGTTGAGGATATTTGCGTCAAGGAGTAACACAGCTGAGGAAGTGCTTGAATGAGCAGCCTCTTATCTCCCAAATGAGTCACATCCAGGGCCGCTTCTTCCTAGAAGCTTAACAGCTGTGTGTGCGTGTTTGAGTGACCACACACTTTTTAATTTCCTGTGGAGTGGATTTCAGAGTTATGTAGGCGTTGTCCATCCATGATGTCTGCAGCACCAAGTGATGACTTTTCGTTTGTGGATGAATCAACTAGAACTTTCATCTCGCTTCAACACAAATGCTACCAGTTTGAGGCAAAACCAAATTATTAAGGGAGACATGATAGGGTTGCTGTTGTTGTTTTTATAAAACTCTACATGGGTATGCAGAAAGTGCTGTGCTTTTAATTTTTGTTTTCATGACTGCTTTAATTAAATTTAATTCGTTAATGAAGTTTAGTTTTCGTTTTAATCTTGGTCTTATTATTGAGTACCATTTTTAATGGAAGGGTGGGATAATAAATAAATAAGTAAATAAATGTTTGCTCTGCCTCTCATAATGCTAGATTATGGGCTTGTGGAGTGACCAGCCTCTGTGACGTCTATTATTAAACCTCTCCTTCGCTGCCACCACCCTATTCTTTATTTTCTAAAAGAATGAGGGAATAATAAACCTTTGTGTGTGAGGGTGCGTGTGTATTGTCCACCTGAAGTAACGGATATGACTGAGCAGACGTGGTTGTTAAACAAAATAATAAATTTTATTCATATAGAAAAAAGATTTTAAATGACACTTTAAGGTTATCCTACTTTATCCACATACACCTAGCTCCCTCAACCTCCCAGGGAATACTAACCGCCTCCAAATCCTATAACCCCACTTTCCTAATACTATCTTGAAACAAGCCTCTACCAAACCTCACTCACTTCTACTCTCACTAACCCCCTAACCCTGACTGACTCTTCTAACTCCCTTTAACTAATTGCCCAATTGTCCTCTCACTCCCCTTCCTCTCTCTCTCTCTCTCTCTCTCTTCATTTAAATCAACCAACCAATTAGATGACACCATTCACACTGCTCACTATTATAACTCCCCCCTCCTACTTACTTACTATTTCCTGAAAATAAAAGAATTGGCCACAACAAATCCCAACTTGAACTAAACACTTAAACATATACATATAAACTATAACACAAATTATCATTTCGTCACAGGGCTCATCCAAATTTTGCTTCAGGGCAGACCAAAGAAAGTGGTCTTAATTATGTCATGCAACACATAGTCTTCAAAAGATGGTGATGGAGTAGGCAAATTCGTGGAAGAAGCTGACTGATTCCAGGTCAGGCTGTTTGCTCATTTAGGCCAGCATTATAGTAGAAATAGTATAGCAGGCTTGGCACTGGCTTTCCAGGTTCTTGGGGCCTTTCACATCACCTCCTACTTGAACTTTTTTCTCAACGGGAATGGCCTGGGATTGAACCTGAGGCCTTCTAGTGCAAGAGCATGCTCTATAACTGAGCTATTGCCCTTACCATGGAGGATAGGTCTACCAATGTCTACTAGCTATGATCGCTATATGGACCACCATGCTCAGAGGCTGTATGCCACTGATTCCTATCTGCTGGGGAGCAACATTGGGAAAAGATTCTTGGATTCCCATTGGGGCAACTGGTTGGCCACTGTGGGAAACGCGACGTTGGACTAGGTGGATCTTGGTTTGTTCCAGCAGGGCTCTCCTTATGTTCTTAGTGAATGTTTTTCAGTGAAGTCAGTTCAGACATACATTTGCAATTCATGACATGTTGAGCAATCAAGTAATAAATGTGTGATCCAAGCCCTTGGTCTCAAGGGTATGTATGTTTTAAATGTCAAGTACATGGGCCAGACTAAATGCCAGAATTTCATACTTCACAATATTAACATCCATCCAAACGAGAAGGGTGATGCAGAATTCAGGTAATCAGAGCACTTAGTTGTGTTAGAGCTGGAGAATTCCGACATCAATAACAGCCGCTCAGACCATTCCAAATCATTTCAATGGCCCTGTGGTTGGAGCTGAGTCTGATTTTGTTTCTTTCCCCAGCTAATTAGGCAACTGGGAAACCCATGATGTAAGAGAGTTCATTAAATGTTTTCTTTAATTTGACATCTAATTCATCAATGCCCTGTGCCTCCATAGGTATAATTTAAATTATTCTGTACTGACGCACAGCATTTTCCTATTATCAGAAGAAGTGCATTTATTTCCCCATGAGCACATAATATTTCCCCCCTGTATTATAGAACATATTTGAGATAAATTGTTTCCTACGTTACTAAAAAAAACACTTCAATGGGTGAGGGTGGGGTTGGGAAGAATTATTTTTTACTTGCCTGTTTTTCCTAAACAGTACCACCCACTCCCCTAATATCACATGGTTGATGGAGGATCAGCATAGCTAGGTTTATTTGAACTCACCATAGATGAGATCCATGGCTTCCCACTTCATGCGTGATTGCTGATTTATATGTTCATCAGAATCACATGCAAGAATTTTTCCTAGACTATGGCCAGATTTATGAGCCTCGTGTGGCGCAGAGTGTAGCCGAAACTCTCCCCATGGCCTGAGTTTGATCCCAGCGGAAGCTGGTTCTCAGGCAGCTGGCTCAGGTCGACTCAACCTTCCATCCTTCCGAGGTCGAGGTCGGTAAAATGAGTACCCAGCTAGCTGGGTGAAAGGTAACTGTGACTGGGGAAGGCAATGGCAAACCACCCCGCTACAAAGTCTGCCAAGAAAACATCAGCGAAAGCAGGCGTCCCTCTAGGAGTTGGCAATGACTCAAGTGCTTGCACGAGAGGTTCCTTTCCTTTCCTATGGCCAGATTTGGATGTCACAACCACTGAAGGTGTTGTTGTTGTTGTTGTTGTTGTTATAATCATAATCCTGGGTTGTTTTGAGCAAACATGCTGGTGCATGTGATCCTATTGCTTCCACTTGTGGAAGCACTCCCCACTCTGGGTTGTCACTCCCTGACAAGCAAGAGTTCCCAGTTCACACACAAAGCTAAACAACCCAGGAACACAGCATCCGTGGGCTAATTTAGCCACTCCCACTTGCAGTGGGAGCAAGCAAGTAGAGTGCACCAGTTGTTGTTTTTTAAAAAGTAGGCCGACATGACATCTGAACCAAATGCATGAATAAATGTTCTTATATCAAAAATTCCCCATCCATGGAAATATGTGACACAGAGTCCAGACTTGCCTTCCATCTGATGAACCAGTTTTCTACTGTAGGTTTGTTGGACAGTGGCAAACATTCATCCAGTTCGTCACCTGCATTTTGGAAGTGGAGCAGAATCAGTACAACCTGATTCAGCTGAACAAGTGATCAACTTTGGAGGGTCCAGGGACCATTTTTGCTCCTGGGACTTCTCCTACAGGCTGCACTCCATAGGGCACCATGTATTTCACCAGACACCAGAGCAAATAAATAAATAAATTTGTTGTTTTGACATCAAAATTTGGGGGCAAACTGCTATGGGGTGCTAAAACTATCAGTCCCTCCCCTACCAAATTTGGCAGTATGGGGACCACACCTGGGGGCAGCAGGGGCAACGTGCAACCCATTGGCTGCATGTTGACCCCCCCGTCTTGCACCTCTATTTTGTCACTTTTGATGTAAATTACTTGTGCTTTTGCAATCCCCACTCTTGATGAAAGTGTGGATAGCTCTGAAATATTCTAAAAGCAGAAGTGAAAGTTCTTGTACCTCAGTTTAAGAAGCCTATTGACTCACTGGAACATGTCCAGAGGAGGGTGACAAAGAGGATGAGGGGCCTGGAAACGAAGTCCTATGAGGAAAGGTTAAAGAGGTTGGGTTTGTTTCGCTTAGAGAAGAGACAATTAAGCATGAGAGGGCCTTCTCTGCAGTGGCCCCACACCTTTGAAACAAGTTGCCATTGGGCTCTTCCATGCTCCATCATTGCAGGCTTAAGAAGGCCTTGAAAAAATATTATTTTACTTTGGCCTTCTCTTGATATGACTGCTATTGTTGCTGTTTTTATTGCTGGTATAGTTGGGTTTTATTGCTGTTTTTACTGCTTTATTGTGTTTTTATTGCTTTTAATATTGTACCAGTTCTGTGTGTTTTATTGTTTTACACCGCCTTTGGAGTGCTTCTGCCCTGAAAGGCAGCCAAGAAATATTATAAATAAATAAATAAATAAATAAATAAATAAATAAATAAAATATGATAGTCACCTTCAAATGTTTGAATGGCCGTCACATAGGTGATGGAGCAAATTTGGTTATTTAGTTATTTAGTTACAATATTTATATGCCGGTCCATATCTAAAATAGATTTGTTTTCTGTTGCTCTAGAAGATAGGAACTGACCCAATGCATTCAAATTAGAAGAAAGGGGATTTTGCCTAAATATTTGAAGAACTTTGTGACCCTATGAACTCTTTGATAGTGAAACAGACAGTCTTGGAAGTGGGTGAGCTCTCCTTTGTTAGAGGTGTTTGAGCAGAGGTTGGGTGGCCACCTATCAGGGGGTCATGTAGTAGTGGATTTCCTTCATTGGCAGGGGGCTGGAATAGATGTCCTTTGGGGTCCTCCCTCCAACTCCATGATTTCATGAAAGATGATTATTCTAAATTAAGGAAACTGGAATAACAGCTTAATGTAGCATATTTGTTAAGGTAAAAAGGGAAGGACAATTTTAGTACTTTGATAAGCAGGTTGCATTCATGGGTAGTTTGCTTAGACCCCTTTGTATGTACTTGGAATAGCGTGGTTGCTGCCGCCACAGTGGTTGCTCCCATACTGAACTGAGGATGTGTAAAGGATGTGTAAAGTCTTTACTCTGCCTGGGTGACTCTGATAACATCATTTGCAGCCACGTGCACCATGTGAGGTCCCTCACTTGTATACTAACCATTAGGGATGTGCTCCGCTCCGATTAGGAGCGTAGAAGCAGTAGCGGATTGGCCTGCTCCGCCTTACCCAGAGGCGGAGTAGGAGCGGACCGCGGACCCCCTAGAAGCAAGGCGAAGAGAAGCGACCATTTTTCGGAGCTCTGAGTTCAGGCGGAGCGCTCCGGTCGCCATCTTGAAAACATTTCGCCATAGGATTGCATTGCGGCAAATAATCGCGCATAACTACGTTGTTTTTGAAGCTATCGTTCTGAAAATTCTTGTGCACAGAGAGTCGTGGATGGGGGTCATTTTGAGACCACTCTCAACTTTCTGCGTGCTGTGGTTCACGTGCAATATTTTTTTAAAAATCGGGTCAACCGCGCGGCTCAAACTGCGTTTCGGCTTTTCGCCCATAGGATTGCATTGAGGGAAAGAATCGGGGATAACTGGGGGGGGGTTTAAGCTATCGTTCTGAAAATTCTTGTGCACAGAGAGTCGTGGATGGGGGTCATTTTGAGACCACTCTCAACTTTCTGCGTGCTGTGGTTCACGTGCAATATTTTTTTAAAAATCGGGGTTTGGGTTTTTTTTTTTTTTTTATTTATTTTTTTGGAAGCGATGACAGGCACATTCAACTCCCAATCCTGATGAGAATTGATCTCCTCAGAAAGCATCCTCCTCCAATCCCAGCGTTGGAGGGGGGACTAAGGCAGACCCACCCTGAGAACTTTCTGTTTTGTGTCTCTTTGTGGGTTGGCGTTCGTGGAGGGAACACTTAGTTAGTTAGTGCTCCTGCTTTGGACTTTGGAGATAGATTAGGATAGGTTTAGTTTGGCGCGTGTGTGTGTTTGTTTGCTTCTTTCTGACTTGTAGCTTAGTTTGCCCTGTGTTTTCCCCTTACTTTGATTTAATATAAACTTTATTTTTGAATTTTGGAGTGTGTGGTTGGGTTGGTTGCCCCCCCCTTCCCTGTATTAAAGCCTGACTGTTCTGCTTTTGTGAAAGCTTTCTTTTGAAAGCATACACACACTTTTTGTCCCATTTCCCTACATTTATATTCTTAAACATATTTTATTATATTCTTTCACATAGTCCATTAGTATATATTCTCATACATATTATATTAGTATTCATATTTTGTTCTTGTTATAGTAGTGGTTGGTTCTTTTCCCCCCTCCCCTCTCTTAAATCCTGATTGTGTTTCCTTCTATCTTCTATATACCAAATATACCAAAAAAATTGGATTCTCTTTTTCTTCTCTGTGTAACTTGGACAGAGTGGGCTGCTTTTGTGCAGCCACAGATTGAGCATTTTGGGGAAAGCACACCATTTCCCTATTCTTAAACATATTATATTATATTCTTTGACATAGTCTTAGTAGTCTATTAGTATACATTCTCATACATATTAGTAGTAGTAGTATTCATATTTTGTTCTTGTTATAGTAGTGGTTGGTTCTTTTCCCCCCTCCCCTCTCTTAAATCCTGATTGTGTTTCCTTCTATCTTCTATATACCAAATATACCAAAAAAATTGGATTCTCTTTTTCTTCTCTGTGTAACTTGGACAGAGTGGGCTGCTTTTGTGCAGCCACAGATTGAGCATTTTGGGGAAAGCATACGCACACCATTTCCCTATTCTTAAACATATTATATTATATTCTTTGACATAGTCTTAGTAGTCTATTAGTATACATTCTCATACATATTAGTAGTAGTAGTATTCATATTTTGTTCTTGTTATAGTAGTGGTTGTCCCATTTCTTGTCCCATTTCCCTACATTTATTAGTAATATTCTTAAACATATTATTATATTCTTGTAGATATTCTTAGTAGTAGATATATATATATATATATATATTAGTATATTCTCATACATATTAGTAGTAGTATATTTTATTGTTCTTGTCCCATTTCCCTACATTTAAACATATTATATCTTCTTATACATATTCTTAGTAGTACCTTATACATAGTATTAGTAGTATTAATATTTTGTTAGTCATCATGAAAAGAGGAAGCAGGCGTGCTGAAAGCAGCAAGGCTCAGTCTGCCAGCAGTAAGCAGGCTTCCTCTCCTCCTGTGAAACTCAAACGGGCAACTCCTTGGCTGATTGCTCCAAAACAGAAGCAGGACAAGCAGCAGGCAGAGCCACTCTCTTCTGCAACTTGTGCCTGGCGTTCTCTTTTTGAGGGTGGGAATGGGAAAAGTGCCCGTTTGCAAGAGGCACGTGGCAGCAGTGCCATTAGAGGAGGAGGAGTATCCCCAACTCCTTCATTCTCCTTTCAGCCCACGAGCCCGATGATGGACCTAGACGAGGTCCTCAGCACAGTGGAGGGGGGGGAGGAGGAGGAGGAGGCGGTGGGCCTCCAGGATGTGGGGGCTGAGGAGGAGCAGCAGCAGGCCGAGGCTCTCTCCCCAGTCTCATCCCACACCCCTGTTTCTGTGGCAACACCAGAGAGCTCAGGCGGGCAATTGGTGGTGTCACCACGGAAACGAAAGACAAGCATCGTGTGGGACCACTTTGAGTTGGGAGCGGATCCCCGCTTTGCTGTCTGTCGCCACTGCAAACTCAGCCTAAGCAGGGGTTCATCGACAGGGCATTATGGAACCAGCAGCATGAAGATGCATCTTAAGAGGCAGCACCAGTCGGTCTTGCTGGGGAAAGAGGCGGGCAAGGCGACTGGTTCCAGGGGAAAGCCGAAGGCGGCTGCTGCTGCTGCTGCTGCTGCTGGCACTTCCAGTCTCAGCTCTCCATCTCCCATCCCCACAAGGGTTAGGCAGGCAACCCTGCCGGAAATGGGGTGGGGGAAGTATGGAACCACAAGATGGCGTTTTCCAACGCCCTCCCAGATCACCACGTCAATCGGTGAGATGGTGGCGTTGGACGACCAGCCATTCAGCCTCGTCGACAACGCAGGCTTCAAGAGGCTGATGGCGCTTGTGGTGCCATACTACAAGCTGCCGTGTCGCACCACCCTGAGCAGGCGGGTGGTGCCTTCCCTGTACCGTTCCTGCAGGGAGTTAGTGCTGGGTCGTCTGTGCCAGGCAGAGGCACGGATGGTGCACTTCACCTCGGACATTTGGTCCAGCGAGGGCGGAGTGCACGCTTACCTGTCCCTGACGGCACACTGGTGGGCAGCCGTGGGGCAGGAAGGATCCAGCACTACAGGGACTGGCAAGGAGGGCTACTGCTGGGCCCTCCTCCACACGCAAGTGATGGACCAGTCCCACATGGCAGGGGAGATTACGGAGGCCATGAACCGCATGGTGGATGGGTGGCTAGCTGGGCAGAAGGTCACCCGCGGTTACATGGTCACGGACGGGGGAGCCAACATGGTGAAGGCGGTGCGCGACGGCGGATTTGAGGGCGTCCGCTGCATCGCGCACGTCTTGAACCTGGTGGTGAGGGATGGCCTTGGGATGGGCAGCAGCAAGCCCAACCTCGGTCCCCTGTCCGGGATCCGTAACCTCCTGGAGAGCTGCAGAAAGGTGGCAGGCCATTTCCACCACAGCGTCAAGGGCAGTCGCTTGCTGCGGGAGAAGCAGGAGGAGTTGAATCTCCCGCAGCACAGGCTAGTGCAGGATGTGGTGACACGCTGGAACTCCACCTACCTGATGCTGGAGCGGATGGTGGAGCAACAGCGTGCCATCCACGACTTGTTCAGGGTCAGGGACATGGGCGTCCACCACCTGGGCAAGCAGCAGTGGGACGCCATGTCCCAGCTGGTGGCGGTCCTCAAGCCGTTCCTGAACGCCACCGAGACCCTGAGCAAAAGCTCTGCCCTCCTCAGCCAGGTGATCCCTGTATGCAGGCATCTCCAGAAACAGATGGGCGACTTTCTGGAGTACAGGGATCCCGTCACCGGCAGGCGCTTCGAGCCCGAGGTCCGCGAAGCGGTGACTAGGCTGAGGGACGGCGTGACGCGGAGGCTGGAGCCCATCCAAACCGACAGGGTCCACATGTTGGCAGCCATGTGCGACCCTCGTGTGAAGGATGGGCTTTGTGGGCCAAATAGCAGGCAGCACTGGGTGGAAACGCTGGTGGGCGAAGTGCGGGCGGCATGGGCCAAGAGGGTGGGGCAGAGTGAGGCAGAGGAGCAGGCCACCCCTCCCCGCAGCAGCACCAGCAGCACCAGCAGCAGCCTCACCTGCATCCCTCCCAGCAGCAGCACAGGCGAGGGGTATTGGGAAGAGGCTCTGCACACCGTGTTTGGGCAGAGACCCTCCCCAGCCACCAGCCAGGATGACGCTGCAACCACCGTGCAGCGTTACCTGTCAGAGCCCATCGAGGACTCCTCCATGGACCCCCTGGCCTACTGGTCATCCCGTTTTCAGATTTGGCCGGACCTGGCGCGGGTGGCCATGGATCGACTCAGCTGCCCACCCACCAGTGTTCCAAGCGAGAGGGTGTTCTCTATGGCGGGCGACATAGTGACCCCTCACCGCTCTCGCTTGGAGCCGGACTTGGTGGAGCAGCTGGTCTTTCTGAAGGGCAATCTCCCCCTGCTGGGATACCCCACCCTCAAGCCCTCGTGGGAGTGACAGGCAGGCTCCCTTTAATTCCACCCCTCCTTGGGTTGGCAGGCACACTACAGTTCAGGCAGGCTGGTTTTTTCTCTGTAGGCACTAGGCAGAGTTTGTCACCGTGCGTGTGTGTGACTGAATGTGAGGGCAAAGCACCGCACTTGAGTTCATTTCATTTCTGTGGCGTCCGGTACAGCTTAGTCAACTCATCCGGATAGTTTTCCACCCAGTTCCAAAAGACTCCATTTATTTATTTATTTATTTATTTATTTATTTAATTAATTACATTTATATACCGCCCCACAGCCGAAGCTCTCTGGGCGGTTTACAACCGTTTGTCCATGATTGACTGCACGTTTAGGTGAGGTGCAAGCAGGGGGCAAGGCAATGCCTGGCACCACCACCACTAGCCAGGCTGCCTCTCTCCAGCAGTCCACGGGTCGCCCTTTGGAGTGCCCTGGGAGTGGAAGACGTACTCCCTGATCCAGAAGTATGGTTTTTTGAGAAGCAAACAGGCGAGTCCTCGCCTTTGAGAAGCAACCTTTCACTTGAACTCATGGAAGTCATTGACTTCAGCACAGCCACTACATAGAGGCTGTGGACCTCTGGGTGACTCCATCAGTGTGCTGATTTTGAGAAGCAACCTTTCACTGAAACTCATTCACTTCCCCAATTGAGGGTGAGGGAGGTTACACTCCAGCAGTCCACGGGTCGCCCTTTAGATAGCTCGGGGATCAAATGGAGTCCTTGATCTGTGTGCTGATTTTGAGAAGCAACTTTTCACTGAAACTCATTCACTTCCCCAATTGAGGGTGAGGGAGGTTACACTCCAGCAGTCCACGGGTCGCCCTTTAGATAGCTCGGGGATCAAATGGAGTCCTTGATCTGTGTGCTGATTTTGAGAAGCAACCTTTCACTGAAACTCATTCACTTCCCCTATGTGCGGGAGGTACTCCAGCAGTCCACCGATCGCCCGTAGCACAGCCACTAGCAAAGCCACTACAGTGGATGCTCTCTTCTCTCTCTCTCCTCAGTCTCATCCTCTTCCTCTTCCCCTTCTGCTGTAACCCGTCTTTGAGAAGCAAGCTTTCACTTAAACTCATCATTCACTTCCCCAACTGAGGGAGGTAAAGTCCAGCAGTCCACGGGTCGCCCTTTGGAGTGCCCTGGGAGTGGAAGACGTACTCCCTGATCCAGAAGTATGGTTTTGAGAAGTAAGCTGTCACTTCAACTCATGAGCCTCTGTGCAAAAGCTGTCCTTGTGTGTGTGGTTGTGAGTGTTACTGCAGCTGCCTGTCTCGCTGCGAAAATGAAACAGGCAAGTCCTCGCCTTTGAGAAGCAACCTTTCACTTAAACTCATGGAAGTCATTGACTTCAGCACAGCCACTACGTACAGGCTGTGGTCCTCTGGGTGACCCGATCAGTGTGCTGATTTTGAGAAGCAACCTTTCACTGAAACTCATTCACTTCCCCAATTGCGGCTGGTACTCCAACAGTCCACCGAACGCCCATAGCACAGCCACTTCGTGCATAGGGACAGTTTAAGTTTCCTCCTGAGAAGCAAGCTGTCACTTCAACTCATGGACTTCCCCTATGTGCGGGTGGTACTCCAGGTGTCCACCGATCGCCCATACCACAGCCACTTAGTGTGTAGTGTACGGACAGTTTAATTTTCCTGAGAAGTGAGCACTCACTTCAACTCATGACAGCCATTGACTTCACCACAGCCACTACTGTGGATGCTGTGGTCCTCCAGGATGTGGGGATAAGTAGCAGTCGCTGGTCGAGCTTCTCTCCCCAGTCTCATATGGAGCAATTTTGAGCTCTCACTTCGACTCCAAGTTCAGACACTTGAGCACAGCCCCTACGGTGGAGGCACAGCTGGCCGTGCCTCTCTCCCCAACCACTGACTGCACAGGGACAGTTTAAGTTTCCTCCTGAGAAGTGAGCACTCACTTCGACTCATGACAGCCATTGACTTTACCACAGCCACTTCCTGGTGGATGCTTTGTTCCACCAGGATGTGGGTGAGGAGGATTAGTTGCAGCAGCTGGCCGTGCCTCTCTCCCCAACCACTGACTGCACAGGGACAGTTTAAGTTTCCTCCTGAGAAGTGAGCACTCACTTCAACTCATGACAGCCATTGACTTCACCACAGCCACTACTGTGGATGCTGTGGTCCTCCAGGATGTGGGGATAAGTAGCAGTCGCTGGTCGAGCTTCTCTCCCCAGTCACATATGGAGCAATTTTGAGCTCTCACTTCGACTCCAAGTTCAGACACTTGAGCACAGCCCCTACGGTGGAGGCACAACTGGCCGTGCCTCTCTCCCCAACCACTGACTGCACAGGGACAGTTTAAGTTTCCTCCTGAGAAGTGAGCACTCACTTCGACTCATGACAGCCATTGACTTTACCACAGCCACTTCCTGGTGGATGCTTTGTTCCACCAGGATGTGGGTGAGGAGGATTAGTTGCAGCAGCTGGCCGTGCCTCTCTCCCCAACCACTGACTGCACAGGGACAGTTTAAGTTTCCTCCTGAGAAGTGAGCACTCACTTCAACTCATGACAGCCATTGACTTCACCACAGCCACTACTGTGGATGCTGTAGTCCTCCAGGATGTGGGGATAAGTAGCAGTCGCTGGTCGAGCTTCTCTCCCCAGTCTCATATGGAGCAATTTTGAGCTCTCACTTCGACTCCAAGTTCAGACACTTGAGCACAGCCCCTACGGTGGAGGCACAGCTGGCCGTGCCTCTCTCCCCAACCACTGACTGCACAGGGACAGTTTAAGTTTCCTCCTGAGAAGTGAGCACTCACTTCAACTCATGACAGCCATTGACTTCACCACAGCCACTACTGTGGATGCTGTGGTCCTCCAGGATGTGGGGATAAGTAGCAGTCGCTGGTCGAGCTCCTCTCCCTGGTCTCGTCCCACCCCTCTTCCGCTGTAACGCCCTCTTTGAGAAGCAAGCTGTCACTGAAACTCATGAAAGCCATAGACTTCCGAAGCAACCTTTCACTTCAACTCATTGACTTCCCCTTTGAGAAAAAGCTAAGCTCCAGTAATGCACCATTTTTCCGTGGGACAGCTCTCTTATGAGAAGCTGCACTGGATATGCAGCAGTGCCACGGCTTTGAGAAGCCGAGACCCATCCCAGCCACCGGGAACCGGAGGAAAACTCCAGCAGTCCACGGGTCGCCCTTTAGATAGCTCGGGGATCAAATGGAGTCCTTGATCTGTGTGCTGATTTTGAGAAGCAACCTTTCACTGAAACTCATTCACTTCCCCTATGTGCGGGAGGTACTCCAGCAGTCCACCGATCGCCCGTAGCACAGCCACTAGCAAAGCCACTACAGTGGATGCTCTCTTCTCTCTCTCTCCTCAGTCTCATCCTCTTCCTCTTCCCCTTCTGCTGTAACCCGTCTTTGAGAAGCAAGCTGTCACTTCAACTGACTGCATAGGGACAGTTTAAGTTTCCTCCTGAGAAGTGAGCACTCACTTCAACTCATGGACTTCCCCAATTGCGGCTGGTACTCCAACAGTCCACCGAACGCCCATACCACAGCCACTTAGTGTGTACGGACAGTTTAAGTTTCCTCCTGAGAAGTGAGCACTCACTTCAACTCATGACAGCCATTGACTTCACCACAGCCACTACTGCGGATGCTGTGGTCCTCCAGGATGTGGGTGAGGATTAGTCGCAGCAGCTGGTCCAGCTCCTCTCCCTGGTCTCGTCCCACCCCTCTTCCGCTGTAACGCCCTCTTTGAGAAGCAAGCTGTCACTGAAACTCATGAAAGCCATAGACTTCCGAAGCAACCTTTCACTTCAACTCATTGACTTCCCCTTTGAGAAAAAGCTAAGCTCCAGTAATGCACCGTTTTTCCGTGGGACAGCTCTCTTTCGAGAAGCTGCACTGCATATGCAGCAGTGCCATGGCTTTGAGAAGCCGAGACCCATCCCAGCCACCGGGAACCGGAGGAAAACTCCAGCAGTCCACGGGTCACCCTTTAGATAGCTCGGGGATCAAATGGAGTCCTTGATCTGTGTGCTGATTTTGAGAAGCAACCTTTCACTGAAACTCATTCACTTCCCCAATTGCGGCTGGTACTCCAACAGTCCACCGAACTCCCATAGCACAGCCACTTAGTGTGTACGGACAGTTTAATTTTCCTGAGAAGTGAGCACTCACTTCAACTCATGACAGCCATTGACTTCACCACAGCCACTTCTCGGTGGATGCTTTGTTCCACCAGGATGTGGGTGAGGAGGATTAGTTGCAGCAGCTGGTCGAGCGTCTCTCCCCAGTCTCGCAATTCAAGTTATCTGAGAAGTGAGCTTTCACTTCGACTCATGGACTTCCCCTATGTGCGGGTGGTACTCCAGCAGTCGACCGATCGCCCATACCACAGCCACTTAGTGTGTACGGACAGTTTAAGTTTCCTCCTGAGAAGTGAGCACTCACTTCAACTCATGACAGCCATTGACTTCACCACAGCCACTACTGCGGATGCTGTGGTCCTCCAGGATGTGGGGATTAGTAGTAGTCACTGGTCGAGCTTCTCTCCCCGGTCTCGTCCCACCCCTCTTCCGCTGTAACCCTGTCTTTGAGAAGCAAGCTGTCACTTCAACTCATGGACTTCCCCTCAGAGAAAAAGCTAAGCTCCAGCAGTCCACCGATCTCCCGTAGCACAGCCACTACGTTTCCTGAGAAGTGAGCTCTCACTTCAACTCGTCTTGTAGTGCGCCCGCCGAGTTGAGCACAGCCACTACAGTGGAGGCGCCTGCCCGCCTGCCTGGGAGCCGTCCTTGTGAGGTAGCTGGATCTGCTGGGACTGACTCCCCCACAGATCTATGGCTTACTTGTGCAAGGTACCAGCTTTTCTGGGCCCGCCAACCCATGCCTGCCTGCCTGTCTGCCCGCCTCCCCCGGGGTGCTGCTGTGGTGGGGCATCTGCCAGGACTGACTACTCGCCTGCTCTGCCCGCCTGGTGCCTGGGAGATGGGCTTTGCGGTTCGTGCCCAGCACCCTCCGGCACGCTTGCTCCCAGTCGTCCTCCTCTGTGCCCCTCAAGGCGTAACTGCTGGCTTAGAAAGAAACAACCAGCCATCTTTGCCTCACTTGCTCCTTGCGCCCGCTTACGGGTTGGTTTGCTATGCGTTAGTGCTCAAGCCATCCTTGCGGCACTACAATGCATGCTGCCTGCCTGCTTTCCCTCCCTTCTCCCCTTCCCGCCTTGCAGCGATGGTGTATGTGTCTTGCTTTGACTAAGGGGAGAAGTCCTTCCTGCGCTCACTTAGACTTTATCAAGTTCAATAATCCCTTTTTCAAATGTGCCAGAAGATTTAGGGTTATCTCGTGGCATGTTGGGATTGCCTTGGAACTGGCCCCATTGAGCTGTCTGCAATTGCAACTTTAAATCCCTGACATACTGGAGTGTTCAAATTTCAAAAGTTCCCCTAACATCAGGGGATGATGGGATTGCCTTGAAACTTGGTGTCCATGGGGACACATGGGTAAGCTGTCATGGGACCAAAGGATAGGTTTCTGACGTGCAAATTGACGTAGTTGTAGAATGGGACTTGATTTGGGGTGAGTTAAAAAGTTTAAGCCGCGCCAAAAATCAGGGGATGATGGGATTTGCTTGCAACTTGGCGTGCATGTGGACACATGGATAAGCTCTCATGGTGCCGAGTTTGAGGTTTCTAACATGCAAATTGACGGAGCTATCCCAAGGGGTGTGAATGGGGTGCCCAATTTTCATAAATTCCCCAAAAATCAGGGGATGATGGGATTGCCTTGAAACTTGGCGTCCATGTGGACACGTGGATACGCTATCATGGTGCCAACTTTGGGGTTTCAAACATGCAAATTGACGTAGTTGTAGAATGGGACAATTTGGGGTGAGTTAAGCCATGCCAAAAATCAGGGGATGATGGGATTTGCTTGCAACTTGGCGTGCATGTGGACACATGGATAAGCTCTCATGGTGCCGAGTTTGAGGTTTCTAACATGCAAATTGACGGAGCTATCCCAAGGGGTGTGAATGGGGTGCCCGATTTTCATAAATTCCCCAAAAATCAGGGGATGATGGGATTGCCTTGCAACTTGGCGTGCATGTGGACACGTGGATAAGCTATCATGGTGCCGAGTTTGAGGTTTCTAACGTGCAAATTGACGGAGCTATCTAAAGGGGTGTGAATTAGGGTTATGGGTGGTGCGTTAGAGGGTAGAGCCGCGCCAAAAATCAGGGGATGATGGGATTTGCTTGCAACTTGGCGTGCATGTGGACACATGGATAAGCTCTCATGGTGCCGAGTTTGAGGTTTCTAACATGCAAATTGACGGAGCTATCCCAAGGGGTGTGAATGGGGTGCCCGATTTTCAAAAATTCGCCAAAAATCAGGGGATGATGGGATTGCCTTGAAACTTGGCGTGTGTGTGTATACGCCCATGAGGTGTCATGGTGCCAAACGTGAGGTTTCTAACTTCAACGGAAAAAAAGTTGTTTACTTTTTTAGCTTTCAATGCAACCCTATGGGGGGGCAAAAACGGAGCTCCGGATCCGGATCCGGAGCTCCGAGCGGAGCGGAGCGGAAGTGGGCGGAGCGGGGGCGGAGCGGAGCGACCCGCTCCGGAAAATGGCGGATCTGCAAGTGAAGCGGAGCGGGGGGTCCGTGCACACCCCTACGATATCAGACGTACCCAGGTGACATGGATCAACCACGGACCCAGCAGTAACCAAGCCACCCAGGGCGATGTGTAAAGAAGGCCTTCTAAGCCAGAGTAGTCTCCATTAGTTTTAAAAGGAATTTTACCAGCAGAGCTGTACATTCCAGTTGTATTAGCCAATATAGTATGGTATTCCCAGAACTGGAAGCATGTCTCGAATCTATGGATTCTATTACAATAATTCCAAACTCATGAGAAGACTGAGATAGAAGAATGAAGGAATAATATTCCCCTGTTCCATTTATGCACACATTTCATTTGGATGTGCTCTTTAACTGTCTCGTTCATTCTGGCTTATGAAAATGTTTCATGGAGTGATGATCATGGAGGTAGAAGAGGGAAGGAATATTAAGGTAAAAGTATTTTGGATAACCTCCCAGAACTGGCTCCAGTTCTTATTGTCAAGCTCTGCCTGTAACATCAGTTTTACAGGGCAGTGTTAGGTTCTAAAGTCAAAATAGGTTATGAGACTTCGTATGAAGATTTAGGTTTAACGTGAAATAGAGCATCATCACACAGAGGAAAATTGTGTTTGCTTACCGTCGCTTCTCCGCCTGCACATTTGTCCCTCATTACTTCCTCTTTTGAAAGAAGAAGTAAACAACCTGCACGTTGCCCATTCAGTGGGCTGTTTTGATCCCATTGCTTCTCCTGCACACAGCAGCAGATAGCAGCAACTTCTGTCTTTAAAAAGAAGGCTAGAAAGGGTGGGAGGCATGCGGGAGGCAGACGATGTTGTGAGAGGGACCCGCGGGAATCCGTGAGTGCCCAGTAATGAGCGTGCACTAAAACGCTCATCCGATGGAGCTCATACTGTGCTGAGTTCAAGCTATTTTTGTCTAAATCTTTTGTGGTGGAAGTAACATGGAATGATTGTTATTTATTTATTTATTTATTTAAAAATTTCTTGTCTGCCTTTCAGGGCAGAAGCCTTCACAAGGCGGCTTACAACAATAAAATACATAAAACATTAAAAGCAATAACATATTAAATATATTAAAAGAAATAAAACAGCAATTAAAACAATAAAGCCAGGAGGAACAACAATAGCAGCAATAATAACAGCAATAACGATACTCATCATGTGAATGCCATGGTAAAGGCTTTCTGAGGGGTAGCCTGTTATGACAAAAAGAGTCTTACCTAAAGGCAACACCTAAATAGGACACCTGCGGAATCAGATCAAAGGTCCATCTAGTCCAGCATTCTGTTCCCCACAGAAGCTAGCCAGATGCCTCTGGGAAGCCCACAAGTACTGTCTCTGACCTTAGGGAGTCCATATAGCAGATTTAGTGTGCAATCCTATTGATTGCGCAGTCGCTGATTGTAAGCCCCTGAACTTGGATGCTTACGATCATCCTATGTAGGGCAGGAGGAGCGGCAGAGGTGATCTTCACCTCCCCGTCCTCCCACCCTGCATATTTCACTAGGCTGTCCTTAAAGTGGGAGGGAAGGAGGCTGGAGAAGCTTCAAAATAGCTTACAACGGCCTTATCAGCTTTACATTTCAGCATGTCCGTGGAACCGTGCTCCTGGCTGTGTGTCTGCTGCAAAGTTTTGACTTCTGCTGGGCCCATTCTTCTCCCTCTTCTTCAGGCCTCGCTCCCTTCCTACAGCCGTGGGGGATCTGCTGTCTAGTAGCAATCTCAGGGAGGGAGATGACATTTCGTATTCCGTTCCTGCTGCAGCTGCTTTGCCAGTGTTAGTTAGGATTCTAAAGAAACGTGAGCCAATGGAGTTGTTGCCAAGGTCATCATATGTTTCCGTTTTGTTCTCCTTGCAACAGCCAGCTAGGCCAGAAGGGACTGTCAGTGCCATTTATCACTGAGAGAGTAAGAACGGTCACAGCAGCATGGGCTTTGCGTAATATGGCACAAGAAAGAAAAGTGCTGATGGCACGTAGTGGATACAATTTACTCATTGTCCACAGATGGGCAAGTGAGCGACGTCATGAATTTAGGTCTGTACAAAGCTCATGAAGGTCCAGACACGCTGGCTAGATCTACACTACTGCTTTATAGCGGTACTGAAGTGCACTGATAACTGTTAGGGCACATCACACTTCCCATATATCACTTTTGCTTTCTGTTCCACATTATCCAAAATACTGAAACAAATGCCATTGTGTGTCCTATGAGGTATAAATGTGCAAGAGGGATATAGGCCTAATCTGCACCTGCAGCCCTTTCACAAGAGAGGAGGGGTGATTGCGAGTTTTCCTGCTTCCACGATCAGTGCTCACGGGGCACATGCCACTGATGTTTCCAGCAAGTAAAAGAGAGCCGTTGCGGGTGAATGTGGGCCCCATGGTGGCGGGTTTGAATGTGTATCGGTAGAAGTGGGCGGGACTAGGCAGATAGCTATGGGGCACAGACTTTTTTAATAACTTCTGACAGATGCGTACCAGCGCAGATACACTGCAACACAAGGAGAGATAGGTACTGTGCCAAAATGTGCTCCTACACAGATATATGTTTGCGTTTTTTTAAAAAGAGACACTCACGATAAAACCCGCCGATGCCCATGCCCCTCACAGGTCATAGGCTGTTGGCTGATCCCGGAACTCTTGACGAACAGCAACGACCTCGCAAAGGGAGGGCACACTGACCGCAGACGTCAGGATTGTAGCGAAAGAGGGGGAGGGGAATGTGACAAAACCAGTCAGTGATACTCTTGAATAACTGAGGGATGGACCCAAGATCACTGCACGGTTAGCCATGCTTCATGTGGCCCGGTAGGGATGACTTTGATATTATTCAGGAATAAAGAGCTGGTGTAGACACAGCCATAGAGTTACCATGATGGGATCGTAATGACTTGACACAAGGTGCAGATCTGGCCAAAGTTTTCAGGAAAGGGTGTGGAACAGGATACCTGACAACGGTTGGACGGGCCTGTTTTTTGCCTAGTTCCTAATCCACAAGTACCTCAACTTCTGTGCAGCTGACTTGTTCGGTTATGAGCACAGCTTTAAAAAGTCAGTTCTTCAGGCAACTCATATACCTTTTCTGTGCTAGGTTTCATGTCAACAGCATTTTGGAAGGCTGACTAAATGAGCAAAGGGGAAGGAGCCTTTAAATTAAAAGGGGGACCTCTGAATTAAGGTGACTTTAATTCACCCACTGCCTCACTGTGTTTTCACTTAGCACAGACTATGCCGTAAATTTGTGCTCAAACGGAAGTATAGTTAGAGCCAGGAAGATTAGATGCATAGCAAACGAAATGCTTTTTGTGTCTGTGGCAAAGCAGGTGTTATAGCTTACTTCAGAGAGCTTTAATAGTTGCTGAGCGATCGCAAAGCCACCAACTTGCGCCCGCCCAGCCGAAGCCTAGAGCAGCTCTGGGAGGGCGGCTGCACGTGTTCCCGGAAGTCTGGGTGGTTTTGGAAGTCCAAAATGTGTGGTTTAAGGCCCTCCAGGGTTCCATCCGGGGGTGGTTGACATCACAGCGGCAAAGGAGAGCCCCAGATGGAAGCCTGGAGGAGAGCCTTAAACCGCACGGGGTTTTATGGTTTTGTTTTTTGCAGCAGCCCGGACAAAACAGGGGGAAACTGGGATTTCCCCCCGGACACGGTTTGCCCCCAACCCCCATGTCCGGGCAAAACCTGACATATGGTCACCGTATTTAATGGACCTTTGGTCTAATCCAGCAGGACTCTTCTTATGTTCTTAATGGCTTATGTAAAGTAAGAGGGGGGCTGAGGTGACAGGCAGACTGGCCTGTGAGCTCCTGATAGGTGTTATTGGAGAGGGCCACTTCCTCCCTCTCATAGGAAATGTTCATGAGCACCAGGATTCTGCTCAGCATGAGGGGAACCCAGCTGAATGTGGTGGTTTAACTATGTTGACTTCCATGACTTAGCGTGTCGTGTAACCACATTCCTAACCACAGTGTCTACGTAATCACGCTTTAAACAAACTCAGTAACCATTTGCTGCAAAAGGATTAGCGGCCTAACCATGGCTTAGTGTGTCGTCTGAACAGGACTTCTATATTCATTTGAAGAAGGAGCACAGTTAAAAGCTTGACAGTGAAAAAAATAATGGTGGCCTACTTTTTTGGCTTTAAAGGGTTTTGTTTCTGGGAAACTTTGTAGGCATTTTATTGATCCCTGAGGGGTTTTGTTTGTTTGTTTGATCCAGATACCACAAAATGATCCCTATAAAGAAAGATCTCCCACTTTAATAATATTTTAAAAAGAAAAATAACTACCGATTCCTTGACATTAAAATGATTATATATTACTTTGGTGAAAGTTAAATGGCATTATTCCTTTTTCAATTGTAAATTGTGCAAGCTAGATGAAGAATGGTTTCCTGGAACAGCGGAATATTGCTTTTGTGTAGCCAACCAATGGTTGGTTTTGTACCAGAAAATCAGAGGGGGTCCCATTCCATTCCAGAGAGTAGTTCCTAACATCTATGGGACTGAGGATGAGACCAATAAAGGAAAAAAACAAACAAATAAATGTCAACATATAATGCTGTGCAATTCTTCATAAAATCTGCTCCAGCCCAGTGAACTTGGAGGCTGTAATTCCTGACATGCCTTGTCCACTACACATCCTAGGACTGATTCCCTTTGCTTGGGAAGCGAATAAAGTAAATCTTTAAATGTGGAACATTTAATATGCCTTTTTCTGGGAGGAAAAAAACTCTTTTCTTTTAGCTTTTTGCCGCCATGGCATTTGTTTTAACAGTTCTTTTTCTCTCAGTAACTTTTACCACTTAGGGAGAAATCTGCACTCCCTGTGAGGTGGCCAAGGGACCAACAGATGCTGAGGAACTACCTCTCTGCCAGCAAAGAGGAGGTCCATTACTGGAGATCCTCACAGGACATCTGCAGAACTTTCTGCTGCTGTGGTTGCTCCGCTGCTGGTGGAGCCAAGAATGGAGTGTTGATGGGTGGACAAAAATCCATAAGATTGTGGGCTTCCTTGCTACCCCAACATGCCTCCAGAGCCAAAAGCCACCCTTGCCTGAGAACTAGTATCGTTAAATCCCCCACTATAATTAATGGGAAGGGTGAGACCAACAACAATACCTCCCCACACATACCTCTCACCCTGGCTGGCATGAACCAGTAGAGCTTAAGAGATGGATTTTCATCCCACCACCACCAGTAGGACTGCTTTGGCCAGTTAGTCTGGGCACAGACCATCACAAGTTTGATGTGCATGGTTAACATAGAAAGCTCTATGAATACAAACACTCCTGGTGTAAGAGATCAACAAGACAGCGCTGGGCCCGTTAATTGCCAAATTGATAATAAAAATATTCACAAGTGCAATTGTGCCAAATAGTTTACAGTTGTATACTATCAATCAGAGTTTCAAAACAATTATATCAGTTATTCTTGTCTATTTTATTTATTTATTTATTTATTTATTTATTTATTTATTTATTTTATTACATTTATATACCGCCCCACAGCCGAAGCTCTCTGGGCGGTTTACAACAATTAAAAATAGTAAGCATTAAAAGTATGCAAAAATTTTAAAAACATAAAAACAGTATAAAAACAACAGTATCCAGTATTTAACAGCAATCATGACAGTAACGTCTGGTTTATTTAACAACTACGGCAGTAATGGCTACGGAACATTATTTCTATTATCTGGTGTATCTCCATTTCGACTCTATGAGATCTTCATCAGGAATTCCTATAAATCTAATAAGTTCAATAATAATTTACAATAACTGATAACGTTGCAAAAATAATAATTGCACTTCCTGAATAGGCAATTTCTATCATTGGAATACTGGTCCCAATAAAGGCAAAATAGTGTTTTTTTATAAATTGGTTGAAAGTGAGGCAATCCCTGATTCATGCAGCTCACCCTCCCCAGAATGTGTAAATACTCTGCAGACAGCCGGACAGCCGATGCTGCCACAGCAGGCCAGACATATTGCTATTGGGATCCTTGCTTTTCTTATTTTGTTTAGCATAGAAAGCTAAGAACATAAGAAGAGCCATGCTGGATCAGACCAAGGGTCCATCTAGCCCAGCACTATGTTCACACAGTGGCCAACCAGCTGTAGCAAACACACAAGCAGGACACGAGTGCAACAGCACCCTCCCACCCATGTTCCCCAGCAACTGGTGTACATAGGCTTGCTGCCTCTGATACTTTATACCAATCAAGACACGAGTCCATGTAATTCAGTTTCGTCTTCTCTGTCTGGACGTTGCTGTCCAGCGTCTTGGGCAGAGATCTTTTCCATCACTTGTTGCCTGACCCTGTTATTGAGAAGCTGTGGGGTTGTACCTGGGACCTCGTGACTGCCAAGTATGTATTCTACTACGGCGCTGTAAAGTTAAACAAACTCAGGCAGGGGCAGGATAGGGCCTCCCAGTACCCTCCCTCTGTACCTAACAGCTGATTGGAAGGATTTAAGATTGTTGTTTTTATACTGCTATGCACACAAAATTGACCACAATTGTGCTCATTAAAGAAAAATGGAATGCAGTGAGTTGGCAGCAACATCATCCGGATTCTCTGTAAAAACTGAATGAATGAAGGATTCCATTCCCAACTAAATGGCTAGTATGGAAGCAGCCTAAGTAATCAAATATATACTGCATTACATGAGCTCAGCAGCTTTCAGCCTGAGTACGGACATTATTTTGAATGTCACATTGAAAAACAAAACCTATAAAAGTTTATTTGGCAGTTGAAGGAGAAAATATGCAGCAATATATATATATATATATACATACATATTTGACAGTTTCCTCTGTATTCTGGTTGATGCTTTTTTTACTTGTGTCTTTCTAGAAGGGCATCTGAAAATCATGGCAATCAAATTTCCCTTTTATTGTATTCCAAGGTATAATCGACTACAGGGGACCAAACTTATGCTCCTTATTTTATACAATTATCTCTGGCTCTGAAGCAGGGGTGTCTTCAGTTTCACAGTTTTATGTTCCATATTGTTTCAATAACACTTAGACTGAAGGGATTTAAGATGGCTGATTATAGCTTAAGTGAAATAATGAGTTGCAAAAAACTACACAAATTCTACTGTTGTAAAAAAAAAACCCACGGATTTTGTTCTGTAGGTTTCCATATGCACACCGGTTTGAAATTGCACAAGTATATCATTGCAGAGTAAATAACATGTTTTCTATATGGGTATCAACACCTCCCCTTGTGCCATTGAGGCAATGTCCCCAGTTCATATATTACCACAAGGGGGTTTGGGACTAGGATTTAGGAATAGAGTAGGTAGGTAGGTTAGGACCATGTATAGATTGTTATTATTATTATTATTAATAATAATAATAATAATAATAATAATAATATAATATACCACTGGCTATGGAACAGGAAATGGGGACATGGGGAAAGGTGAAGGCGACATGGACATTTAGAGAACTCTGGAGGCTAGACTGGAACACCAGAAGGGCTGGATTTGACCTGAGGTTCCCCGCCTCCATGTGCATATGACCTCCTATATTAGTGATCTCCCTCCCTCTCTCCTTCTTATGCTCTTTCTTTTTAATGGAGAAGAACTGGCCTGATTTGGAACCCTACATGACCATGTGCAAACATAGAGTGCCTTGTAAACAGGAAGGGTGGCACCTCTTGTATTCCGAGGGCCTTGGATTCCTAGAAATAAGAATGTGAATGCAGATTAAGCTCAACAGAGTCCACTACTGCATGCAGCCACAAACAAGCTCCCATTCTTCCTTCAAGAACAGGCCCAGCCCAAGGCAGGTCGCTGCCTGACGCATGGACCCGCCGCCTCCCTCCTGATCTGGCTCTTGCCCGCTTACTTTTCTTGTCGTGCGACTGGCTCCTGCTCACCCGCCAGCTAAGTTGGTTGGGTTAGTTTTCTTTGCGCACATATGCATACCTGCCTCTCCAGCACATTGCCCATCTGTACATTGGGCAAAGTATTGTGGGAAATACCAGAACTTCTGGGACCTCTCACAATAATTTGCCCGACCTCGTGGAGGCACTACGCAGCTCCTGAAGGTGGAAACACAAACACCATAGCTTTGGGGTAAAATTAGGGCCTCTTTATTTACACATGGAGATTCTCACTCCATGGATCTGTGCATGAACGTGTGGGAATCAAGTTGCTTAACTATAGGCCTTAGCCTGTCCCTCAGGGCGAGCAACTCAGTTGTAAATTGGAGTCGGGTAACCCGGCCCCTTTTTCAACTACACTTGAGTGTTTGGTGAGACTGCTCCACTTCATCCCCACTCTGGCTGCATAGCCGAGTAGATGAGGCCAGAAGGTCTCCAAAGGCAAACCATATCCTGGCACACAAGCTGCAAAGCCCGCGAGGAGCAGGACTTCTGATTTGCCAATCACCATAAAGGTGCCAGAGTGCTCACTGTCCCTATTCTGCATTTCCACGATTCCCGCACAAACCCTGCCATTAAGATTGACCTACTTATCCTCCATGTCTAAAGATTAAATCCAGTATGGAGTAGGCAAAAACCTGAGCATCACTAAATGACAGGGAAAATTCCTACTCAGCCCCTCCTGCAAAGGAGGCGACTAGTTTTGTCCCACACTGGCTGTAGGGAGGGAGGAGGGGGGCCAAAATCGAAAGAGGCCGAAGCAACGCCGGGGTGAGCCTTTATAGTCTGGCTTTGCCCCTGCCTCACGTGTACTGCTCGTGTGCCTGGCACACGTACAGGCTCCCCTCCTTTATTTCCACCTCCCCCCTGCAACAACCGCCTCGTGCCCAAACCGTTCCGGGTGGGCGTTAACCGGACTTCTCGGTAACAGCTTGGTCCAACCCGGTGTCCTCCGTCAGCATAGTCATCGTGTGAGTAATAGCCTGTATTGTACATTGTCCCACCCTCTACACAATTCCTGCTCTTTGTTTATTAAGGCTATTAATCCACTGTATCTACTTTTGGTTTCGTTGCAGAACTGAGATCCGAACTCTACACAAGGAGCTTTTCCTTTCTTGCTTGACTACTAATTAATTCTAGTTAGCGATATGCTATGGTGGAATAAAACAATTACATAAGTAGGAAAATACGTTTTCTTTCACTTTCATGAATAATACTCCATTTTCCCTACTCTAAAAAAACAGGAAAGTGCTCTTAAAAACAGAAGTCACATCATCACCAAAAGAACCTGTAAACAGCCGTGAGTACAGAAAGATGAATACACAATAAATGCCTCATGTAGAAAAGCTCTGAGTTGGCCTGAGAGAATGTGTATCCTTTGAAGCCAACCCCTCCCCTCCTCCAGTGGTCCTTTAAGCCATGAGGGGGCTTTCTATTTTGCAGGTTAAAGTGTTCAGGGGCAGGGGAAGAGAAGAAACAGGCTTGGAGGATGTGCATAGGAAATCATGCTTTATCCAAAGTCAACCCTCTTCCCACTCCCATGGTCCTTTAAACTGCGAGGGAGAATGTGGGCTTCTCTAAATGAGCAATTTATAGCACCCTCATGACAAGTCACTCATGGAAGCCTGTCGGTCATTTTGACAACGACGTGAACCTCCTGTGCATCCCCTGCTCCTTCTCCTGGTTATTTTGTGTTGTTTTGTTTTTTAAAAAACTTGAATAGCCCGATTTTTCTGAAATATCTTGGGATTTTCTACCTTGTGGAGCTGAAGCTGCGCTACAAAACACCCACTAGAGGATGCTGTTCTATTCAATACTATGAGGAGGGGAAGTTTTCAATTACAGTCCATATGGTCACCCCTCTCCTCCCATGTAATTCAGCTCATTACAATTGGGCAAGAGAAGCAGGAAGCGAAGCACCAGTAAGCAAACTTGATTTCCCTTTAATCTAAAGAAGCCTTCACTTTAGGGTCCAGGACAAAGGGAATCAAATGGTGGGTTCTTGGCTTCCTTTCACCTACTCTCATCTCCAGCCAAGGGCAGAATGAGGAGAGTGAGTATACTCAGTCCACAGTTCCAGCCATTACTGGAGGTTTGAGCAAGGCTGGGCATCCTTACAAGAATCCAAGATTTTCATGCTGTCATGTCTAACACTACTGCCTCTGTCTTGGGAGAAGATGTTTCAGGTAATCAATCAGAATCAGATTCAGAACTAGAAGATGCAGCGCCAGACACTAGCCAGCCTGTACCAGTGAGGGAGGAAGCTCTCACGGGCGATTCCCCAGCTGGGAGTCAGCCCTCTCCAGAGCTTATCTCCTCAAGGCCAAGTCCTACACACTCAGTGAGAAGTGAGGTTTCTTCCGGAGGTGAGCATCCCGACAAGCTAGCTGATGCTAGGGCCCGCTGGAAGCTCAAACGTACGGCACGGAAGGAAAGCGTGAGAAAGTCGGTTTGATTATGCCAGGACCTGCCTTCACACCAGGCTTCCTGAAGTTATGGGTATTTGAGAAGTAGTTTCCTATTCTTCTTGAGCTGACAATTGTCTTGCTTAGTTTGCATAGTTTTGCCTAGGGAGGCGTTTCCAAGAAGGTAGACTCACTTCAGGTAGAAGAGACGTTTGTTGCTTAATAAAAGCTTTGTAGATTACTTAGCAAGCCTCGTCATTTGCCTCCCATCGAAAGCAGGAGTTTTCTGAGAAACATGACACATGCAAACCATCATCATCTCCTTCCGTATGCACCTACCCTGCGTTCTACCTGTGTCCATTTTTTTTTTGCCTAGAGCATCTGCCCACAGAACACTCTCTTTGCTAATGGTGCAAGGATCAAGACTTGTTCGACTCACTTTATTGTGTAATGAACACTGGTTTGTCTGTGAGTCAGAGCAATCGGAGGACTGCCAGTTTGGCACATGACCAACCTTTATGCATTTTGAATCTGCTACATGCCCTGGGCTGATTTGGTGAATTGTCTCTTTGTCTACAGTCTAGACTCTAGACTGTGCCCACTATCTCCTATCTTTTCCTCCATGGCAAGGGCAAGCTACGGTTTTCCAGGTTCTTAACAGTGGCCTTTTAGACATCTGAAGTTAGCTATCATAACACGAAAGATGACCTAATGTTTCCCCCGCTTTCCTTTGTAGTTCAAAGATGGAAGGTGCTATGCAAAAGCAGTGTGTTTATTACCAGAATGGCAGATTGTCCGTTTCCATCGGAAATAACAGAAAAACTTCAGCAAGGATTCTGTGTTCTTGCCAAACAGCCTAATTTAATGTAGACTGATATCAACCACAGCAAAGGAACCAACAAGCCCTAGAACACTTCCAAATGTATGGAGTTCCTTACTTCTTCATTTCACTTATTCCAAGAACCTTAACATTTCAGAATTGTCTGTAGCCTTCAAGAGTTGCGGAGACAGTCTGGATCTGGTTAAAATGTTGTTGCGGCTGTTTGTCAAATTTCCTTTTTCTCCTCGCCCACATTATTAGTGCCATTGTTAACTTTATCTCTTTTTATCTGTAAATATCCTCTTGGTCTCGGAGTTCTCCCAGATCTCACATGATGTGGGAACGCTTCATAAGGAGTTTTGTTCTCAGTCACACACCATGTGACATGATTTAGCGTGACTTCCTGTTCCAATTACACTGTGAAGACTGGGAATAAGATACACCGTCTATCTGAGGCAGGTTTTGCCAACCTTTCTGAAGGCTGAAGCCAAGTCTATAATTTGAAACGCTTTAAGGCATATGTTTATGCTTTATGCTTGTGTCTCAGGTCAGGAGGACTGTGCTTAAAGAAACTCACAGAAGTACTTCATAGATAGGTTCTGTTTGATAAAATTCCTGGTGGAACTGTGTCAAAGGATGCATGGAATGGAAAAGTCTGTCTTCAGCGAAATAAATGCAGACACCCAGGCCCAGAAGGGATAAAGAACACAAGGAAGAAATCACAATGAGATATTTCTTTGCTTTGTTTGGATTAATTTCTTGAGTGGGGATGGAGAATTTGGGAATCAGGGAAACGTCCATCTAATCTGCCCTCCTCAGCCTGGGGCCTCCAAATGTGTTGGACTACAGAACTTATCATCCACAGCTAGCAAAAGCCACACAGGCCTGTAATGATGGGAGATGTAGTCAAACACATTTGGAGTGCTGTGGGTTAGAGAAGGCTGATCTAGATCAACAATAGAGCCAGTCCTGGTACAGCTTGCAGCAGTGAGAGAATGCACGTTTGGTCAAAAACCTATGACTGACATATCTTCCATTAATTTGTGTTTTTAAAGTTATTTAAGGTAAGGGCCACCACGACATCTTAAAGAAATATATTTGATAAAATATGTATTATGGAAACAAATGTTTTCGTTTGGCGTTTTGCTTGTGGGTCGGATGCCCTAAAGAGCATTTCTGGCCTTCCTGAACATCTCACTTACAGATAAGCCAATAGATTGTGCGCCCTCAAGGGGGAAAGCTAGTTCCTTTGGGTTAGATCCAGATTTTGGTCATATAGAGTAGACCCATTGTAATAAATGGCACTTGAGTTAGTCATGACTAGCTTAAGTCTCAATGATTTCAGTGGGGGTTTACATGTGATTAACTCAGGACCCAAGCTTGTATGTACAATCCTGTCATTATTTGAAATTACAGCATGACCATTCTCTGGTCAGATTTTATCAGGAACTGGGTCAGCACAACTGGGTCAGGTTGTCCCTTCTAGTCTCCACATAAAAAAATACAGCCAACCTTGTGGCCAAGGAGAATGGTTAACTGGGCAGCAGACATTTCCAAAAGGCATACAATGGTCACTTGTGGCTAGGTGACTAGCAGGGCCTGAAGGAATGGGAAGGAAACTTGGGTAGAAGCAGGTGGCCGAAAAATATCAACATTCTCCTCATAGAGAAAGGAACGCTTAAAGAGAGAGGACATCCCTAGATTTTAATTTAAATGTTATTTAGAAGACGAATACTCTTAAGCAGACTTCTTCAGCCTGGTGCCCTCCAGATATGGTGGATTCTGGGAGTTGTAGTCCAAGACTGATCTCTTCCAGCCAGCCTACCCAGCTGAATTTTAAGATGCCTTTTAATAATGTGCTGCCTTTTAATAAAGTATTAGTTTTATATGTTTTTAATCAATTATATGTGTTTTATGGTGTTTTGTAGTTGTGTTGCACCCTGCCTTGATCCAGAGGGAGAGGCGGGTAAGAAAATTATTATTATTATTATTATTATTATTATTATTATTTATTATTATTATTATTATTATTGAGGGCACCAGGTTGGGGAAGGCTGCTCTTAAGTATGCTGCAGTGCTGGAAATATAATGAAATCAGATCAGCAATAACATTCAAGAGCTAAACTAATCTTCTTCATTTGCGTTAAAAACAGTTGTAAAGCCATCCACAAGCAGGTTACCAAGCAATTTGGTTGCATAGCCTGCAGCCTGCCAGGTATGACATGCAAATTACAGTAACAAATGAACACTTATTTGACTTTAAAAAGGAGCTAGTCTTTATTTAAAAAGAAGTAATGAAAGGACAAGTGCACTTTTAGCTTCTCTGTTCATTACAAATGGCATGGTTAATCCAACACTCTAAGTTATCTGGTTTGTTGTATGTCCCCCATCTTAAAGAACAAAACAAAAAAACAAAAAAAGGAAGGACAGAAGGAAGGAAGGAAGGAAGGAAGGAAGGAAGGAAGGAAGGAAGGAGTACTGGGTGGAGAGGAGGAGATGAAATCTTAAAGATACACAAAACATGGTTTATTAGGTCCAACATGTTTTGAAGTACACTTCTTCAGGAGCGTTACAAAAAAGAACACTGACCATTTGTATAATGTAATGCGCTTAGAAGAACACTTACAACACCTATCACTGACTAATTCATTCAGTGTGCAATCTCCAGTTTGAGACATGACCTCATGGCCACGATGGCTTGTTTAAACTGTGGTGTGTGCTGAGTGTCACTTGTCTAATTACCCACCTGGGCAGAGCTTGTTGTGTCATCCGAACCAAGTGGCATGGCTTGTTGGAGGAGGAAACAACCCTCAATTAACCCATGCCCTGTTGTTTAAACCATGGTGATGTTTTAAACTGGGCCACTATCTGGCCTATTTTTTAAAAAAATTATTCTTTCCATATTTGTTTGTTTGTTTGCTTGTTTACCACTTAGCTTGATGAAAATTTCTGTGGGGCTTGAAAGCTTAAACAATTTTCATGGCATTTTGGTTGGTCCTAATAAAAGTATTGCCAAAAGTGGATCATCTTTTGTTTTGTTTTTATGAGAACAGTTGTTCAGTATGCTGAAGATGAAACAAATATTTAAAAACTCATCGTTTTGTGCACGTTGAGATCTCATCTTTTCCCTTTTGTCCCCCATCTAGACATACATCTATTAGGCATCGTAAGCCCCTTACATGCATAGGCCTCCTTTTATTGCTTATGAAACTCTACTTGATTGCCTCATACCATAAATTACATTGCGGCTGTTGTTGTTCACCATCAATATATATGGTGCTTTACAATGCTCATAAGCAAGAATTCCGAACCTTGCCTCAGAGAGCTTACAATGTAAAATCACCGAGACAGAGAAAGGAGGAAGATACAAGGCTATCAAGGCACAGGGGTGAGCAAATACTCAAGCTTACATACTCAAACTTTGTTTTAGTGGGGGATAAAGGTAAAGCGGTTAAAATGTAAATACAATGAGTTAACATAATCATAATGAAGGTGCTATAACATATAGGAATCAGGCACAAAAGCTTCCAGCCTGGTGTCGACAGCAAACTAAAAATCATTATGACACTAAAATTGTGACTGAGTTCTGACATACTTTCAGGCAAAAGGGCTGCCCCCTTAACCCCAAACAACATTGCAGCAATGCTGATGGGATAAAAGGCTTCTCTGGACTCTGATGAGTCTTTTCCAGCAGAAAGACACACCAATGTTACCAATGTTCTTTCCTAACAAAGTGCCAGAAGAAGTAAATCCAGCCATAATGTTTCTGAGGTCCTGCAGACTAGCAAAGGTCTGAATTTAGGAAATAGCTGCAAGACCAGTTAAATCTTATAAGGTTTTGGGGGAGTCTTGGACATTAGGCTGTGTGTTCATTACTGGTACCAGCAGCTTTGTACATTAGTAAGAGCTGGAGGTGATTGAACACACCTGACACAGGACACAGGTGGGTGTCCAGAGCTGGTTTGTATCTCTGCTTTAGGAGTTTGCTGCATTGGCCTCTATGGAAGCAGGTTCAGTAAATGCTTCAGACAACGAGGATGATCAGGGGTCTGGAAACAAAGCCCTATGAGGAGAGACTGAAAGAACTGGGCGTGTTTAGCCTGGGGAAGAGAAGCCTGAGGGGAGACATGAGAGCACTCTTCAAATACTTGAAAGGTTGCCACACAGAGGAGGGCCAGGATCTCTTCGCGATCATCCCAGAGTGCAGGACATGGAATAATGGGCTCAAGTTACAGGAAGCCAGATTCCGGCTGGACATCAGGAAAAACTTCCTAACTGTCAAAGCAGTATGACAATGGAACCAATTGTCTAGGAAGGTAGTAGGCTCTTCCACACTAGAGGCATTCAAGATGCAGCTGGATAGCCACCTCTCAAGGATGCTTTGAGGTGGACCCCTGCATAGCGCAGGGAGTTGGACTTGATGGCCTTTTAGGCCCCTTCCAACTCTACTATTCTATGATTCTATGATTGTACTGGTTTAAGTCCTATGTTTTACATGCTCTGTGACACATTGCATAGCAAAATACATGGAAAATTCAGCCTAACGCCAGTGCTTTTATAATCTAAAGCAAAGCAAGCAACTTATTCTGTGTTATTCACAAGGCTGCAACTAATATCAAATCACTGGGCTTACTTCCAGTCTAGTTTAAGTAGGATAACTTCAATAATATGTCCCATTAGTATAGAATGGGAAAATACTTCTAGAGCAACCCATCTTCATTTAAGTTGGGTCAGTGTGGAAGGCTGGAGGCGTAGATAAATGGCTGGCCAGCAGGAGATGCAGTATGGTAGCAGGACAAAATATAGAAACTGCCATATCCAGGGTGCATGTACAAAGCGTGGAATCCTACATCCACCCCAAATGCAATCAAAGTGGTTTGAAAGGCAGTGTGGTTAAACTGCTACTGGAAAGGTAACAAAAGCCATGGATATGATCTGGGTGCTCTGTAAAGACAACTTGGAAGTCAAATGGCAGTAATGCTATACACATGTCATCTCACAATGCTCATAGTTCATGCTTGTCTTTTATCAGCAGAGCTAACAGCCTGGTACAGCCTGTATAAAGTAGGGGTCCAGTGATTGTGTCACTTTGCACAAATGTACACATTTCTATTACACATGGCTAGATCTACACTACTGCTTTATAGCAGTATTGAAGTGCACTGATAACTATTGGGGCACATTCCACATACTGCTTTCACAGTGTTATTTCCTGCTTTTTATTCTATATTAGCCAAAATACTGCAACAACTGTCATTGTGTGTCCTATGAGGTATAAATGTGCAAGATGGATACAGTGTTACAATGACAGGATTGTGATGCTTTGACACAAGGTGTAGATCTGGCCCAAAGGCAAACGACATTCGGCATTTTTGCAGGTATTTCTCAGGAGCAAGACCTTCCTTCTGTACTGCCCATACATGCTTTATGTCCACTTTTCTTTTGTCCTCTGAAATAAGGGCACAGTCAGTGAATCCATGTAAGGATAACCCAGTACTGCTTTCTTCAGTGGGCTTTCTAGACAGAAAGCAGTTCTTCTTTTCGTAGCGGGCCGAGATATTCTGGGAGGGGATGCAGTGGACACAACCCTGGAAAGGATCCCATGCACAAACATACAACAAGGCAGAGGGTAAGTGTGTTCATTAAACAGAAGGAACTATTGTGAACATGGTCTTGGATGCACCACTTTCCCACATGCCCTGTACATGAGAAATGTTGTAACAGTTTACAACTTGTATAATATTATCAATTAGGTCTGGTCGTTCCACCTTTTTCTTGTGCGGTTCAGATGATGAGATGTTTTGCGCCGGAAAAGCATTGTAAGGAACATAAACAGCCCCCCAGTTGTTCTTACAAGTACGTGGTCGCCTCTCTGCTTTCCCTTTCTTTAGCTTGTGCGACTGCTACATTAATGCACTGCAGCCACTCCTCCGCGTTCTTTTCATCCTTGGCCTTGAAAACGTACGTCTTGCTGTCCGTGAAGATTTCAAAGGCCCGAGGAAGGCTGCGGTCTCTGCGCTTTTTGGCCACCACTTTGACACTCTGGACCTTACTGAGCTCAATGGGGCAGTCATCAGGGTCGTCTTTCTGAAACAGAGAAGACTGTAAAGGAGGAGCAATGTGGAGCTCAAGATTTGTCCTGAAAATTCATGCTACAAAGGGCTTTCAGGTGATGCAATTCTAACCCATGTGATTGTCCATTACCAAATTCTTTCAGGCTGCATCTATGTTACAGACTTAAGCTAGTTGAACACCCATTCCCTCTTGGCAGTGAACCTGAGGAGATTTATTTGTTTAAACATGGTATCCCGCCCTATATTATTAGGAACTCAGGGCAGCATACAGATAAAATCAATTCAAACAGTTTAAAACAATAAATAATGTACACAGCTAAAACCATATTAAACTATTAACAAGCTAAAAGCAGTAGAAAATTTAAAAGCAATAAAACAATTAAAACTATGTGCAGCTTTTAGGCAAATTTAGCCCTCAAAGGCTTTGATAAAAAAGCCACATAATAACTTGGAGTTGAAAAGAGGCCAACATCAGCATCAGCTGGGCCTCCATGGAGAGCATAGGCGTGCACAAGGGGTGTGCTGCCCAGGCACACCCTAATGTCTCAAGCAATAAGTGCCGAATTGAGGGGGTCACTGAGTAGGGATCCATAGGGTGATCCAGATGCAGTGGGAACTACCCTTCCATTGCCCCCCGGCTGCTCTGCCACTGTGCCAAAGAACTACTGCCCCAGCAGAGGAGCAAAAAGGAATCGCTCTGCTGGGAGCGCCTCTGCCACGAGCTGCGTCTCAAAGAGGCCAGGAGGAGGGCCCCCGAAGGCTAATATAGCCTTGTAAGACCCTCCTCTGGCCAGTGTCACTACAAAGCCCCACCAATGCTAGGGCTTGAGGAGCGTCTCCTCATTCCCCCACTCTCACTGCAATGGCCCTCTGATGGTCAGGCAAGCTGAACACAGAGTAGGGCATCAGTGTCTAAAGTGTTTTATAAATACATGAATCAAAATAATGTCCTTTATGACTGAGTATTCAATAAATGTTCACCTTAATAAATAAATAAATACAATTTCCTGGGTGCACACCCTGTTTGCTTGAATAGAAAGAGCTGGGTAATGGTGGGGCGTGTAACCAGTATTTTAGTGAGGATGCTGCCCCTCCCAATACCTCAACCTAGAAATTAAAGTTAAACTTCAGTAATCATGGCTGAAATCCTATTTACTGCTTTATGTAGACAAGGGCCAGATCGACACCATGCAGGATATAACACTATGAAAGCAGTTTGAAAACGGTATACGGAAGGTGTCCTGGGCCCCAACCGTTGTCAGTGCACTTCAATACCGCTATAAAGCAGTAGTGTAGATCCTACCAAGCAAGGAGTGCTTAGAATATTACTGATCAAAAAGACAGTCAAATTATTCTCCCTCCACCCTGCCTTTTAAAATCCTCCAGCCCAACAGTAATTGCTCAGCAATCTAGATTAACCAAATTCATTTGTTTGCCAAAAAGATATCCATCCCTTTCATGTACAAATGAGATCGTTTTCAAATGAGCAAGTCTAGGGTTATTATGATGAGATTTCTTTTTATCATTGGGAAAGAAATACTTTTATGTGCCTCCTGCTCTACAGCAAGCAGATTTAATTATCTTCCCTTGCATCAAAAGTCCTCTTTCTGAGCCATTCAGCTATGATACGATGGGGAGCAGAATTCGTCCATTTAGATCAGCCTTCCTCAACCTGGGGCGCTCCAGATGTGTTGCTGGGGCATTCTGGGAGTTGTAGTCCAACACATCTGGAGCGCCACAGGTTGAGGAAGGCTGATTTAGATTGTGAGATAATTGACTGGAAATCTGATGTATTCCTAAATGGCAAGAATCAGTTAATGGGTTAGTCTTTTCGTTGTGAATTACGTGGGTCAAAGTATACAAGACCCACATAAGAAAATAACCAGGGGTTGAGCGGGGAAAAATAAACCTTTGTCTTATTTTCACTGATCTTCCACTTTCATTTTACATGATCTTCCACTCAACAGACATCTGTGATAGAATGGGAGATAAATCTAATCAATAAATAAACAAATAACGTTAGAGCACAAGTTACTTGCAAGTGAAAACTAGTGGCTCAGCACAATTTTTTTCTGCTTGAAGAGGTTGAACTTGCTTAAATGGCAAATATTGTTATTTTTAATGCAAAATTGCCCAACATTTGAAGACCATTTTTGTTATCGGTTGTGCAAAAGGGAAAAAAGTACTTACAGAGCAATCCTATGGACCCTAAACAGTGTCCCAGGGGCCATAGGATTTTTTGGCAACACCGTCCAAGGACGTAGACAGAGCTCCAATCTCCAAAGTTGGAAGCCCCTCCCCTTCCTAACTCCTCCCAGCCACTATGGAGGTCTCCACAGTAGCTTCCTCTATGAGGCCAGAAGTGGGGAAGAAATGGGAGTCTCAGAGAATCTCTACATTAAGGGGAAATGACATTATTTACCCAGGCTTTGTATTTTCTGCTTCTTTGGCATGATTGCTATGGGCTGCGTTACACGGGTGGAGAGGGGTGACCACATGGTTTGAATTGAATATTTTCCCTTTAAGCATGTTCTGTTCACTTCTATTGAGACAATGCCATCTAGTGGCAGGAGATCCTGCTCCCCCCTCCTGATATCACCATATTAAAAGTATTATTTTAATAGCAGGATTTCCAGGGGATAGTGCAGGAGACATCCTGGTCATTGACAATGTCACATAATAGACCTGAAACTTCTGTGTGTAGCCAATTATGAGGGTGCAATAAATCACTCATTTAGAAGAACCCTCGGGGTATGCCAGTGGGCAGGGAGGGAGGAGACAAGGATTTGAGCGATTCTAAGCTCTCCAAGCACTCAGCCATGCTCCCAGCACAGAGGGGAAATTATCCAGGCTCTGAGGCCCATCTGCCTTTTGAGGAAGTGCAGCAATATTTACAGTATCTGAAGACTGAGACAGCTGGTCTGATGTGTCTTCCTGAGGAGGGAAGCCCATGGGGCAGGGGGCCACCACTTAGAAGTCCCTCAACCTCATGAGAATGCACGCCAGAAGCACCTGAAGGAAGACCTCTTTGCATGACTGTAACCAAGACTGGTACTGTGACTGCAGTTGTGTGTCTTTAGTTCTCTGATAAAAAGGGAGTTATTTATTTTATTGTCGCTGGTGTTATATTTTATACTTTGTAGTGTGCATTGTTTTATTATATCTTGTTTTTAATTGTAAGCAACTTTATGTTTATCTTGGATAAAGGCCAGCAGTGTAAACGTTATTAAAATTCATTCTAAATAAAATAATGTGGGGACACACATAGGAAACCTTGTTGCTGCAGATGTTGCTGGGCCTGGAAAAAACTGGAGACCAGTGCAGGAGCAGTTGGTGCTGCAGCGATCAAGTGATGGGCGAACATGTGAACTCTCCATTGGTACATCATGTACAATAAGTGTTTTCAGGCAGAGGAATGACTTGTTAAAAGCACTTTCGTATCTTAAAGTTGCATTGTATGATAAAGAATCATCATTACTTTTTTAAAGACAGATGATTCAGGAAAATGTCAGAACAGAACAGGGTTTCCCCCCCAACTTACAGATTTTCCTTTGCGAAAGAGAAGTTGATTACCAGCAAGCGTGAAATAGCGAGTCTTCCACCTTTTGATGAACTTCCACCGGACTTGCTTTTCCTTCAGCTTGCCTTCAATCAAGGGTTGGCCGTCTTGATTCACAACTGGGGAGATATATTTTTTTTAAAAAAAGTATTGTTATTAAATTTCGTGTTCCTGCTTTGGTGTTTTAGCCTTAAAAGTCAACTCAGAAATCAATTGGCCAGAAAAATACATATTTATAAGCCACATGACTATATTCCACCCCCCAAAATAAGGTGTAACTAGCAAAGAAATGATCCCTGTCCCTAGAATAAATATTTTTCATGCAGGAATTGGGCTTTATTGTCTCTGAAAATGAATCAAACTCCTATCAATCCTTAGAATCTGTGAAAAGCCTTGATGCTTTAATGTGGATTCCTGCAATGAACAGGGGGTTGAACTTGATGGCCCTATAGGCCCCTTGTAACTCAACTATTCTATGATTCTATGACTTCTCTTCCATCTGTCCCTCTCTAGCTATTGTCAACTGGTGGTGGTGGTAGAGATATTCAGCAGTGCTGGCTCCATGTTTTGGTGGGCCCTTGGATAAGATACTCTGAATGGACCCCCTCCCACCCTCAGTGAATCTGCATTCTCACCACCATTGTCACTAGCTGCTATTGCTCCTCCTCCTCCTCCTCTTCCTCCTCCTCCTCCTCCTCCTCCTCATCGCTACCACTTGCTTGCTTGACAGGCAGCCAGCCAATAAGCATGTTGATAGTGGTGTCTACTGCTCCCCCTTCTCACCACCGCTATTGCCTGGGCCAGAATGAGAGGTGGGGAAACAAGCAGGTTGCCATGGTGAAGAGGAGGGGCAAGTCCAGGGGGAGTTCTTGTCAGTGGGCATTTGCAGGTGCCCAACCAGGTCTACCCTTGATGCTGTTCTTTGGAAAAGTAAGTAAATGTATGCAAATTTGCCTAATTAATTTCTGATTTCCTATGACAATATTTTTTTAAAAAAAGGAATGAATTCTAATCAATGACAAAACATGATTATTTATAAAGTGATCAGTGAACAGGGCTTGGGGAGCAAGGAGTGGCAGACGTCAGACTTTTCAGATCTAATAGATCCTCAAGACTTACCAACCAGAGTTAGGTAGAAACAACATACACTTTTGCCCAGTTAAGAGGTCACAACAATCCAAGGTTTGTGTTTTTTTTAAAAAAACCAAAAAACCCACCACCAAAACCTGGCCTGTCACTCCCCCAACAAGCATGGGTTTAGAAAATACACTGGCTTATTTTGACATCAAAACCAGGCTATTGAATGAAAGAACAGGGTGATTCTGAACACATTCTGAACTCAGGAATTTGTTTTTAGTCCCTGGATTGAATTGAGGTCACAGTTCATTTACTCAAAAGTCCACTCATAGTTACCCTAAACGTTCATGTCAGTAAACTAATTTAAGTGGAAAAGCCTTTTGTTGCTACTATTGTTAATCCATTGGGAGTCTTTGGGGGCTGTCTATATGCAGGGAAAGCCCAGCGGTGGCTGCGGATCTGCGCCGCATCAGACGATGCATGCGCAGCTTTGCAGCCACTGCAGGTCTTTCCCGTAAAGCTGCGGAATGAAAAAGCCAGGGATTTACCCTGACTTTTTCAATCAGAGTGATGTCAGTACAGCACTTCCACCGTCTGACTTTGCTCTGGGGCCAATCTGGGGGCAGCCCCTTGTGGAGGGTGACCGGTGCTTGGTCGCCTTCCACCAGGAAGAGGGTGGGAAGCGGCTCTGGTACCTGGATGGCAGCCCAGAAACCCCACACTCTCTCCTCGACGCCACCCTGGGAGAGGTTTCAGTGCAGGGTTTCAGAGGGAGGTGGTGACAGCCGAGCGCCATGAAGACAGCCCCTTGCTGACTGACTGCAAATCACAGAGATCTACTAGTAGATCACATTCTACCTTCTGCCCAGTCGTGGCTGAGAAAGTTGCAAGTAGCCATAAAATGAGATTATTTGCAATAGGGCATGATGTTGAGAGACAGTGTGTTGTAGTGGTTTGAATGTTGGACTAGGACTGGGGAGACCCAATTTCTAATCCCCATTCAGCCATGAAGCTCACTGGGTGACTTTGGGCCAGTCACTGACTCTCAGCGTAACCGACCTCACAGGATTGTTGTGAGGATAAAATGGAGGAGGAGGATCATGTATGCCACCTTGGACTCCTTGAAGGAAAGTGTAACAAATAAATAAACAAATGTTGTGCTTGCTGGGATTTTTGAAAAACAGTTCTTTGCTGTGAGCTTCAGGTCCAAGTACACTTTCTGGGCCTAATGATGATGGGTCTCAGAAACATGGTATTAGGCTGGAAATGCTAGTACGTCATGAAGAGCTGCGGTGGCCACAGACAACCTTCAATTTTTACTTTTCATGGTGTGTATTTGTATAAATCCTTAGATATGCAGTGATGTCAGCTTTAAAGGGCACCCAAACGGATAAGATGCCAGAATGTCTGAAGGACCAATTAAAACAGAAAAGTTCAGAAGGTCATAACAAACTAGCATTCCAGTTTTTTAAAACTTATTTTCTTTGCAATTAAGCTGTCTAAACATGTAAGGTTTGTACAGTGACTTTATAACCTCTCTTTTGCAGATCCTTATTACTATAATAGAAGCAACCTGTTTTTATAGGATCTCAGTCATGGGGTGATGTTTTTTGGTCCAAGCTGTAACTGTGCTTCTTATCATAATGCATAATGCAATGTTAACTGCATTACCTTACTGTAATATTGCTAAAATAAAATAAAATCTCTTCACTGGCTGCCAATTAGTTTCCGAGCGAAGTATAAAGTGTTGGTTATTACCTTTAAAGCCCTACATGGTTTGGGTCTAGGATACCTGCGGGATCGCCTTCTCCCATACAATCCGCCCTGCACACTCAGGTCCTCTGGGAAGAATCTACTTCAGCTAGCAAAAACTAGATTAACAACTGATACCCAGAGGACCTTCTCTTCTGCTGCTCCCAGACTGTGGAATGGCCTGCCGGAGGAGACTCGTCAACTTAACAGTCTACTAGCATTCAAGAAAGCTATAAAGACTGATCTCTTCCGGCAGGCCTATCCAGTGGAATTTTAAGATGTTTTTAGAATGTTTTTAACAATGTATATTATGTTTTAATTCAGTTTTATGTATTTTATCGCTTATTGTTGTTCCCCGCCTCGATCAAAATGGAGAGGCGGGTAAGAAATAAATTTATTATATTATTATTATTATATTATATAAAACCTGGATTCTGTGATTCAGTATTGCTGATGTGGGGTGGCGGCGAGCAATCTTGACGGAGGGAGGCAGCGCAGGCTTTCCGAGGCCATTGGGCTCGGTGGACCTGCTCCCTCCCTCTCCCCCAGCTTCCAGCGACCAATCCAAGATCGCCTCCTGCCCAGGAACCTCAACAGCACCAGAGCAAGGGCAGATGGTGGAAGAGCTGTGTTGACCTCGCTCCACCAGGAAAAGTTAGGGCAAGTCCCTGACTTTTTTTCCTGCACATCTTCATCTCTTTGCCCTGCAGTGGCTCCGAATTGGCAGCTGCGTCATATAACCGACACAGTGCTGATTCGTAGCTACCACAGGGCAAAGATGTTCAGCAAAACCTCCTGATGGATGAATAAGGCTGGGGTGCATGACTCTCAGTCTGTAAAGTCAAAGTCAAGTGGATTGAATAATTAACAAAAGAGTCCATTTCAAAATCTTACTTGCTGTGAGTTATGAGATCTATGAGGACTCCATGAGTTCAGCCTGAGCATTTAACTCATTGGGTGGTAGTGGTACTTTTTGTAACCTGTACCATTGCTAAACAGATCAATGCGCATATATGTCTGTTAAAAATACAAAAATGAGTAATAGCCCACATTTCCCTGAAAAAGAACAGCAATTTGAAGTGAATGAAGCTATTATAAAAAACAATTCTTCATTTGGATAGTGTCAATTTTTATTATGTTAACTTAATATTCCATCTGTGCCAATGGAAGCCTCCCTCCAGAGGCTAACTGCAGCTTTGGGGTGGCAAGACATTTTAATTGAGACATCTGGTTTGCACATAACATTAACCTATGTTTTATTTAACCATGGGTTGTTGAATTCTGGTTTGTTGTGATATGCAAACTTACTATGCTGATAAACCATGGTTTGTTAAACACATACAATCCAGGCAGTGAATCTATAGCTTGTTGTTGGGCTGTGAACTCTAGGTTGTTTCAACCTTGGATTGTCGTTACATGTGAACCCATGTTCATTGGTTGTTTCACCAGGCTACAATGGTGACAGGTAAGAATGATAAAAAAATAACTGTCTCCCATTCTGCATACCAGTACTACAGCATCACAAAGGCATTTGGGATACAAGGAGAATGCAGGTGAAGGAGGAGGGAAAACAACAACACAGGATTGAAAGAACAAAGATGGTTTGCTTGATCACCTGCCAAACAAGCCCTTGATAGGGCAACAAACCATGGTTTAAATAAACTAAAGTTTAGCATTATATGTGAACCAAGCCAATGGCAGTGGGGAAGGGTTAATCCCTTCATAAGCTGTGGTCCCAACCATGATTGCCTCCCTGACAGCTCTTATTTAGAAGAAAAAATGTAATTTTGCATTAACAGTGCAATCATATACAAGTCTACTCAAAAGTAAGTCCCACTGAATTCAACAGAGTTTACTTCCAAGTAAGTGGGTATAAGACTGTGGTCATGTCTAGTTTGGCCCTAGGTGGTGCATACGACTTCAGCTTTTTGTTGAAGAATCAGACATTCTTGAAGATTTTTGGCAAATCACTTGGAGATCTACCAGTAGATCCCAATTTACCTTCTGCCTACCCTTGCTTTAATCGACTCTCAAAGTGCCAAGTATTTGTACCTATGTTGATATTTTGATTCAAATGTCCTCTAAGCTCATGTTTACGTAGAAAGGATTTAAGAGAGTAAATGTTTAAATATTTGTCAAACTGGGCAGTAAACCTTTTTCACAGTGTATGACGTCTTTGGGAATCCCTTAACAATGTTAAAATGTGGGCTAAAACTGAAATAAATGCCATTCTCTCTCTCTCTCTCTCTCTCTCTCTCTCTCACACACACACACACACACACACACACACACACACACACACACACACAGATACGGACACAGAGTTCCATCAAGAATTATGTAGATAATGCAGCAGGACTACAGATGGGAAATACTACTTTAAAATGTTCTACCATGTTAAAAAAAAAAAACCTTTGTGAAAAGAAAACCAGTAACCAGGAAGGAAGATTCAAGTCTAGTTTTTCCCAGCAGTGCTACTTTTTTATTTACAAATATTTGTTTTAAGCCAAGGAAACCATTCAGAAATTTCATCTGTCATCTGCAGTGTGTTTTAACAGCACAAGATGTAATGAGAGCAAGCATAGGATAGGGCTTAGACCAGCCTTCCCCATCCTGGTGCCCTTCAGATGTTTTAGTCTACAACTCTCAGCATCCCCAGCCAGCATGGCCTATGGTCAGGCATGATGGAAGCTGTAATCCAAAATATCTCAAAGGCACCAGCTTGGGGACATCTGGCTTAAAAAGTTGGACTAGGGCAGGATCTACACTACTGCTTTAAAACGGTTTATAACAGTAGTGACAACTGTTGGGGCTCCATATACAGTTTTCAAACTGTTTTCAAAGTGTCATATCCTGCTTGGTGTAGATCTGCCCTAGGTCTAAGTAGAAACTGTCAAATCTCCACTCAACCATGAAGCTCCCTGTGTGACTTGGGGCCAGTCACTATCTCTCAAAATACCTACTTTAGTTGTGAGGATAACATAAGAGGTTGGGGGGAGCCATGTACATTAGCATATTTATATACCACCCAGCCTTGGAGGAACAGTGGCATATAAATGCAATAAATAATTAAATAAAAAGTCTCTATTATTTCATTCTGATATATGTGTAGATCAGGGCAAGAATACAATAATTAGGGTGTTATATAGTCAACTTAAGGCAGAATTATCTTCTTAAATAATATGCTGCTCACAATTCTTTGGTTTCTACACCAGCCAGAAAATGCGGGCTAGTCACGGCCAAGTCCCTGTGCATCCAAATGATACACAGGGACTCCCGGGGGCAGGGGGGACAAGCACGCGTTTTCCCAGGGATAAATAATCCCTGGGAAAACCCGATTCCTCCAGTGGTCTCAGGATCATCCCAGGACTGTGGGAGGTGTGTGGCCACCTGTCCCGGCTTCTTCCCTCCTCCCCATGAGTAGCGGGGATCAGTAGAGGGAAGGAGCCGGGTTGGGAGGAATCGGGAGTAGGCGGGGGACTAGGAGTGCTTTCCCCCCACTTACCTTTAACCGGAGCGCAAGTTCCTGTAGCTCCTGTAGTTCCTCCAGCTCCTGTAACTTTAAAAATAATGGCCACCTCTATTCACATGATGTCCCTCTTCCCATCTTGGATGTCGCGCTGGCCATTTGGACACGGGGGGGGGGATGATCCTGGAAGGAGGTAAGTCTGGGATCGCCCTCCACCCTCCCTCTACACCCGTATGGTGTAGAAAGGGCCTTTATTGTCTACAGCTCACAGTGTAGATCTTAGCCATTATGTGACACCAGATCTCCATGGGACTCAGGGCCAGCCCTACCATGCAACAGAGTGAAACAGCCTGTGGCAGGGATAGCTGGAGCCAGGAATTGTTGTCCAAAAGCTGCAGTAAAACTTAGCATGGAGGAGAATGCCATTCAGGCTCCACTTTAGGCAACAAAATACCTTGGGCCAGCAGTGACAGGGTTAGCATGGTTAGGAAGACTGGACAGAGACTCTTTAACTATGTAGGGCATATGCTCATCCTTAAATCCCAGGAAAGGGCACATAACCAAAAGCCTCTTTCAAAAGCTTTCCAAGCCAGGACTTAGTTTAGGTGGATGAATCCACAATTAAATATAGTCTGGTAGACAGGCAATTTAACCTGGAAGTAATTTCCACAAAGATAATTTCAACATTACAATGCTGGAATTTAAGCAGCTCAAATAAGGCATTCTACAGAATGCTGTTTGGTACCTTTAGGGAACTTTGAGAGCAGGTTTCCTATAGATCACCACATATATTGATATGACCCAGTTAACGTCAATGGGGGCTACATCAGTCTAAAGTCTCACTGACTTACTCTGTAGATACAAGAGTTTGAGAAATGATGTTATCTCCGTCTAGTCTCATCTCAATAGCCAGTGACTCTCCTTGGAACTAGTCGGCCCCTAATTCCAAAGTTAGTATGGTGTCAAAGGGGTATTGATACTCATGCTAGTTCCTCAGTCAATCTCTAGCACAAACTGCAGACGGTATTGGAAATGTCGGGTTTTGTACAGTAGTATTGACACACAGGAGACCTTCTCAGCTGCTCCTCTAAGACTGTGGAACGGCTTGCCGGGAGAGATCCGCCAACTCAATAGTCTTTCTAAATATAAAATGCAATAAGGACTGATCTCTTCCGGCAGGCCTACCCAGTCGAATTTTAAGATGTCTGGCTGTTATTTTAATAATGTATTAGTTTTTATATGTTTTAATCAGTTCTCTGTATTTTATAATGTTTTGTATTCTGTGTTGTTCCCCGCCTCGATCCAGAGGGAGAGGCAGGTAATAAGTAAATAAATTATTATTATATTATTATTAAATGGTTAACAAAGAGGGTTTCTCTTATAACAGGGGTGGGGAAGCTGTGGCCATCAAGGAGTTGTTGGACTTCAACTCCTATCTGCCTCAGCCAGCATGGCCAATGATAAGGGATGATGAAAACTGCAATCCATCAACATCTGGAGGGTCACAAGTTCCTCACTCCAGTCTTAGACAATTGATCCTACCAAAATAGCTTTTAAATTATGAGCCACATAAAAAAATAATATTTGTAAAGCAAAGACAATAATTGAAAACAGGGGGTGCCCTTCTGAATGGAATGGAATAACCTCTCCATCCTCTCAAAAATATAATAGGCGTATGGAATTTCCAAGTTTGCCAGCTGAAATTATTGTCAAGGATACAGAATGTCCTGAAATATTTTTCAGTCAGCCCTGTAATTCCTGTCACCGTTCCCATAAAGCTTCCAACTCTGCAGTTTCATGAAACCAAATTCTTCTCCTTTGGGTGAATGCAAATTAGGATGCCATCAGCGGATTTGCTGGAAGGTGGAACTAGCATTCATGAGAACAAAGTCCGTCCTTGGCTGGCTGAACTTTAATCCCATGGTGGACATAGCTGGGGGCTCCTTTAGGAAAAGTGGAGAGCTGCAGGAAATGGCTCCATGAGTCATTTGTTGCTCAGTACACATCAAATGGAAAAACGTTGTAACACCTGCTGGCTTTATGGGTAGGACACATCGTTCCATTCTTTTGTACCTCGTGGTACCTTACTGCAGAATAAAGAATACCACAGGAAGAGACCAGATTTTGGAACTCTTAGGTTAAAAAGTATTGTTAGCTTTGTTTGTTTTTGTTTTTTGTTTAAATATCATTAAAGTAAGAAAAGCTGCTTGGAGTATAAATGCTGTTCAAGCAAAAATGACACATTGCAAAAAAACAAAACAAAACATGTTTCTGCCACCAAAAGCGGAACCCCCCTGTGTGATCTCCTCCTCCTCTTCTTTCTCCACTGAAATATGTAGTAAAACATGATTTCCGGAGACTTTAAAAGCAAGGCCGGAGCTGCAGTTTGGGAGGCACTGCTTCAGGAGGAGAGACGCTGTACCCATCAAGGGTGAGCTATCCCCCCCTCCTCCCCACCCCCTGCGCACCCACCCACCTGGAGATTTTAAAAGCAAGGAGCTGCAGTTTGGGAGGCACTGCTTCAGAAGGAGAGATGTTATTCCAACCAAGTTATTTTTCTTATGTGCTCTGTTCTGCAATATAGGGATGTAATAAAGAAATAAAGAAATCCACCCTTATATGGAATGTTTTCTTATGAATCAGGCCCAGTTTGCACTTTGCCTGGCACACAAATTCGAACAGTTACAAACCATACTGCCAGTGCTCACCCTGACCACCCTATTAAGGGTATGCGCTTGGTACACACATATCTGATATTTCCTAACTTTATGGGTAGAAGATGTAGGCACTCCAGGGAATGGTGTGTGTGGGATCAATTACCAAAGAGCAGACAACTATGCTGCAAGGTAATAAGTACAATAACTGTCCCCATCCTACCCACATCTTTTAAACTTTTAGAACCATGTATATTTTGTCTGACTCTCACATGAATGTACATCTCTCAAGAATACATGGTTTGATGTCTTCAACTTTCCATTGGAAAGTATTCAACTGATACAAGATGATAGGAACATTCCTTCCATAGAATGTGACAGTGCACTCATTGTGTGATAAATGCATGTGTGAATGCACAGTATGTGCGCCTTTATCTAATCAACAAAGAGTCTGGTTGCACCTTAAGGACTCACTAATTTATCATGGCAGAAGCACTGGACTCCTGTCCACTTCCTGAGATGCATGAAGTGCTATTCCCAATTAGAGGTATGCATACACACGGTTGTAGGGGACGGTCAGAGGGAAATGAAATGCAGAAAGATATGGACTTTTCAGTGGTGGCCCGCCAAATATGGAACAATCTCCCCGACGAGGCTTGCCTGGCACCAACATTATTATCTTTTCGGCGCCAGGTCAGGACTTTTCTCTTCTCCCAGGCATTTAACAGCATATGATGAGTTTTTAATTGACCCAGAATAGATGGATATTGTATGTAATCTGTTTTTATGCTTTTTATAGTTTTAAATTTTGTATATTTGTTTTTAATGTTCCGTGTTTTCATCTTTGTAAACTTCCCAGAGAGCTTCGGCTATGGGGTGGTATATAAATGTAAATAATAATGATGATGATGCAGCCATCTTCAGGGTTTTTTTGGGTTTTTTTTTTAAAGTACACATCTAATCCCAACTGGTAACATAAGAACAAACTTTGATTTTTTTTATCAATTACTTTCTCTCCTATGTCTCTTGTCTACATGTCTTCTTTTTCTTCTACTATCTCCTTTCCTTTCTCAATTTTTCTACTTTAACCCCTACCACCACCACCACCACCACCAGAACTGCTGCTGATGTCACTGGGTGAGACCCCCGCCTTAGGATGGATCACAACTCATAGGTCAATGGTCTAATGCAACTTTCTCCAACTTGATGTCTACAACTCCCATCATCCACAGCCACCCAATAAGTAGTCTCTCCATGTATTTTCAGGGTGAGGAAAAGAGCTGCCCATAAAATAATAAGTTCCCCATCTGGCAGAGGACAACTAAAAAAAAACACCAGTTTCACTTTTTGCTATGACAGCAGGAAATGAGCAAAGAAAATCCCCGATATAGTGAGGTTTCTAATGTCAAACATTTTGATTCAATATGTTCCACGCTAGAGTGCTTGGCCATATATATATATATATAAATCTCTCTTTGAGAAGTGGTTATTTTTAAATAATAACAAAGGGAGACAGGAACTGGCAAAACCATACATTCAAGTCTCTTAAACAGACATTTTATGCCTTTTTATCTGAACAATTTTTTCTAAGAACTGTCAAAAGCAGACACAGCATTCTATTGAGGAAATTCAAAACGTTAGGAGTCTGCTCAGATACTAAGAACCCAGACCTGAATTCTATTGATGCCAGAGCTGCCGCTTCAGATTTCTCATTGACTGAGTTGCAGTTTCATAAACAACCAATTTATTAATCAAAGCCAATTGTTACGTTCTCAGATTTAATATTAGGGCTGCCACAAATATCTTCTATTTTCAGTATTTGCTCAAAAGCAGGCACGTTCAATGCAGCAAAACAGGTTACTGAAAAAGTATGCACCAAGCTATCATTCTATTTGTTTCAATGCTGATTTTCTACACTTTTGTTCCTGTTGCTATTGCTTCTTCAATCTCATGTACCATTGTTCTTTTTCCAGATTATTTGTCTATTCTGCTGTTTAATTTAATTGTCTGTGCCAATCTATTGGATTTGATTTTCAATCCTCTGTGATGTCATCATATTGGACATAGTGTTGTGACATCACTGACATCGCTAGACCTAAGGTTTAACCTGGGATCATCCAGGGTTCGCCCCTGCCTGAGCACAGGATTCCCTGTGTGTCACCTAAATGAACAGGTTTGACCTCTGGACGATCCAGGGATAAACCTTAGGTCTAGCTATGGCCAAAATTACATCAGTTGCCACAACCAAAAGTGTAATGCGATGGCACAGAAGAAGGAAAATGGTTCTGAGATGATCAAATTAAGGGGATATGTTTGCATCAAGTCCTAAAAATAACAGAAATTGGAAGGTGGTTTTCAACATGCACAAAAATGAACACAAAACAAGATAACGTGTTTTGGCTCTGTTGTATTTTCTACATTCTCCTGATTCCCAACTTGTTGCAAAAGAAAGACTTAAAAGAGATGTGCCTTAGCACTTCAGTTTTACACATATTTAGACTGGGCCTGACGTACCCAATAAACTACATTGCACTTGGGTCTTTAAGACCAGCTAGGAAAATAAGCTGGGATCCAAACAGCTGCCTAGGCTCATTGAAAGGCCTTGCTCCAGCCTTGTGGAAGTTTTACCTTTTTTTCCCTATGAACAGCTGAGTCTCATGCCATCTCTCTCTCTCTAATAGTGAACTTAAATGGCTGAATGCCTAATAGTTCAGAAGAGCAATGGGCCACCCAGAAGAATACTCTCCAGATATACAGAAGTATATACAGTATGTATGTTTGTAAATACGTTTGTAAATACAGGACTGTCCCCTGTCAAAGAGGACACATGGCAACCCTAAAATTACCATGTGTTGTGAGCCTTAAAAAGGGGGATTGTGTTATGAGCCTTAAAAAAAACACACAACCCTCTCCCTGCACTTTACAGAGATGTTTCCGGAGGACAGTAACACATAATTTCATATATTTGGAAGTACATAAATGGAATGAACTTGTGTATACAAGGAGAAAGCCCCACGGTGGCTGCAAATCTGCGCTGCTTCAGTTATATGAACCAGCTGACAAGGACTTTGACCCTTGTCAACCGGTTCAGCACCCTTTATCAGCTTAGGCTGATATACAACCTATATCCTTATCTGGACAGAGATAGCCTAGCTACAGCTATTAGAATGTAAGCCTATGCGGCAGGGTCTTGCTATTTACTGTTTTACTCTGTACTGCACCATGTACATTGATGGTGCTATATAAATAATAATAATAATAATAATAATAATAATAATAATAATAATACAGTTATCACCATCGTCCTGGCACCTACGTTGTGCTCTTTCTGGTACCAGGTGAAGGCCTTATTTTTCCAGGCATTTTAGGGAGTAATCCTATGACCACTAGACATTGTCAAGAGGAACCAGGGGCCCTTCCACACGTCGTCCCCAGAGCGCATCTATTCGACCCCAGTGCACTCTGAGGACGATCGTGAAACTTCCCTGTAAAAGAAACGACAAAAAGATGTCCTCCGCGCTGGCACCGCTGCCGCTGCTACCCAGCTTCCTGCTTCCCGCCCGGGATGATAGCTCGGCGGAAGAAGGCAGAGGAGAGAGCGGAAGAAGCTCTCTCTCCCAACGTCTTCAAAAAAAGCTCTCCGAGCCGGCCGGGGAGCAGGAAGCTGGGAAAGACGTCCTCGGCGCTGCTGCCGCCGCCGGCACCACCCAGCTTCCTGTTCCCCGGCCGGCTCGGAGAGCTTTTTTTGAAGACATTGGGAGAGAGAGTTTCTTCCGCTCTCTCCTCCGCCTTCTTCCGCCGAGCTATCATCCCGGGCGGGAAGCAGGAAGCTGGGTAGCGGCGGCGGCGGTGCCAGCGCGGAGGACGTCTTTTCGTCGTTTCTTTTACAGGGAAGTTTCACGATCGTCCTCAGCGTGCACTGGGGTCGAATAGATGCGCTCTGGGGACGACGTGTGGAAGGGCCCCAAGGCTCCAACTTTGGGGCCCAGAAAGCACTCTCCCTGCCCACCCCCTGTAGCCAGTGCAGTCCTCTCTGCACCAGCTATGTCTCCGCACTAGGAAATGGAGTGTGGAGGTGAGGAAAAGGGGGCAGTCCCAGGGGTGGGGAAGGCAGGTGACTACAGAAGCCATGTTATGCAGCTTCCCATGAGCATCCTGGCCTCCTTCCCTCCCGCTCCCCGAAGCTGCGGCTAGTCAGGCAAAATTGCCCATCATCTAGCCAAAAATGCGGAGTGGCTGCAGCATGGAGGCAAGGTTCAGCTCCATGCTCTGCCCTCCCCCGGAATTGGATACTCAGCAGCCTCTGACTTTGAAGACCGCCAACTAGGATTGCAGCCTTAGTCTTTCAGTTTCTGTTGTTTTAAATCCTTGCATTACTACTAGGTTTTATTTATTGTTTTTATACTGTAGTTTTAAAGTTTTATATTGTATTTCATGTTATATTTTATGGTTTTAATTGTTATGAACCGCCCAGGGAGTTTCAGCTATTGGATGAATGTAATAAATAAATAAATACATTTCAACAAAACCGCCTTCCAAGTAGATGTGCTTATGATTTCAGGCATAATTAATTTTGCCTCAGCATTGTATAGATAAACTGATTAATTGAGTAATGACTCAGTCTAGATCATACCCTTGAGCAGATGTGCTGCAGAATAAAATGAATCCACTTGCCTTTGAAAAATGCCACAGAATTAATTTTGACTTATGGAAAACTGAGCTGGGTGAAATACAATGAAAAAGCACTTCACACACACATGCAAAACTCTCTGATGTTAGTGAAAATTTTAAAAAGTCTTCAACTCTGCGTAATAGCCAACAGTCAGCATTAGAAAGTTGTCCAAACTCCCTAATTGCCAGCTGTTTCCATCCTGCTGTAGGATTTCAAGGGCTTCACATCTTCAGATGGCAACTCATTTTAACTGGCATCTGTTTTTCTTCTCATATCTCCATCTGTCCAAAACAGTGAAATGTTTCCAATGCAAGCATGCTGGCCCAAGAGAATAATTGGGGCAACTCTATTTAACTGAGCCACACCCAGGAAAAAAGAAATCAGTAACAAATAAACAAGTCCATATAGGAAAAAGAACCCATCGTTTACCAATAGGCTAAAAAAAAAAAAAAGATATATCAAAACTTATTATCCCTCCTTTGCTGGGTATGATTTTATTATTTTATAAAACAAAAATCATAATGGACACACAAAATTGGGTTTGCATGTGTATCAATTAATTATGTATCAAAATTTGAAATATATCCATTTCAGCCTGATTATGCAACAGAGACTGCTTTGGTTGCCTTGGTGGACAATCTATGCCAGGAACTGGATAGGGGAAGTGTGTCCCTGTTGGTTCTGGTGGACCTCTTGGTGACTTTCAGTAACATTGACCATGGCATCCTTCTTGAGGTGTTGGTCTGAGATGGGAATAGGAGGCCCTGTTATATGGTGTCTCCAATCCTTCTTGCAAGAGAAATTTCAGAAAGTGATGCTGCGGGATTCCTGCTCGATGCTGTGGCTGTTGGCCTGTGCTGTCCCTAAGAGTTCCATCTTACCTGCCATGCTATTTGACATATACATGAAATTACTGGTTGTCCTGAGTTTAGGGGTCCAGTGTCATCACTGTGCTGAAAACACCCAATTCTATCCTTTCCATCTAAATCCAAGGAAGCTGTTCTAGAAATGTCAGTAATGGTCTAGATCTGGTCCAAAAAAACTAAGCTTAATCCGGACAAGACAGAGGTGCTCCTGGTTAGTCAAAGGGCAGATAAGGGAATGGGGACTTAACTTGTGCTGGATGGGGTAACACTTCCACTGAAGACTCAGGGTCGTAGTTTGAGTGTACTCCTGCACCTTTTTATAGAGATGACTGATCTGGCCATGGACATGCAAGCCTTAATTACATCCCATTTAGACTACTGTAATGTGCTCTATCCGGGACTGCCCTTGAAAACTGTACAGAAGCTTCAGCTGGTCCAGAATGTTGTGGCCAGATTGTGGACTGGAGCATATGACGCCCTTGCTACAAAATCTTCACAGCTACTGGTCTGTTTTGGGGCACAATTTGAAGTGCTGGTTATGACCTATAAAGCTGCTACCTGAAAGACTGCCTTCTCCTATATGAGGCTGCCCAGGTCCTAGGTTTTTCAAGAGAGGCCCTTCTTTTAGTACTGGCACTGTTAGAGGCACATTTAGCGGTGACTTGAGAGAGGGTCTTCTTGGTAGCTGCTTCCAGGCTGTGGAACTTCCTGCTCAGGGAGGCTAGGTTGGTTTCCTCTCTGATATCCTTCTGCTGGCAAGCAAAGATGTTTTTATTCACTGAGCCCTTTGGTGTATAAGTGTGTCTATTGTTGGGCTGAGTGCTGCTTTTATTCTGTTATTAATTGTGCCTTTAATGTATTGCTTTATTATTGCTTTCACCAAGTTTTTATTTATCTAGGATTGTAAGCTGCCTTGAGTGTAATTTTCCTGGCAGAGAGGTGGGGTGCAAATCAAATCAAATCAAATCAAATAAATAAATAAATACAACCCTTATTCCTGCATTGCTGGATATGATTTCATTATCTTAAGTAAAATACGTAAATAATCAACACACAATAATGAGATTTGCATGTGAATCAATTCAAGTAACTCAGGACATAGTTTGATGATACATAATGCAGCTACCTTGCTGAAGCTAAGCAGGCCTGGGTCTGTTCAGTCCCTGGATGAGAGACTGAACTTCATATATGTCATTTTGAATTCCATGATGGAAGAAAGATGGAATAGAAATGCCCTTCCTCCGTTAAGCATCCATTTTCTCCAACTGTACATAATTTTGTCAAATTATGAATTCCTGAGTGGAAATTTCCCATGGCTTCATTAATCTATTGTAGGTTTTGTTGACGCATCACAGAGCTGCATTACCCTAATTCAGTAGTAATTCCAGTGTCAGGGCCCCAGTGCTATAGCATGTCAGTTTCCCCACCATTCTCTATCTCTGTTGTTGGAGCTGGACAGATATTTGTTCATTTTCCCTTGGGGAAAAGACTACATGACTAGTTTCATTCTTGTTAGTTGTGGCCAGAATTAAAACTGCAAAGAGATGAAAAATGCTCCACATTACAGGGTTGGTTTATGAGACTTTGGCAAGTAGTCTTTGCAGAAAAATTAGCGCATCAAAGATATTCAACAACATTGGTTTCTGGAAACTTGGTTTTCATTTCTCTCTTACATTAACAAAGGGTTCTTCCAAAATTAGGCTTTTGTTATGCAGTCGCCCTGCTTCATTCACACAATTTTACAGTGACTCCTGGGGCCTATCCACACGTCGTACCGAGGCCGCTTCTAAGCGACCCCAGTGCGACCCCAAACCGATCATCTAGCTTACCTTTAGAAGAGACGAAGAAGAGGCGTTCTTGCCGCCGCCACCCACCTCCCTCCTCGCTGGCCGGCGAGGAGGGCGGTGGGTGGAGGCGGCGGCAGCGGCAAGGACGCCTCTTCTTCATCTCTTCCAAAGGTAAGCTAGACGATCGGTTTGGGGTCGCACTGGGGTCGCTTAGAAGCGGCCTCGGTACGACATGTGGAAAGGCTCCTGATGTTGTTATCTTCACTTTGGCCTTAGCTAGACCTAAGGTTTATGCCAGGATCGTCCCGGGGTCATCCCTGTTCATGTAAATGACACAGGATATCCCGGGAGCAGGCAGGGATGATCCTGGGATAAACCTTAGGTCTAGCTAAGGCCTTTGTAACCCTCTGTGCTTTTGTACTGCTTCTTCTGGTATGGGCTTTTCTACACGAGATTGTTAATCCACCTCATCTACTCTCAGTTTTGTCACAGAATTGAGATCTGAGCACTACACGAGGAGTGCTTCCTTTCCTATTTTTCTGCTAGGTGGCAGTGTGGTATAGCAAAGCAGTGCTACACCGCACAAATTGCACAAGTAGAAACTGACTTTCTTTCCATCATCAGAAATAATACCCCATTTCTCCTGCTCTAAAAAAACTTGCTGAAAGTGCTGTTTACAAAGAAAAGTGAAACTGGAGGGTCACAACATCATCTAAAGAACCCGTAAGCAACCATGAGTAGGGAATGCCAAGTGCACAACGATGCCTCATGTAGAAAAGTTCTTCATTTTTTCGTTCCAGAAAAAAAAATCAGTGGAGGAAAAGCTGGAATAGCTGCAAAATGAAAGGGGGATGATGTGATCCCCTCTCCCAGTGCAGCAACCAGTGCATTCATCTGTGTCAGATTTTGAACTGTTTATTACTTGTAAATCTCAGTAGTACAGGAAAAACTCTCTTACCTGTTGCCTTTTCAGGATTATTACACATGAAACACTGCCAAGTCCCTGCTTCCTCGCTGTAACCAAATAAATCAAAGAATCTCACTTCTTCCAGATGTATTTGTACATGGTCCAGATCCTAGGTAAGTAACAAAACAAACAGACACACATACACCAATCCATTAGGAATGGATTTCACTGATGTGCAATTTATTGCCTGCAGAATTAAAGCAATAAGGTTAGGGACTTTCTAGCGATAGGAAATGAATGTAAGAGTTTATAATTTGTGGATTCCAGCTCTCAGTCCTGTATAGTATAGCAATTATTCTGTCTGCCATCTTGCAAAAGAAAAAAGAAAAAGAAAAAAAAGCCCCAACCAATGCTAGTGAGAACCACTTACCTCTTAGAGTTATTGAGAAGATAATGTAGGGTGACCATATGGAAAGAAGGACAGGCCTCCTGTATCTTTAACAGTTGTATGGAAAGGGGAATTTCAGCTGGTGTCATTTATATACATGCAGCACCTGGTGAAATTCCCTCTTCATCACAACAGTTAAAGCTGCAGAATCCCAGCCCTCTTTTGTATCTGGTTATTTTAGTATAGCTCCTGCAGCTTTAACTGTTGTGATGAAGAGGGAATTTCACCAGGTGCTGCATGCATACAAATGACACCCGTTGAAATTCCCTTTTCAATATAACTGTTAAAGATACAGGACCCCTGTCATTTTCATATGGTCACCCTAGATAGTGACTTTTAAAAAAATATTTCTAATTGTCTGTTGATTGGCTGCTAAATTGCTATATCTGCTTTCAGTTTTGTTGCATAATTGAGATTTGAACTCTACAAGAGGAGTATTTCCTTTCTTACTTTTCTACTACATAACCTCTAGGTGGCACTGTGATATAACAGAATAGCACAAATATACAAGAGGGAATCACTCTTTCACTTTCACAATTAAATGTAGCATTTCCCCTGCTGTAAGAAAACTCGCCGAAAATGCTTGTTAGATATAGAAGAGACAGTCTAAAGAACCTGCAAACCATGAGTAGAGAATGATGAGCACAAGATAAATGCCACATGTAGAAAGGTCCAAAATGGAAGAGAAGAGAAGCGTGTATGCTGCCTTGAGCAACCTAGTGTGGGATTAAAAACAAGTAATGTAGTAATAAAATTCAAATATGAAGGTATCATATACGCCAATCAAACATAGTAAGAGTTCTGTCACATCTACTTGACAGCTTAAAACCCTGTTCTATCTAGGCTATAATCCTATGTACATGTACTTGGGAGTAAGCCCAATTGAACTCAATGGGATTTACTTCTGCGTAAACAGGTATAGGATTGTGGTGTTGGTTACATAGCATCATCATCATCATCATCATCATCATCATCATCATCATCAATAATAACAATAATAAAAACCTGTTGCTAAATTCTGGTATGTGTGTTTTTCTTCCATGTAAATTTGAAGTTTACACAATAAGCAAGTTTCTCAAAAAATAGAACATACCCCAGTGACTTCAGCTGAAAAATTTATGACTTGCATAATTGCAAGTGAATGTGGCCAAATCAGTGCATATGGGTCAAATAGTTGTGTTTTAATATCAGCTTGCAAAGAATGTTACGTTGTACTCTTCAGTATGTACATGCCACAGAAAATAGTTTTATAATGTAGTTCAAATTTGCTAGTATGTAAAATGTTTCCAGATGTATTTATTGCCTCACAGATTTCCGGTCAATTGCTTCATGGATATTTATCAAACAGTATCAGCTATGTTACATTTAAAACAAACACAGCAACCTTCTTGCAACTGATTGCAAAATCATTTATACTGTCACATGTCAGAAAAAAAGAATACTCTGTGTAATTTTAGATGTCAATAAAATCTAACTAACGATTCCCTTCTCGTTGCTAAACTGAGAGAAAACTGTGAACAGGTTTCTTGCAGGAGGTAGAACAGCCATTCCATTTTGTCATTCTGCAGTCTAACGGTTTTTCTACACAAGGCATTTCATTGTGCACCGTCATTCCCTAATCATGGTTGTTTATGGGTTCTTTAGAACAGTGGCCTTCAACTGGTGGGTCAAGACCCACAAGTGGGTCACAAGGGGCTCGTCTACACCAAGCAGGATAGTCCACTATGAAAGTGGTATGAAAGCAGTATATATAAAAGGGAGGAGCCACACTAATGCTTTATAGCGGTATTGAACTCCACTGACAACTGTTGGGAGCCCATTGACACATGCCCTATATAGCTTTCATACCACTTTCATAGTGTTATTTCCTGCTTGGTGTAGATGTGTCCTGGGCCCCAACAGTTGTCAGTGCACTTCAGTACCACTATAAAGCAGTAGTGTAGATCCTGCAGTGAACTTCAATACCACTATAAAGCAGTAGTGTGGCTCCTGCCTTTTATATACCACTTTCATAATGTAATATCCTGAAGATCAGTCTAGTTGGGTCGCAGCAAAGCTGTCGCCACCATGTTGGGCAAGGAGAAAATTGTGAACGTGGATCCCATGTTGCAGGTTAGGAGTCTGAGGTGGGTCTCAGATCTGGACCAGTTGAAGACCACTGCTTTAGATGATGTAGCCCTCCAGTTTTGCTTGTGTCTAACTAGCCTTTTCTGTGAGGGATTTTTTTTTATAACATGAAAAATGTGTCATTTACTTGAGAAAGCAAAAGAAAGTGCTGTTTCCACTTGTGTATTTGTGCTAATCTGCATAGTGCCACCTAGAGTTTATGTAGTGGAAAAGCAAGGAATGAAACACACTTCGTGTAGTGCTTGGATCTCAATTCTATGATGAAACCAAAACTAGATATAGTGGATAAACAGCCAATTAACAGCCTTGTATAGAAAAGCTTCAAAAGATCTTGCTCTAGAACAATTCCACATTTAACTCCATAATTCATCATGGTGAATTAGTTGCAGGACTTCTTAAAAGGGTACACATTTGTCACCTAGATGTCAGAGAATTCTGATAATAGGTGAAAGAATGCCCTGCAATTCACAAATAATATGATGACATCTTCATTATACCCGGAATAAACTCAGTGCTCAGAGGACTATTAAGTTCAGGCTTCTGCATTATGGCAAGAACCTTTACTTTAAAAGCAGTACTGTAGAGCAAGGGTAAGCAAACCTTCTGGGCCATGGACACATTTGGCAATTTGAGAAACTGCCTTGGTCACTACCACAAAATGGCTGCTGTGGGAGCAGTGGAAAAGTTCAAGTAGCCTGCCCGAAAGACTATGTACAAGGCAGAGGTGGGGTCTCCTTTGAAACCACTGTTTTCAGCACCAACAGTAACTTATTTCACAGCAATCCCAGTTGCCAACAAGAAAATGTAATTATTATTATTATTATTATTATTATTATTATTATTATTATTACTATTTAGGTAGGTAAGGGCACCTTGGGGCATATCTGCACCTATGAGTGTAGAGGAAGGGTGGGGGGGAAGATCTCACAATATGGTGATCCTCCCTCTCAGTCTACACGCGGTGTGTGATGTCCCGGGAGGATGGAGGAACGTCACGGCCGCCATTTTTAAAAAATATTTATAATCGAAAAGGAGTGCACGAGCTCTCGACTGCAAAAGTAAGGTTTTTTTAAAAAAACAACAACCTCGCGCTCGCCCCACCCCACCCCTGATGGGCACAGAGCTCCGTGCCCGGGTCCCTGTTGTTACTCATGGGTAGCTGGGACAATCTGGGATGGCAGGCCACATCTCCCGCGGTCTCGGGATCATCCCAAGACCACTGGAAAAATCAGGATAGAAGGGTAGGACGATATCCTCGGGAAAGAGAGGAATCATCTCTCCCTGCTTCCGGGACCCCCTGTGTGTCATGTGGACACACAGGGACGATCCTGAGGCAATCCCCGGGATATCGCCCCATCTAGCCTTGCCCTTGGATGATGCCAAGAAAGTATCCGTGGATTTATTGATACCTATGGGCACCACGTTGCCTACTCCTGCTACAGAGTTCCTTTCAGTCTATTTTGGAAAACGTCTAACGTCGAAGTTCTCATTAAAAGGAAATAACACCAACATACACACAGGTTTAACACAGCTTCATTTTGCAAACATTGAAGAAGCAGATGTGAGACCATGCAAGGAATCTCACTTGGCTACTGTGAGGGATTTCCCTGCGGTTCCCCTCTTAGCAAAGAATTTTCACAGAGGCTGAATCCTTATCTCAAGGCAACAGTTCAAGACTTCCTGTGGGCTGGAATCCGTTGAGCTGAATACCAGTTGTACCACAAGCACTCGAAAATGGGGGTGGGGTGCAGTTTTTGTGTTTCTTTGTGTGTGTTGCTTACAAGAGGAACCTAAAAAATGGGTCTAAAATCGGGGTGGGCAACATGTAGCCTCTGTTGCCAATTTTGGTGGCCCCTGCTGTGTCCCCTGTTGCTACACTCGCCGCAGCGGTGTGTGTGTGTCTCACCAATTTAGAACCGGGGGGGGGGGAGGAAAGGCGCATGGGGAGCATGCATCCCTTTTCTGAGCAGAATCACATTCCCAGAGGCCTTCTGGAAGCAGGACTGTAGTTGGAAAAAAGGCACGTGATCCCTGTATGCCTTGTTTCTTGGCTAACTTGATGTAGTTCTTGTCAATGCCATGGGCGGTGGCAAATTCAACAGCAAATTTGATGGCAGGAGTGGGGTGTGGCCCCCAGTGGGTTCCAAGGGGGCAATGTGTCCTTGTTTACCTATTGTTGTGGTGGTACATGTTGATGTGAACATCCGATTAGAAAGCAAAAAGGGGCCATTCTGCTTTGAACTTGTTTTTGCTACATTCAGGTCCCTCACAATATTCGGCATGTATATGTCACATGCACTGAATGCATTTTTAGTGTAAATGCCAAAATAAAGGGATGTGTCTAGCTAGGGTGACCATATGGACAGGGCTCCTGTATCTTTAACAGTTGTATTGGAAGGGGAATTCCAGCAGGTGTCATTTGTATATATGGGGAAGCTGGTGGAATTTCCTCTTCATCACAACAGTTAAAGGTGCAGGTGCCCTGCCCTCTTTTAAATCTGGTCACTCTACTATAGCTCCTGCCCTGCCCTCTTTTGTATCTCGTCACTCTACTAAAGCTCTGGCAGCTTTAACTGTTGTGATGAAGAGGGAATTTCACCAGTTGCAGCATGCATACAAATGACACCTGCTGAAATTCCCTTTTCTATGCAACTTTTCAAGATACAGGAGCTCTGCCCTCCTTTTTATATGGTCACCCTAGCAGATGGGAAGAAACAGTCCAATATTGAGTCAAGTATTGAGCCTGGCTGTTCAAATCCTTCCTTATGTATGTATTCACCAGATGACATCGCCTCTGCTCCTCCCACCTCTAAAGTAGCATTATTAATTACTTGTCTGAGAAAGCAGTTGTAAATCTGAGTAAGACGTTATCAGGAAAATTGCACAATGAAATTACTGTAGAAGTGGTGAATAATCATTCGTGGCCATGAATGAGATCCAGAAAACACCTCTGTGAGCTCAGATGACTGTGGGGACATAGCTTAGTGGTACGACACATGCTTTTCCTACAGAAGGCTGCCGGCTCAGTTCTGAAATCTCTAGCATGAAATTTTTATGAGTCTGCTCACAAGTAAGCCCCAATGGGACATACATTACCACAGTAAGCATGTACTGAATTGTGGTCCAAAGGGAGTAGGATTACAGATAGAGGAAAGACTTCGGCCTGAGACAGTGGCGATCCACTGCCAGCCGGACAATATTTGATGAGATGGATCTGTAGCCTGCATAAGAAAGGGATGGTTGCCCCGCAGCATCCTTGTACTGGGAATACCCATCAACTGAAGTTGCTGTTAGCCCCGTTAGGGGAGAAAACAACTTGGGACCAGGATACTTAGCAGATCACCTTCCTTTATATACACCCTGATGACATTTAAGATCTTCAGAGGAGGCCTTGCTGGTCATTCCAAAATGAATGGAAAGTCGCCATGAAAAAGCCTTCTCTGTAGTGGCACCCACTATCTGAGGAAACCTCCCTTGTGCAGTACTCCCGTAGTTTGGGGGTGCTCTTGGATCCAGAACTGTCACTTGAGGCACAGGTGAACTCAGTGGCAAAGAGCACCTTTTATCAGCTTAGGTTGATATACCAACTACGCCCTTATCTGGACAGAGATAGCCTAGCTACAGTTATCCATGCTCTGATAACCTCTCGTTTGGATTACTGCAATGTGTTATACGTGGGGCTGCCTTTGAAAACAGTCCAGAAACTTCAGCTGGTACAAAACAGGGCAACCCGTTTACTAACAGGGACTGGCCGGCAAGACCACATTACGCTAGTCCTTTTACAACTTCATTGGCTGCCAGTCCAGGTCCGGGCCCAATTCAAAGTCCTAAACGGTTTGGGGCCAGGTTATTTGCAGGAACGCTCCTCCCATATGTACATGCCTGGACCTTAAGATCATCCACAGGGGCCCTTCTCTGTGGGCCCCTGCCAAGGGAAGTGAGGCAGGTGGCTACTAGGAGGAGGGCTTTCTCCGCTGTGGCACCCTGGCTGTGGAATGAGCTCCCCAGAGAGGTCTGCCTGGCACCTACACTGTACTCCTTTCGTCGCCAGCTGAAGACCTTTTTATTCACTCAGTATTTTAACACTTAATTTTAACTTAAATTTAAATTATACTGTTTTAACTCTGTATTTTAACCTTATATCAATTTTGCTGCGTGGTTTTATCCTGGTTGTGCTTTTTATATTGTATTTTGTATTTGTGTTTTTAACTTGTTGGTTGTTTTATGATGGTTTTAATTTTTGTAAACTGCCCAGAGAACTTTTTAGGTATAAAAATGTAATAAATACATAAATAAATACAGGAGGTGGAAAATATAACATCCTTCTAAGTGCCTCCTGAAAACACAACTTTTCACGCAGGCTTTCCCTGCGCTGTAACTGCTGCTGGGTTTATTTTGTTTTTACATGGTATTTTAAAACTTTTAAAGCTTTATATTATGTGTTTGATGGTTTTAATTGTGAACTGCCCAGAGAGTTTCGGCTATAGGGCAGTATAAAAATTTAATAAATAAATAAAGATAGGTACCCAGAGAGGATGCACAGAGATCTTCCTGCATGAACAGGAGAAGGAACTGTGTATGTATGGGAAAGTTAATATGAGGACAGTGAGGAACAAAAGTAAAATGAGACAAGACTCCTTTTCTTAATGCACTGTTGGCCAGTAATTTGCCTGACAAAACTATTTTAGAATAATGAACAGCTCACATAATAAATAACTATTCTACAAATAATGAGTTATCCTGTGGGACTAACAGGGCGGTTTTACAGGAGCATATTAAATAGTAAACAAAGGATATCCCCCCTCCCACTCCTTGGATTATGAACATACATTAGCCTAATGGGCATGAGGTAGAAGACCCCATCTGCAGTGCGAAGGCAGAAACACAGCCGGTGTACATATGAATACATCAGGACAGACCCTTAAGGAGCAACCCTAGGCAAGTTTAGACAGAAAGATGTCCTACAATACTCAGCATTCCCCATTCAGACTGATAATACTTGGAATTGCATCCCCACCAGTCTTTATTTCTTTTTCTTTTCTAACAAAAACACAACGTAATAAAGCGCAAGGGTCGTTGACGTTGTTTAATCCCTTGTCAATAGCTCCATGTGTATTTTGGATGCTTCAAAAAAGATTGGCATCTATCCAAGTTGGGGGAATTATGCCAAGGAGCAGAATGACAGAATGGATAAGGTCTTCCCGACCTCCTTAGTAGTTGTGACAAACATTTAAAAACACTATTTCAATCAGCTAGGGACAAGCGAAGCCCTTGTAGAATAGTTTAAAGAAGAATCCCAGCAAAGAGTGTTTTAATCATGTTCAGGATTGGCAGGCATTCCGAATTTCCCTGGCTGATACAAAACATCTGGTTGTCTCTGATAGGATGGGCCAGTTGTAAATTAAAATAAAAACAAAAGCACCCAAATTTATTAAATCACCATTTGCAAGGGAAAATTCTTTTCCTTGCTGTTTATCGATTGCCTTTCCCATGTTCATGTTCAGTTTTTTTTTTTTAATTAACAGTGTTTCCTCAGGAAAGCCTTGCTTAAACTAGGTCTCCAGCTGCAAAGTGGAGTTCCTCTACTGAAGCCAATGGAGCGCAATTGATTTATGTCATCCAACAGTCTGGCTGGTTTGCTGCCAAAGACAGCTACACGGACTGTTAAGATGTGTCTGTACCAGCAATTGGTGTCTCCCCCATTTCTACTAGAAAGGGGAGTAGAAATGGTTCTTCTTAGAGCAAGGATGATGCAGGATTTTCATACTGGGGAATTGCATACTGAATTGGGAAATGTCATACTCCCTACAGGCATACAGGCCACATGTCACACTGCCTGCCCCAATGCCTGTGGCACATGCAGTCAGGCATTTCTATCGATACTGAGCACACCATGGCCATTCGATTCATATTGGAAGTACAGATCCAAGCTGCAGATCCAAAATGCTTGGTGCCAAGGCTGGTGTCAAGGGTAAGCATGGTAGGGCCACTGCAAAGCACCTACACCCCAGTTGAGGCCCTCTGCCACGACGCCCTTGGAGTTGCTCCTCCTCTTCACCATGGCAACCTGCTTGTTCACCTGCCTCTCGCTCTGGCCCAGAGGTGGTAAGAAGAAGGAGCACTGCCTACACGCTCACTGGCTCTCTGCCTGTCAAGCAAGCAAGTGGCAACTATGGTGAGAAAGAGGCGGAGGAGGAATCGCTGCTGGTGACAATGGCCATGAGAAGGTAGACTCATTGAGGGAGAAAGGGGCCTTGCCCTAGAAAAGCCATGGCTTGGTACAAGCCAACTTTGCTTTTAGAGGAAATGGAATTACATCTCCCCCCTCACCATACCTGAGACTCTCTGGGTCTAGTTATTACAGCGCAAAGCACAAACCGCTATAGCCAAAGTTTGGCTGTTATGCCGGCAGAATATTATTGAAATCAATTAGACTAAAGGGCTGCAACACCAGGCTTACTTACCTGAAAGTAAGACTCCAGAAACACAATAGGACACAGAGCTTTACTAGATGAGGCTTTTAACCCGCCACTTTATAGAGGCTTCTGAGTCCGGGTTCTTTATGGGATTGTTTGGATCCTTTACACATTTTTTTCAGGGGTTTTTCTTTCTCTGCCTTTTTATATGTTCCAGTACACAACCACTAAGTGACACTGTGGTAGAGAGAAATTGCAGAACTACACCAGGGTTTTATGCCACTATTTCCAGATAGTATCAGCCTTTCCTCAATTAAAAAAAGCTGCGGAAATGGCAAACAACGGAAAAGGCCCTGGAGGATGACAACAGTGTGTAAAGAACCCACAAACTACTGTGAATGAGGAATCACAAGCACACAATGAATGCCTCATGTAGAAAGGCTCCTAAAATCCAAATAATCTTGATTAGGATTGCATTCAGTGCAAGAACGCTAGTATAGTGGCTTTTACACCATGACTTTAAGGCAGGTGTAGGGAAGCTCTGGCTCACAGAGGCTTGGCCTTAAATTGTTTTATTTGTGGTTTTGCACAAATCGCAACTTGCACATATATAAAAAAGGCGGAAAGCCACAAGCATGCCAGACTCATTACACGATGACTCAGGCAAGCTTAGGAATTTGCAAGCTGGAGTCCAGGGGCCTGAGCTGGTGAAAAATTGCCGAGCTCAATCTCCCAAAAGGATTCCTCCAACATCCCTAGCTGCATGGAGGTGAAGTGGTACGGACAGGGAGGGGTTAACCACCCTCATAGTGCACTCGCTCCTCATGCTTGAAATTAGCCTCCCATTGCCTGCTTTATATATCATTGAAATTGAATCATTTTAAGAGACGGGTTAGTTGCCACCACATCTCGTTTGGCCCTTAGGATGAACATAACCTGGCCTTCCCCAACCACTTGCCCTCCAGACATGTGGGCTACAATTCTCATAAGCCCTCAGCCAGCTATGGAGAGCACCAGGTTGGAGGAGGCTGCTATACTTTAAGTGACACAGCCAGCTTCCCACTTGCTTAGCTTCCGGGACCTCCCACTACCAGGCAAATAAGAGCTTTAAAAGCTCTGTTGGCAAACAGAGGAGGTTGTGTGGTTCTTGACAGAGTTTCCAAAGTCTTGTTTTCTACAAGGGATTAGCGTGCTCCAGCGCTGTAAAAAGTGATACAGCTGTAACGGTAGGGAGCCTACACGTCTCCTTTTCTTTCCTGAAAGCGAGCAACAGAGCAGCCATACATGTGTTAAGGACCCTCGTCCAAATGGTAATATGATTATGCAACTAATACTTTTGGGGAGTAATAGCACTTGCTCTTGCTGCGCAGATGATGTATTTGGAGAATTCTATGTGACATGTTAGAAGAAGAATTCTCTCCAAGCAGGAGTTCTCTTTCTGAAGCACTTTCCTCTCCCTCGGTGGTTCCCTCAGTCAAGCATTTTCTCTCTAAGGCTCAAACTGCATGTTACACAGGGAACCACTTCCCCCCTGCCCCACCCCACCCCAGTTCTCTCTCTCTCTCTCTCTCTCTCTCTCTTTTTAAAAAATCCAAAATGGGTAGTCTGTGATTTGGGGAAGAAAGCAAAACGGTGTGCATCTGCTTAGGCCTTTCTGTCCAGTCATTTTTCAGTTTAAATCCACTCCCCCCATGCTGCATTCTTACCCAGAAAGGTGTGTGTGGGTGTGTGTGGGTGTGGGTGTGTGAGGGAGAGAGAGAGAGAGAGAGAATGGGAAAAAGAAGCTTGCCGGCAGTGGCATGATGATGTTGAGCTGAAAAACAACAGGAAAAAGGCCATTTCTGCACAACGCATTTGTCACAGAAGTTCGCAGCTCCTATATACGATGTTGTCATCCTCCAGGGCATCTCCTGCTCTTTGCAACTTTTGTCATTTTTTTTCATGCCGACGAAAGTCCATCATTTCCCCTCCTCCTGCTATGAGCCGCAGTAAATATATAGTGTACTGATGAAATGGCGCTTTATCGCAGCAATAGCAGAACACCATCTAGTGGCTTTACAGTGAAACATACAGGACTTGCCCAGAAAAAAAAAAGAGAGAGAGAGAGAGAAAATACATGGAAAAGAGCCAATCATAATCTCACAAGGAAGTCAGAAGCAGAAACTGAGGGAAGCTCAGAGGATGGCAACAAGGGAGAGGGCCTTTACGGTGGTGGCCCTCCGACTGTGCAACGATCTCCCCGATGAGGCTCGCCTGGCACCAACACTGTTATCTTTTAGGTGCCAGGTCAAGACTTTTCTCTTCTCCCAGGCATTTAACACCATTTAACAACGCTAAGTTTGTTTTTAACAGACCCCCAGAACTGTTGTTTTTAAATGGATACTGTTGTTTTTATACTGTTGTTTTTACGTTTTTAAATTTTGTATACTTTTAATGTTTACTGTTTTTAACTTTTGTAAACCACCCAGAGAGCTTCGGCTATGGGGCGGTATATAAATGTAACAAATAAATAAATAAATATAAATATATATAAACCCTGGTAAATTTGTAGGATCTTAATTTCATGTGAAGAAGTTCAAAGATCCAGAAACCTTCTCCCAATGCTCCATTCTTCTACTCAGATACACCTTTTACCAGAGTGCATATATTTGAGAGCTAGTTTGATGAAGTTATTAGCATGTTGGACTAGGAGTGGGAGAAGATCCAGATCAAATTTCTGCTCTGGTGCAAAGCTCACTGGCTGACTTTAGGCCAGTTATTATCTCTCTGCCAAACCTATTTCACAGGGCTGCATGTTGTGATGATAAAAGGAAGGTGTTTATGGGAGAAATCTGTATGCTACCCCAAGCTCCATATGAACATAGGAAGCTGCCTTCTCCTGAATCAGATCATTGGTCCATCTAGCCCAATATTGTCAACATTGACTTGCAGCAGCTCTCCAGAGTTTCAGGAAGGAGTTTTTCCAGGCCTACCTGGAGATGCTGGGAATCGAATCTGGTACTTTCTGCAGGCAAAGTAGGGCTGTGCAAACCTCGGCCTTGGATTCAGATTTTGCCATTTTATGATGGAACCGCCATTTTAAAGCACAGTCCTAGGATTCTGTAATGGAGGAACAACCTACAACTCCCAGTATGCACTGCCTGGGAGGGCTGCACTTACTGGGGCCCAGGAATGATGGGCACTCATGGTCTCACTGCTGCTGCCAGCATGATCACCTGTCCGCAGGCATGATCCAGGGTGTGTCAGTCCACAGAGGGGTTGCCGCATGTTCTGTGAGTGCCCTGCAGCTGCCTGCTTCCCCTGAGAATGTGTAGTGACCCCTTTATGGACTGGCACGTCCCGGATTGCACCGATGGGTGGGTGATCATGGCAGTGGCAGCGGCAAGGCCACGAATGCCTGCCATTCCTGGATCCCGGTAAGTGCAGGCCTCAGGCAGTGCATGCTGGAAGTTGTAGGCTGTTCTTCCATTAAGGAGTCCTAGGGCTGTGCTTTAAAATGGCCATTCCATCATCAAATGGTGTTTCTGTCATAAAATGGCCACCGAGGCCTTGGATTTCCAAATCCGAGGCTGAGACTTGCACAGCCCTAAAGCAAAGCATGTGCTCCACCACTGAGCTAAGGCCCCTGCCCTAGAATCCCTGGGCCCTCTCTCCTCTTTGAGCAAGGAGAGGATAGAAATTGAAAACAACATCAATAAGAATAGTAATAGCAAGGAAGACTCACAGAACTTGGTGTAAAGTGTAGTTTCAGATTCAGGCAAACAAAACACGAAAGCTACTAAATGATTGCCAAAGACACTCCAGTGATCCAAGAATATACAAACTGATGTAATTGGGATTCCTTAAATTGTTGTTAGTACTTTGGAATTCCTATTTGATGGAGAACAAGAAACAGCCATTTTTTAAATGATAGCCCAGCAAATCTGGCATCTGTTGTTCTATTAAAAGGTTATTCATCAGTTTAGATACTGCCAATAAATTCAAGTTTTGAAAAAAACACCAAAACAATTACCAACCCTTTAAGTGGCCTGGTGTCCCACTTTACAGAGGATAGCCCTCTGTTTCGGAGAATTGGCAGGCAAAGCTCCTCTATTTGAATGGGTGCTCTATTTGATGGGCTGTCCAGGAGGGAATCTACACTTGTCTAGATGAAACGTAACAAATTGGCAGAGATGACGTCAGCAGTCACATGATGCTGTTGTTGTTACGTTTCTTCTGACTTTTAAAACCGTTCCACTTTCCATTAAAATCGTTTTAATACTAACAATGTGCCCCAACCTTTCGTTGTTTTCAATGCCGTCTTTCAAAGTCTTTCAAGTGAGGGCTTTGCTAGACGAGGGGAGGGAGAGCTGGCACAACGTGACGAGGGGGAGGGGGAGGGAGGGCGGTGAAAGAGGGGACAGAGGCTTAATTTTTTTAAAAAAACGCTTATCTTTCGGGGCGCACGTGGCCCCTTTAAGACGCTGCAGGGCTTCCCTCGTCCCTACACGTCGCCCCGCCTCCCTGCCGGCTTATCCCGGCAGGTCTAGCAAAGCTCAGAGTCACAGGAAGAAGGAGGTTTACTTCAGAGACAGTATGAGCATAATGAAGAACGTTCTAAAGAAGAGTGTGCCGGGGTAAAACGATAGAAGAAAAGGTATTTCGGTTGACTGGGCTCAAGTTGCATTTCGTAACGTAGCAAGGAAGGACGCAACAATGCACTTAAACAACGATGTAATGAATAGTGTAGATCCCCTCCAGTTCAAGTCTGGTTTAAAGTCAAAGAACCATTACAAGGAGAGAGCAGGGGCCTTGAAGTTGCCAGATGACTCAGCACACACACAGGGCACCTAATCAGACTTCTCTACTATGATGAGATGGATGGATTATATTTCTATTTTTTCTAAATTTGCAGCTCCACATATAAATTTGCATGTGCAAGTGTTATGCAGAATGGTATCCTCGTCTGTCTTCTTTCTTTGTGATAAGTTTCCTCTGTTGAGGTGATGTGTTGTAGTGGCTAGTGTCAGACTGGGAGTCAGGAGATCTGGGTTGTAGTCCCTACTCGGCCATGGAAACCCACTGGGTAACTTTGGGCCAGTCACAGACTCTCAGCCCAGCCTACCTCACAGGGTTGTTGTTGTGAGAATAAAGTGAAAAGGATGATTATGTATGCCGCCTTGGGTTCACTGCAGGAAAAAAGCGAGATATAAACGTAATAATAAATAAATAAAATAAATGTGTAACTGGCCACCCAGCTTTACATTGTGTCATCTCCATAAAATAAAATAGGAGAAAAAGAGGGTCAGAGCTTTACTAGGGACAAGGAAGAGAAAATAGGAACTGTTTCTGATGAACAGGGACAGCTTGAACATATCTCACAAGGTTCTAAAACTGAAAAGACTTGCAAAAGCATTTGGCGATGTTTAGGATGGGGTATCTCCCATTCAAATGGGGACAAAAGTCAAAATCCCATTGTATATGTCCATGCCTTTGGGTATGATGCTTGACTAAAGCAGCTCTCTCCTGCCTATACATTTTGTCGCTCTTTCGTTTTTCTTTTCTATCAGTTCAAATGTCAGGGGAGGTTTCTTTTTAGAAAGAATCTCTCATTGCTTGGTTTCAATTATGCAATTTTAAGTTAGAGTTGTGTGTGTATTTTTTCCCTTAAAAAAAGAAGATAATTGTAGGCAGTCCAGACTTACTTCAAATATGTTTTTGTTTTAAACACATTCCATGCTGGTCACTCACATGAACTCCAATTAAAGATTAATAGCTTTGACCAGTTTTGCTTTGCTTTGAAACAGTATTCTTTACCATCTTTGAAAATGTAATTACTTTGAAACAGTAATCTCTTCAAAGGGCAAAGGTTGACTGAACGGAGCATGCGCAAATCATTCCCCTTCTGGAATCCATGCCATAGCCCACAACTATGCAAATTTGCAAAAGGCAACTAAACAATTCATTCTGGCAGCTTCCTCTTCGTCTGCTGCTTGCAACGATTCCCTTTCCTCTCTCCATTTTTTTTTGTTTTTTTTGGTAAATAACAAAATCCACATAACATTTGCATTCCCCCACCCCATTCACATATCAATAGCATGTGTAAGGGATTTAGGCACAAAACACAAAAACATTTCAAAGCACAATACAGATGTCATTAATGGAAACACTGCTGAGCTCAGCATCTTAACTCCACCTTAGTTCTCTGCCACTATCCTCTAGTCATGGAGGATATCCTAGGAAGGCCTAGCCATGAATATTAGCCAAGATAGCTAAAAAGAACCATCAGGGTCCAAGGAAGTATTCCTCTGAATAACAGATGCTGGGCCCTGACAATGAAAGAATATCACACACCCTTCTTGTAAACTTCCAGGAGGCATGAGGATAATGTTATGTATCACTGGACCTTTAGCTTTCTATGTAGAACAGTCGTCCCCAACCTGGTGCCTTCTAGATCTTTGGAATGACATCTCCCATCAGCCTTCATCATTGGCCATGCTGGCTGGGGGTGATAGGCATTGTGGTCAGAAACATATGGAGGACACCTTTTTAGGAAAGGCTTGTACAGAGGGTGTGAGCTCTCCTTTGTCCATTTCAAAAGAAGGTTTTGGTTGGGGAAGATGGCTCTGGAGCATTATAGGAAACCGAAAACCATAAAGTAGGACACACGGCCACTCTAGGGAAAGATCTACATTACTGCTTTTAAAATGGTTTATAATAGCAGTGACACCTGTTGGGACCCAGGACACACTACACATACAGTTTTCAAACTGTTTTCAAAGTGTCATATCCTGGTTGATGTAGATCTGGCCTAGGTTAAGTGTAGTTTGCTAGTGTTGTCATTCTTCAGGGTTCCGCTCCCTCCCCAGAGTCTCTACTACAAGTTACATCTCAATACATGCAATACATCCACGCAGCGAGCTCTTTTGTTTCAAAATATAGAATACCACACCATATAACTTACCGCCCTGCTATTAAGTGCAGTGAGCAGGCAAACTGTGAGGAACAAACTTTGGAGAGAGCAAATGATGGTCCTTTAAGACCATCATTTGCAACAAGGGAGAGGGCCTTTTCAGTGGTGGGCCCCCAATTGTGGAATGATCTCCCCGACGAGGCTTGCTTGGCGCCAACATTGTTATCTTTTTGGTGCCAGATTAAGATCTTCCTCTTCTCCCAGGCATTTAACAACATATGCTGAGTTTGTTTGTTTTTAACGGACCCCAGGATAGCTGTTTTTATAAGGATATTATGTTTATGCTTTTTATATTTTTAAACTTCGTATATTTGTTTTAATTATTACTGTTTTTAAATTTGTAAACCACCCAGAGAGGTTCGGCTATGGGGCGGTATATAAATGCAATAAATATAAATAAATAAATAAGCATGGTTACTGGGAAGTAAATTCCACTGATTTAGATGTGATTTACTTCCAGGTAAGTTTGCGTAGCATTGTAATTTTAGAATTTCCCCCACAAAGAAAATGCTTTTAGCTAGCTAGGATGAATTAAAATATTCCATTAAAAGAATACAATGAGCGACTGACCACTCACGGACGTTTGCGGGTCATTTTGATGACAACGTAAGTCTCCTGCTCATTTCCCATGGTTTTAGCAACAAAAAATAAACCCCAGCAGCTCTTCTGAGATATATCAGTATTTGTCAGGATTACCTGCTGTGTGCAGGCGAAGATGCAGTATAAAACACCCGCTACAGGGTGATGTCCCATTGAACTGCACAAGGCACATGGTCACTGGTCTCTTCCTCATCTAATTTCAGCTCATTGCAAATGTGGAAGAGAAGTAGGAAGTAGAGCCATGCTAAGGAACACAATGGCCTAGTAGCCATTGATAACTTCCTCCAGGAATTTATCCAACCTCCTTTTAAAGCAGCGGTTCTCAACCTGTGGGTCGGGACCCCTTTGGGGGTCGAACGACCCTTTCACAGGGGTCACCTAAGACCATCGGAAAACACATATTTCCGATGGTCTTAGGAAACTGTATTGACTGAACTATGTCATGTATCATCTTTTGTATTATTAAAGCTATTGTTATGTATTATTTTCATTAGCAAACCATCCCATGACAATGGATCGTGTAGAGAAGAACGAAAATAATTTTATGGTTGGGGGTCACCACAACATGAGGAACTGTATTAAAGGGTCGCGGCATTAGGAAGGTTGAGAACCACTGTTTTAAAGCCATCCAAATTGGTGGCCATCACTACATCTTGTGGTACATCTTTGCATCCAGTTCTGGGAACCACACTTCAAGAAAGACGCAGACAAGCTGAAGCATGTTCAGAGGAGGGCAACCAAGGTGATTAGGGGTCTGGAAACAAAGCCCTATGAAGAGAGACTGAAACAAATGGGCATTTTTAGCCTGGAGAAGATAAGATTGAGGGGAGACATGATAGCACTCTTCAAAGACTTTGAAAGGTTATCACACAGAGGAGGGCCAGGATCTCTTCTCGATCCTTCCAGAGTGAAGGACACAGAATAACGGGCTCAAGTTACAAGAAGCCAGATTCCGGCTGGACATCAGGAAAATGATCAGGAAAATGATACTATTTTATGATTCTGGCTACAGTGCTGTTTTTTCATACAGTAAAATGCACATCAAATCCATTGTGATGGAGGCGGATTACCTTCTGGTGTGGAAAGGTAGATTGAACCATTGCTGTTTCAAAGCTGTGTGTTCCCTTCAGCTGGGTTTTTTCCCATAAGGCTTTCAACACTTGCACAGAATTATTTTGCATGGATAAAGGTTCTGGGAACAAGCTCTGTGGACAAAATTGAAAAAAAAAGAGAAATCTTCATGTATAGTGTCTTTCATTTGGACAATGAATACACAATATAAGTTTATACACAGCTAAAAACACTGTGCAACCAGATAATACCTATGGAGGTAATTGGTACAGACATCACAAGAAACTAGTTATTGCAAACTAGTGATTGAAACAGGTAGGAAGGAACTTTTCAAGGCATTGACCTAATGCCTTAACCATGGTTTGGCCTAATTTCTGAACTGGGCTTCTATTGTTTTTAAATGACATTCATTTATTTTTATTTGTTTTGTTTTGGTCAGCAGCTGGAAGAAAGGAATACCTGAGACACTGATGGTGGTAAATGTATAAAATAGAGGGACTTTAACTGGTGACATTGAGGGGAATTGGGTGGCATACAAGAATTAGTGCAAGAATATAGCCATTCATTCCCAAGGTATGTGTCCATAGCTGGGGCTAGAAGTGCTTTGTCAGCAATGGTGGCATAGATTTTAAATCTTTTTTCATGTAATTATTCATTATTTAAAAAAATTTACAGTTGTTAGGAACCAATATGCATGGAGTGAGCTGGGTGGTTTACATGCCAGCATAACTAAAAAAAATACTTAAAAAATGACATTCAAGGACATTTTCAGACATTAATGGTAAAAGTGAATCGCTGGAGTTTTCAAGACTCTGATGTCCACTTTTGAACACTAGAACAAAATCATGTGAATTACATGATAATCATGTCTGTACAAGTGTTTCTATAGCCCATATATAAAAACAGATTATGTAGTTTTGGCTATAAAATAGCTCGAAACTCTCTCTCTCTCTCTCTCCCTCTCTCTCTTTCTACACACACACACACACACACACACACACACACACACACACACACAAATGGAAAATGAGCCTGGGGACAGGCAATAGTTTTTAGACAGCTGAAAGTGCTTTAACAAAAGCATTGTTTCCATGATACACACACATATTTTTGTCCCATTGTCACCACTGTTTTGCAGGGTTTTGAGACAAAGATATGGCCAAATCTCTTTGATGAGAGGAACGAAAGAACTGGATATATGCAACATGGATAAAATCCTCTTTCAAAACAGTGTCAATTCTTTGGGGGGGGGGGAAATGTAATATTTGGCCACAGCTAGACCTAAGGTTTATCCTGGGATCATCCAGGGTTCACCCCTGCCTGAGCACTGGATCCCCTGTGTGTCAGCTAGATGAACAGGTTTGACCACTGGATGATCCAGGGATAAACCTTAGGTCTAGCTCTGGCCCTAGTCTCCAGTTGAAGTTTTATGATAAGAACAGAAATGTGAATTCCTCTGATTTACATTCAGTTGAATGTTTAAGTACATGAAAACCTCAGCTATCAATGACCATCTTGTATATTTCATGCTCTTACGCCCAGTTGTCATTCTGACATGCAACTCAGCTGATAGCATAATTCGCAATAAACAGCATAATGTTTATATAGGCATTTCAGAGTATGTGCCACCTATAAACTAATTAACGGTCCCACATCTCAAAGAAGGCAGAAGGTAAAAAAAAAAGATTAGATCTTTTATGAGGATGCTTTACTGGGAAAGAGGGTGCTGATCACGAAGGAAAGTCTGACGTTATTGGCCCAGACCACATGATTATGATATTCGTGCAAACCCAGAAGCAGGGGATCACACCACGTGAAAGTGGCTGCCACGCCACGGGATGCCTTTGGAAAGGAGAGCTGAAGCTGTCATCCAAGCTGATGCAAGTTCCTGAAGGATGTTTTCATTTTATTCATTTTTTTGCTAAATAATTTCCTTTTCAAATGCTGTTCCAACATTTAACTTCATTGATTACATTTTTCTGTTGCTCAATAGCCAAACCACTTTGGGCAGTTTACAAAGATTAAACCCTAAAATTATAATATATTGACAAAATAAAAGCATTTACATTCAAAAACATGAAACAGCTTTTTCACAATCAACAATAAAAATCTCAGGACCGTTAAAAACCTTATCATATGTTGTCAAATGCCTGGGAGAAGAAGAAAGTCTTAACTTGGCACTGAAAAGATGACCATTTTGGCACCAGGTGGGCCTCACCTGGGAGAGTGTTCCATAATCCAGGGGCCACTACCAAGAAGGCCCTCTCCGTTGTTGCTATCCTCTAAAACTGTCCTGGAGGATGCACTTGGAGAAGGGCCTCAGATGATCCTAGTTTATGGATAAATTCATACCTGTAGAGGCTGCCCATCAAGGATTATAATGCCAAGCCATGTAAGGCTTTGTAGGTCAAAACCAGCATCTTCCGTTTGGCTCACAAATGGACAGCAAGCCAGTGCAAGTGGGCCAGAATTGGTGTTATATGTTCAAACCTTTTGGTCCCTATTATCAATCTGGTTGCTGCATTTTGCACAAACTGTCTTCAAACTGTCTTCAAATTGCTTCCAAACTGTCTTCAAAGGCAGCCCCACATAAAGCACATTGCAGTAATCTGACTTGGAGGTTACCAGATCATAGACTATGAAACCAGGTTATCTCTGTTGAGATAGCTGGTAGAAGGCACTTTGTGTCTTCTAATGTAATATCCGACTGTTCTTAAATTCCCTAAAGATTAAAAAGAGATTTGGAAGACAAGTAATATAAAGTGAATTTGCCATGGGTGCGGATGTGCACAGCATTTTAAGGAAGAAAGAAAAACAGAAAAACTGACTTTCCAAGACTAAGAGCATTTCCACATGAAGCAAAAAACCCACACCCTTACCAGGTCTTATTCTTCCAGAGTCTTTGCAGGATTTCGATTACCATAATACACATGATCCCCTGCAACCCCCTTTTTTTGGCTATTTCCTTTGTGGACAAATTCCATATGTTTCATTTATACAGCCAGTAGGTGGCGTTGTGATATTGTATGATTCCAGAAATCCACCACCTCTTTGACGGTGGTTTATATTATATTTATTACTGCATTTTTGGCGATTTAAACAAAAGTGGAATAAAGCTTAAAAATGATGGGAGAGGCACTGGAGGTTCTCAACATTGTGAAAAGGCCCTTCAAACTTCCATGAGTGACCGACGATGAGTGCACGATAAAAGCCTCGTGTAAAGAGGGCTTAAGATTTGGAAAACCAAGATAACATTTTGATTATTTCAGGTGCTGGAAAAGGGTAATTGGGAGGGAGTAGGAGTGGCAGGGGAGAGAGCAAGTAAGTGAGAAAACCAAAGAGAGAAAAAGCAAAAATGCAAAAGAACCAAGAATGCAAAGGAACCAATCTATTCCCTGATGTTGAGAAAGCAAGGCTAGCCCTGAAATGGAGCGGCGTGAAATGGCCTGCTTCAGGTGATACCATGTGTGTGTGGGTGGTTATATGTACTCGGAACTAGAATCTAAGGGGTTGTTCATACAGCTATTTACACTGCCGTAAATGCACAGTTTAGAATTTTTGGACAGATAATGCAGCCGCAAATGTGATGCCATCCAAGGGCAAACCCTAGGAAATCTGCTCCAAAAAAGTCAGGAATTTACCCCAACTATTTTCATAGAATCATAGAATAGCAGAGTGGGAAGGGGCCTACAAGGCCATTGAGTCCAACCCCCTGCTCAATGCAGGAATCCACCCTAAAACATACCTGACAAATGTTGTCCAGCTGCCTCTTGAATGCCTCTAGTGTGGGAGAGCCCACAACCTCCCTAGGTCACTGGTTCCATTGTCGTACTGCTCTAACAGTCAGGAAGCTTTTCCTGATGTTCAGCCGGAATCTGGCTTCCTGTAACTTGAGCCCGTTATTCTGTGTCCTGCACTCTGGGAGGAACGAGAAGAGATCCTGGCCCTCCTCTGTGTGACAACCTTTTAAGTCTTTGAAGAATGCTTTCGTGTCTCCCCTCAATCTTCTCTTCTCCAGGCTAAACACGCCCAGTTGTTTCAGTCTCTCTTCATAGGGCTGTGTTTCCAGACCCCTGATCATCCTGGTTGCCCTCCTCTGAACACGCTCCAGCTTGTCTGCGTCCTTCTTGAACTGTGGAGCCCAGAACTGGACGCAATACTCTAGATGAAGTCTAACCAGGGCTGAATAGAGAGCAACCAGTACCTCATGTGGCTCCATGGCTGTAAAAAAGCAAAAAAAAAAAAAAAAAAAAGGGGGGGGGAGGAAGAGGAGAGGAACAGTGCCGTTCATCCCCCCTTTTTAATTATTTTATACTGCAGAGCTCTGCAGAAACAAATATAAATTTGGGAGGACTGGGCAACCCCCAATCTCAATATGCGGAGCTCCGCAGATTGGGCTGTTTAATTTTTTTAAAAGGGGGGGACAGCCCCATTCCTTTCCTCCCCCCACATTTCTTTTTTAAAAAATCTTTTCAGAGGCGAATGGCAGGAAAATTCACACTTGCCTTCCCTCCTGTGCAGATGCTTGGCCCTAGAAGGAAATGGGTGTCATTTGAGCTCTGCTTCAGACATCAAAATTTATTGAGCTGGCACTGAGGGAAGGGTAAACCATATAAAATCCCATCTGAGTAAAACAGCAAAAACTGTACCTCTGCCAGTTATGAAGTGGGAGACATGACACGAGTGGTGATGAACTTCCTGTCTTCTCTCAAATTTGGTCTCTTTCCTCCACTTTGCTGCATGTTTACTAAGTAGCCACCATGCAACAGGACTAAGCACTCATAGGTGGATGGATATGGAAGGATAATGGCAACATGTTATAAATGGAGCTACCCCTGAAAACAGTGCGGCAATTTCTGTTAGTGCAGAATAGAGCAGTGAGGCTGCTTACTGGAACTGGCTGTTTTGAACATATTACTTCACAGCAGAATCAATTGCACTGGTTGCCGGTCAGTTTCTGTGCCTGATTCAAAAAGTGGTCTTAATTGTCTTAGGACCAGTCTACCGAAAGGAGCATCTTCTCCCATATGTTCCTGATAAACTCTTAGGATCACTTCTTTCTTTCACTTCTGTTATTCATCAGTATTTAGCTACTTTGTCAGATTATTTTTTCCCAAGCTCAGACTTAGACTTTATTCTTTAATGCACTTGTTCATTCCTCAGCTTTGAATTTGCTCCTTGCATTTTTCAAAACAGCTTTCTTTCAACATTATCTCTCCAATTTACAACTTCTTTTAAGAATGTTATCTCTTTCTTTGTTTGGTTGAATAAATTCTCACTCCAGTAATCCCATTCTGTTCAGGTTCATTCAGCTCCTTTATGTCAGGACTGCTGGAATCTGTGTGTGGCTGGCCTGTGTGGTGAACCACTGAACTGCAGGTGGCAGACTTCTTAATAAAGAACCTTCCGGACTGACTCTGTTGCCCATCCAGGTTGACCAGGAGATTTTCCTGGGTAGGAAGGGGTATCAAGAGCTTCCTTTTCCAGTTGAGCTTTACTCAGGCAGCAAGGTCTACCTAAGTTCTGTTGTGTCATTACTTTTGGTCCTGGTCTTTGGTCCTGCTTCCTGGCATGTTCTACCATCCTCCCTCCTAGTTTGCCCTCTAATCTTGATTGCTCTTTGGTCTTGACTCCACACTGGTTTTCCAGTCTTGACTATTCTTTGGTCCTGGCTTGTTCTGTGGTCCTGATTGCTCTTTGCTTGTGCTATAGTCCTGTTTATTTTTTGGTCCTGACTCCTGGCTTGTTCTCTGATCCTGTCTTCTGATTTGCACTCCAATCCTTATTGCTCTTCAGTCCTGACTCTTGCTTTCTAGTGCCATATTTGCTCCTCCAGACAGCTGCCAATGGCCAAGTCCTGACACTTTTGCCGTACTTCAGCTGATGGTATAGTTCCATATGCTTAGCAATGATACCAAACAGGACAAGCGTCAAAGACAGGCATGGTTGGGCAACTGCTGAAGACCACGTGCCAACATGGGCCCACTGGGAACCCCCTGGAGTGGCTCCTCCACTTCACCATTGCAACTTGCTTGTCCGCTTGCCTGTTGCTCTGGCCCTGACAACACTGACGGTGAGAAGATGCACCGGCTCTCTGCCTGTCAAGCAAGCAAATAGTAGTAAGCATGAGAAGGAAGATGAGGAGCAAAGCAGCTGGTGACAATGGCACAGAGGAAAGGGCCCCCATAAACATGAAGCCTCTCTTCCACCCTTGGTTCTCATATTCTGCCTGGAACAGGAAAAAATTCTTCTGATTCTCTGGAGACATTTCCTCCCAGATCTTTTCAGAGTGCACCAAATTGTCCAAGTAAACATTCAATTTTTAGCATTCTGTGGTACTCAATATAAGCATGTGGCTTAAATAGTTTGCTGAACCATGGCCTTATTTTTTCCCATGGGTGTTAGCTCAGCAAGGGAAGCTCAGTTGTCAGCTGAGTGATGCTCCTCAGATTCCTATCCATGCTGTTCCTTCAGCCTTGGCCAAATAAAATAGCCATGCTGTGGCCAATGCACAACTACCAGACAGACCTTTGGGAACAGGCAGCAGCAGTGTCAATAATAGTGGTGGGCAGGGAAATTTAAGGAGGAAGGGAAGAGCCAGGAAGAGCTTCTGGGAAGAAAAGAACCCTACAATTTCCTGTGTTCTTCATATTTAAGTTCCTTATGGCCAGAAAGTGATATGAAACATTGCAGAACATTTTTTTTTAAAAAAAGTAACTTTGACTTTCTGGCACAAGGGCAGTCCAGTAAGTTAAGAGGCCTCCGTAATGGTGCAATTTCAGAGGGAAAGGGGCAAAAACATCGCTGTGTGTGCGACAGGGTTGCCCCTCCCATGAATTCGGGTGAGGCGGCCGCATTAGGTGGCAGAGGGAGGAGTGGTGAGTTGCACCACTCCCTCCTGCCCCCTCCAGGAGGACCCGCCACCACTGCCCCACTGCCTCCAGGAGGTGCTTTGAAGAGCCCCACCAGCCACATTTCCTGCTCTGGCATTTGCTGCAGCAAAAGCACTGTTGGTGGGGTTCTCCATTTCCCTCTTCATGCACCCCCTTCACTTTTGCTGCCACCATGTTGGCCCTCTGGAGAGCCACGTTGACAGAAGCAGCAGTTGCAGAGTTTTCCAGAGAGCTGACGGGATAGCAAAGACAATGGGAAGGGAGGCGTGCATCAGGGGAAGAGGTGCATGATGCAGTGGGAAGGGGCACGATCCGGTGAGGGCATGTGTTCTTTCCTGCCATCAGGGGCTGGAGCATGTACACACGTGCACACATACACTATAGTCAAGATTTACAGTGCAATCCTATACGTGTCTGCTCATAAGTAAGCTCCATCGAGTTCAATTGGATTGAACTCTATGGAAATTGCTTTTGAGCAGAGATGTAAAGGACTGATCTGTAAATTTTGAAAAAAGCAGTGTATTTTAAGAGTATTTGATATAGTTACATATATAATTCAAGTACAAAAATATAGATGCTCCTGCAATGGGGGGAGAGCAGCAACTCTACCTCCTTCTTTTCTTAATAGCACTCTTGTGTCTTGATCACTTAATTCATCTCTAAATAAGGATTTGTATGAACAAAATGAGTTTTGACAGTGCTGAAATTAGGCTGGATTCCTGGAATAATGTACAGATCAGCTCTCTAGTTGCACACACTAACATGTTTCTCCTTAGTGGAAATGAAATTGTGAAATTGAGCTGTACCTTTTTTTTGTTTTGCACTGTTATTCACAATGTATTTAGACTATTGTGTAGGTAGGAGTCAAAATATGAGTGCTGGATTCCTCACACAGTAAAGAAAATCCTCCAAGAACATTGACATTTTAGGATGGGCTAAAATCTCTATACTATTGTAGCTCCCATGTGAAGCAAAGCAGTATGTCTTTATCCTTCTCCAATATGATTGCAAAAGCAAATAAAAGATTTTATAGCAATAACCACAACTTTGCAAGAATTCGTAAAATAATTAAAAACAACATCCAACAGCAGTAAACAGCTAAAGCTAAAATTATGTGAAATAGCATTATTAGTAGTAGAAAAACACAATGCTCACATTCCTGAAACCAAGACTGATGCAGACATAATACTAGCTCCCTGCAAACCATAGATTGCAAATCAGGAGCCAGCCTTAGGAACCCACACTTGTGCCCGTCCCCCTCACTCCTGGTGCAAATTCCCCCTCTCATCTCCTCTGGGCAACTACTGTGTATACAGCCACCTGCTACACCCATACCAACAATGGTTAACACTTACCCGTTTCCATCAATTTGAAAATCCACTTCAAACATTTTTTCCAATTTTGTTTTACAAGGAAACAAAAAGTGCACATGTAACTGTTAACCATAGTTTATTCTGTGCCAATGAAGGGGACCCAGGAAGTGAAAGGATGGAGTGCATGTCTCTGAAGCTAACTCCGGATTTGAAAAACGTGGTTTACAGGAAGCCATATAATATCTGCACTCGGTTATAGCCTTCTTCAGGTTAATGATCTCCCACAGTGTTACTCTGGGATGTTTCAGGATTGCTTAATCTTCAGCCCGGCAGAAAGATTTTGGTTTTAAATGTTGCACTTTCTCTAGATATCATAACAAAGGAAATAATCAATAATAATCAATAACTCATAGACAGATTAATCATTTAGTTGAATTCATAATTGGCTTCACTAGCGGATGAAGAGCACTAATTACTTCCATTGGGCATGGCTGCTCCAAAGCTGTTTCTTTAATAAGCATATTATTAGAATATGAACATATCCATCATCTACTGAAGTCTATGGACTCATTTGTTCCAATTAATTGAATGCTTCATGAAAGCCAAATTGGATCTTGATATCAGTGAGGCAGTCCATTCGTGTTGGGATTTCCCTCTGGTTGCTATGGCAAAGGAAAGTAGCCAATGCAATCACAAAGCTTTGGCATAGCTAATCAGGACTCTGAATTAGAATGAATATACTTTTTGATGGCATTTAGCATTGGGGGATATATATATATATATATATATATATATATATATATATATAATTAAACATCAAGGAGGAGGTAAGAAAGGACTCGACGGCCTTATAGCCCAACTCTACTATTCTATGATTCAATGACTTTAAAATTAATAGTATTGAGTAACGCCATTGCCTTATTTAGGTGCCCTACAGCAGGGATGGGCAACTTGTAGCCCCTCTAGATCTTTTTGCCTACAACTCCCATGATCCCTCACCCCTGGCTATGCTCGCTAGGGCTGATGGGATTTGTAGCCTTAGGCCAAAACATCTGGAGTGCCACAAGTTGCCCACTCTTGCCCTACAGGATCTGCTGCAGCTGTTCATCGTTTTTCATTTCATATATGTATAGCAAATGCACAACATTTGTTACATAAAAAACCTATGCCATCATGACAGTACAGCAAAAATAAATGGCAGTCTTGAACCCTGATGTAATTACTAACCTCTCAACATGGGCGCAAAGACTTGTGATAACAGTGTTAAAGGCTAACAACATCTCCGAATGGATTACAATCAACACTGATTTTAATTGACAAAAACATTAATGATCAAAGTGCACCCTACAATGTATTTCACACTATGTATTGTTCATATTGCACACACCTGCTGAAAGAGAAACATGATATGGATCCAAAGTTGAGGCTGTCGGCTGATGAGAGTAAAACTGGATTTACTGTACAGGCAGTAATGACCTTTCAGGGGACAGCTGAAGAACAACTTTGCTACACAACTTCTAACAGTATCTAGAAACAAATATACATGTTATTAACAGCACCTGCAACTGCTTTAATGTGATATAAGTCTGACTAATCATCATTATTTTATACTTAAAGCATGTGTTCTTTGAGGATACCCAGTACTCTGTTGTTGCTGCTGCACACTTTATAAAATTTAACCGTATTCAGGGGGATGGTTAATTTCCCATACACAGCTGAAGGGTAACTTCCACCACCAAAGTCCAATGCAAATAACTACAGATGTGATCCTGACACTGTATACCCAGAGACTTTCATTCTAGATTATAAGATGAAATGTTCCATTTGCACAATAGGAGATAACCATACACGCATGGAGCATTTCCTCTTACGGAGAAGAAATGGGAAGCTCACATTCTTGTCCACATGGGGGGGTGGAGGTTAGTGGGCCAGATCGCTACCTATGCTTGTTAAAGAGTAAAACTGTTTGGACATAATGATTTATTGTTGCATATAAGCTGAACCGTTTCTTTGTTTTACTTCATAACAAATGTCAGCAATGAGTAAGTCTATTTAGGTTTTCTTAATAACCACATTTAAATTTCGGAGTCATCATAAAGAGATGGATATAGATCTGTCAATGGATGTGCTATCACTTTGATCCCAAAAGACAGACGGGCCAGTGCATTCTCAAAGAGAAGTCTTGTGTTTGCTAAATCATGTCCTGTGTAGTAAACCGTCGTGTTAGTATCATATGGCGTGCCTGAACAACGGTTTGATTATAATATTCGGATGGGAGGTACATTGCAGAATCTTGTTACTGCCATCGTGCCAGAGTGCTAAGTCCTAGATTCGGCATATTTTAAGACCAATATAATATACATTATATAAATTATAGATTTTGTTTTTCTTTGCTTGAGCACTGTACTGAATTTCAGGACTTATATTTCTATGACTAGTATTGCCAATACATTTGTATTAGAGCTAAATTCTTTTAACAAACATGACACTAGAATGCCTATTTCCCGACAGCATTGAGTTTTGTGTGGCTCATTTACATTTTTACTGAAATGAAGTGTTAGAGTAAATAGAGAGGTGGGCCTTTAGCCTCTTCCATCTGTTGCTTTCTTTAACAAAATACTCTACTGAGTGCAGTTTACATTCACAGGCTTGCTTATTAAAATACATATGGTAAACCAATGCCCACTGTTGATTATTTTTAAATCACTGGGTTCCATGATTAAAAAGCTTTCTAACTTATGCCAACTGAAATGCACTCTAAGGCCTCAAGTACATTCTTCAGCTTAAATGGTGTTTTTTTAAAAGGGTTGAGGGTGGGTTTTTTTTTAGTAATTGTTAAATGAAAACAAACCATTACTCACTGCAAAGAGGAACCTTCCATTTAGAAGCCATATTGCCACTGAACAGAATCACATATTTACATGGCATCTATCTTGTGACATCAACCCTAACATAACATTTCACCATAACAGATAAACTCAAATTGACCACATGAGTAAATTCAGAAACCAGGAGCTGGGATCTCCCAATACTCAACAAAATATAATTTTTTAAACTTTTTGTATTTGCGGTGATGTTGGATGGAAATCCATCCCTGAAAATGGATTTATAAAAATTCATCGTTCTACAAGATTCATTAGTAAGACTGAATGGGTAGTAATACTTCATGAGGCACGCTTGGCAGTTTCAAATTAATTAGTGTTTTTCAGATGACTTCCCCTAGCATGTGCATAAAAGAATATAGGTTTTATTGGTTTGGGTAAAATAAAACTACAAATACACAAAATAATCCAAACAAAAAATCAAGTTATGAATTTATCTGTTTACTAAACAGTTCAAATCAAAGCCAAAGCTAAGAAGTTCACATATTAGCCATCTACCAGTAATAAAATATGTGTATGATCAATACCCCCAATTAATAGTTTCCCATGTTTTCTTTTACCACTAAAAAGGCAGAAAGGATAAATGCCAATCATAGACTTGATTAGAATTTTGTTTTATCAATTTTTATTATTTTAAAGTAGCGAAGTCAGCAATGTAGCTGTACCTCTGTAACATATTTGGCAAGAAAAATTGCTAGAGAATAAAGCAAGATTTTTAGCGTATGGAGGATCAATGCAAAAGATTGGATTAAATAGCTTTTAAGTTCCTTCTATTCTTCAAAGCCCAATGAATCCCAGAGTCTTGTATTATTTTAACAATAGACTAAGACTGAACCTAGTCCTGTGCTAGGCTTAACTAATTCATTTGATAGAAGTGCTATGCTTCGTAAATCTAGGAAGGTTTTACGGGCCAAAATCAAACCTGAGATCACCTAAGATCTCCAATGGGAGACAGGATCAAAACTGTTTCTTCCATTCACATTAATTGGCCTTCATCTTCTCCAAATGAGGTCTCTGCTAACTTGTTTTTATTAATAGCCCAGGCTAAATTAGACATTGGCCATGGCTAGACCTGGCCTATATCACGGGGTTGTCCCAGGATCATCCCTGTGCATCCAAATGTCACACTGGGGAGCCTGGGAGCAGGCAGGGATGACCCCTCCATTTGCCTGGGATAAGCCTTAGGTCTAGCTAAGGCCATTGTCTAATTTACATGAACCCTGCAGCCAATTGTGCTTTATTTAAAACCTGGTGGTGGCATGTGCCAGCGGCCATTGTGAATATTTAAGCTGCAGTGGACAGGCACTGCAGTTTATCATGACATGCAAACACAGCAAAGGGTGGGGTGTTGGTGTGGTTAACAAGCTACCTACAAACCAAAAACAGTGCATGGCAACAACCCATCCTTGCTGAGTTTTCATGTCACAATGATAAGTTGCAGCAGTCAATTGTTTGAATATTCATAATGGCCATCAGCATGTGCCTCAACCCACCATGATTTAAATAAGCCACACTGGGCTGTAGTGATCATACAAACCATCAAATAAGATGGTTGCCATTTGTATATGCAAGTTATTATAACAAGTGACTCATCAGTAAATGCTTCAAGTGGCTTCATACTTTCTGAACTGGACAAGAATCTACATGTCCCTAAACGTTATGCATATTTTGTTGGGCTTTGTGGATTATATTGTATCCTAGAAAAATGACCATCAAATAGTGGGAATATATCTACAGTTGCTATTCTGGTTGTTGCTTATCTCTTAATGTCTACATTCTTTCTTCACCCCTTGCTTTCAGACCTGTTAAATATGTTTATGGTTGTCAGACATGCAAAGAGATCTGAGATGTAATGACTGGTGTCACCATGGCATCCCTCACAGAGTTGATAGGGAGAAGAGGTATTTGTGAGGCTCTTGCCCAGATGAAAAGTTGCAGAGGGAGAAGGCAGATATATAAACACTCACAGACATGATGTGGAGCCTTATTATAGAGGATTTTTCATATATGCAAGCCACCTTAACTTGTTTGGAAATAGGTGGCATATAATAAATAATAAAAGCCACATGGATGGTGATTACCATTTATCACAAACCATACATTAAGCAGTAGGAAACATATACATATTAAAAAGACCCATCATGTTCTGAAATATGTGGAATTTCTTTAAATCAGCAACATATGGTGACCTTATTTAGTATGCTTTTCCGTGTTTTTCTTATGGCAGTACGTGACCATTATTTGGTTATTGTGAACACATTTGACCTTTACAGGTTAACAAAAGAAGGTTAGAAAATACATTCCAAGAAAGGAGAGAGAGAGAGAGAGGGAGAGAGGGAGGGAGAGAAAAGCAGGACTCCAAAGTTAAAGGAAAATGACCACATTGATGAATTTAAAGTAACAGCATAGTTGAGATTTAGGTGTTCCCTTTCTGTGCCTTGTTAAGATCATTGCTCATTATATTATTACTGACACATTTAGTTCCCCTTTTCTCTCGAGTCCAATCTAACTTGCCTTTTCCCCTATTTTTGAAAGGAAGAGAAGAAGACACATAACCAGAGCACAGAGAATCATCTGAACATATGAGATGTACTATGTTGTTTACGTGGCTCTCTGCCTCAATGGGAGATTTCCTAACAGCCCATATTTAAGCTGCTCTAAATAAAGCTTTTTGAAGGAAGAAAGAGATACAAGTGTTGATACATAACTAAAAGGAAACATTTTCAGACCATCTTCCTGCTATATTGCACCCTTCAACAGCCTTCCAAACAATTACTGAATTTAGCATCATATTTTGTTTATAAAGCTAAGTGTTATACTACAAAACTTAATGATCACAGGCCTACTCCCAGGCTTACAAGACATGGCAAAGGAGATTAGTGGCTGGATCTTCTGCTCCCCCACCCCCGTTTTTAAGCAGCTGCGGGAGGACACCAATTTTAATTGGAGCAGTGGAGATGGAGGAAGGGGTGTTTAATTCCTCCCATGTTGTTTCTTTCACCTACATCTCTCTCACACTCCCTGTTTTTCCCAATTACACACCCACCCACCCCGCTATTAGACACATCACATCAGAAAAAAGACAGCTACTTATATTGTGCTTGTCTTCCCCCCAAAGCATGTGTAATAGCAACCTTAAAAGACCATAACTTTATATCACTCAGGAGTTCAAGTTAGATCAGTCTTTCTGATACCAGACTTTCCAGTAGTTCATGCCTTTGGGTTAGTTCCAGGGTAACGTTTTTGCAACAACATCCCAATTGAAGTGCTAGTGGGAACAGCCAGGTACTTCCCTCCATCCATATGTATACATCATATTTGAACATACTTTGAGCTGATGCATTGATTCCTTGTAAATCCCCAACTCTAAGGGGTGCAACATCAGTCAAAATGTGGGTACTAAAAATAAGTGTGCTGGTAATTGGTACTATAAGGAGCTGATGTCCATCAGAGTGGGAACACCTGAGACAGGAACGCCAAACTCACAGAGAATAATTTCTATATGAAAGTGATTGCCTAGAACATTTACGATCATGAGGATTTATTCTCGGTATGTGTCCATATGAATGGTCCAAGAAAGGATCTGCAGATCTAGTTTTGGATACAGGGAGTATCATGGATAAAAGGCAAAGTTAGATCTACAACATAGTGTTGAAACCAAGCCTTCAGTCTTCACAGTAGTTTACAGCTTACCAAAGCGGTCAAGAAATAGCCATAGGGCCTTGCTAGACCAGGCCTTAGCGCTCCTTCCAACCCGGTTTCCCTGCTGTGCGTCCAGATGACGCACAGGGGAATCCGGTGGCAGGCCGCAGCCCGCCCCCGGCAATTAGGGTCAAACTAGCAGGATTTGGGAGTTCTGTGAATGGAGCTCCCAACATCTTTTACAAAACGCCGCCACAGAAAGGCCCGATCTGAATTGTGACTGACATGGAGGGGGAGAGGTTTAATCCATTCCCTTGCACTGCTGCCCCACTGAAAATTGCCCACCAAAGCTATGCCCCCACCCCCAAAGCTGCCTCATCTTTGATGGTGTTTAGGCAGGTAACCAAAGAAGTTTATTCTGCCAAGATTGTAATGGCTTTTAAATGGTTTGTTAATTTTGCTCTTTTTATGTTGTTTTTAAATGATTGCTTTAAAGATTTTTATTGCTTTTAGTCTTTAGTTAATTAAGATGTATATAGTTGTAAACTGCCTTGCGGGCCCTTTTGAGAGCCAAAAGACAGTGTGCGTTTTTGTGTGTGTGTGTGTATTACGGGGGCTAAATTAATGAGTTGTATCCAATGTCAGTCTAACTTAAGTCCAATTCCTTTCAGTGGGTCTACTCTAAGTAGGACTAACATCCAATGTCTCTCTTGTTATGAAAAGTACTTGTCTCTGCTACATCTCCTCTATTTTCACCTATCAGGGGAACAGATTAATGCTCCCCTTATAATACCAGTTGCGCTGCCTTTGGTGCCAAAATCAATTTGCAGAAGTCATCCTGCCTAGGAAAACCAGTCTGTGTGTCAGCATGTGAACTTTTCACAGTATGGGAACAGTATTTTGGGGTTTGGCACTTAATATCAGGTTTAAATAATAAAAGGCGAGAGGTTCTTTTTCCCTTTCCTTTTCTTTTTTGGCATAGTGAAAACACAACTGATTTTCAGAAACACTGGCCTGCGTCTCTGCAAGTTTGTGGTTGTATTGAGTTAGCAGAGCACCATGTGTTCTCAATCAAGCTTTGGCTCATGCCATGCTTAAATTTATCAAAAGGTTCCAGAAGCAAGCACTGCAGGGGAGCAGTGATCTTTCCCATCTATTCCATCATATGGTACTAATTATCTCACAGTACAGCATAAAACATAACACCAACCCAGGGCACTGTTGCCTTCCTTTTTAAGGGGAATTCTGCCATACACTCAATCAAGGTTTTTTGCTGTTCAGGTTTTGTCCTATAGAACAAACAATGAGAAACAAGTCAACACAGGAAGAGCTTAAAACAGACTCATGCAATTGTTGTACCAATTTGCCTTTCCCAATCTAATTATAACAGATACATCAGAAGTACTTATGAAAAGCTATACAGCCTATAACATAAAATGATTATCTGCAGGTCTGAACAAGCCATCATGTACTTATCACTGCTGATGGAAATTTCACTTTAGCTACTCACTTCAACAGTTTTCCAACAGCAGTTATTCATACGTCTTCTTCAAGCTTTGAGCAATCAAGCAATGTACCTGCATGTGTAAACAAGCCTTAAGGAACATCACAAAGTTGCTACCATATTAGCCCAAGAGAAGGCTGTTAGGATAGAAGCCATGATGTGCAAAATGGAGTAATAAAAACGAGGTGATGCCAATCAGATGATGGGGAGAGATCTAAGATTGCTGCAGTACCCTCTCCACTTGCTCCCCCCACTCCCCTCTCTCACTTGCTGTTGATCATTCTTAAAGGTCATGATATTGATTCCATTGATCTCCTGTGTGTGGATAGCCTGGGAGTGATTTCAAGACATGTCAAACTAATCAATATTTGTAAAATCATATAGTGAGAGAGGGAAAAGAAAAGAAAAGTTCTGTCACACCAGATACGTTCAGAAATATAACTTACTAGAAGTCCCAGCTAATGTATCCTAACTGAATTTAATAAAGGAACTGGCCTTTCAGGAAATTGTAAACCAATAAGCCTACTTTTGTAGTACGCAAAATTCCTGAAACACAGATAAGGAAGAAGATCACAAAACATCTGGCGAAATATAAACTGATGAAAACCACCCTTTGTTTTTTTAATGGAACAAGATCAGGTAGTAAAGATGGTCATATTTTTTAAATGACAGAAAGAAGAAACAGATTATGGTTGTCAAAAATCTAGAAGCTACTTCATATATAAAGATAAAAAATCAATCATGGTTGCCATTAAATAAGAAGTAAACCAGGTTGTTACTCCATAATTAAACACATGTCAATTTTTTTTTTGAAGGTAGAGATATTGTTCATTCCCTTTTGAAATACTTAAGCACAGAATTTAAGCTCCAAGATATGTAGTCAATTCTAGAACTACTTCTGCCTACTGAGTTCATTGTGACTTTTCCCAGGTAAGCATGCAGTGTTACTTTTCTTCCAGAAGATTAGGACTACAACTCCCAGCATTCCTAACCATTGGCCATTGCTAGCTGAGGCTGTTGGGAGTTGAAGCCCAAAATATCTGGAGGGCAGCAAGTTGGAGAAGTATGATGTCCAGGTGTGTGTGTGTGTGTGTTTAGGGCTGTGTATTGAATTGTTTTGGAGCTTGTTTTCACAGCAAAAGGTAACATTTCAGGGGAAGCAAAGTCTTCTCCAAAAGAGCAGTATTCTCAAATTAAATAAATAAGTACAATTTGTCTTTTGCTGCGAGATCACTGCAAAACACCCTAGCAAAGAATTGCCAAGAGAGGTGGTGGTGGTGGGGAGATTATGCTACAATAGCCAATTTAAAGGATGCAATTTGCAGCATTATGTAGTCACGACCCTCTCACTTTCTTGCCAAGAAAAGCAGCTTTCACCCTGCAATTGCTGCATTCTCTCTTTCAAAGTGTCTGCTGCAGCCACTTTAAAAGAGGCAATTCGCAGTGCCAAGGGTGATAGTGGATGGCACTGAACACAGTAGTGTTTAAAGGGAGCAATCATTTATACACATGATAATGGAATTGAGGCAGTTAACCAAAGATGGGAGAGAGAATTTAATATAACTATCCTGGAGGAGCAACGGAATCACGTGTGTTCAAAAATCTGGAGACATTTATTAGATGTGACTTCTAAAGAACTTTTTAAAAATAAAATAATGTATATGTGGTCTTGCATGCTGGCCAGGATGTCTAGGATGTTTCCAGCAGTAATGGACCTCTGCTGGAGACATAATGACAGTGCCCATATATGGTGGTTCTGTAGTCTAGTTATGGACTAATGGAAGAAGATAATAAACGGTATCAGAGAAATGAAGCTAGGAGTTACAATAAATACCAACAATGATGGTTGCGTCTTCACTGCGCCACTTTGGCTGCTCGTTCCCTCATAACCCCAAGACATCACAGCCGCAGGGTGGGAATATGAAATCCCCACGGCCAGGAGAGAGTGTGGATTTTTGACCGGGACTTGGGGCAGTGCGATAGGGAGGAGGGAGCTCACGATCATTGCCTGTTGACAGGATCTTTAAAGGAGCCCTTTAAACTAGGGCCAATCGTTTGGAAAGAAAAGGGAGGGAAACAGAGCACAAAATAAATAAATTAATTAAAATAATCCTAGAGGAGCTGCTATTCAATGAAACATTTATGAGCTCACCCGCTGCCCTCTGCCTGGCCTTCCTGCATTTCCTGTGACCTATCTGTGGCCACAATCCACCCCCAGAATGCCCCTAACCTGAACCCAAAGTGAGGTCACCACGGACAAACGGAGGGCTCATCTACACCAAGCAGGATATTGCTCTATGAAAGCAGTATGAAAGCGGTATATAAAAGGCAGGAGCCACACTACTGCTTTATAGTGGTATTGAAGTGCACTGACAACTGTTGGGGCCTATTGACACATACCACATACTGCTTTCATACCACTTTCATAGTGATATATCCTGCTTGGTATACATCTGTCATGGGCCCCATCTCTTGTCAGTGCACTTCAGTACCACTATAAAGCAGTAGTGTGGCTCCTGTAGTGCACTTCAATACTGCTATAAAGCAGTAGTGTGGCTCCTGCCTTTTATATACCGCTTTCATAATGGAATATCCTGCTGGTGTAGATGAGCCCGGAGAAAAGACAATGGTGACCCTGCAGCAAAGGAAAAGCACAGTTTCAGGGGAAAGCCCAGAGGTGGCTACGAATTGGCGGTTATGTCATATAAACCACACAGCACCACTGCGCAGCCACCACAGCGTATACCAAGCATATAGACAGCCCCTATAATTTTGGGAGATATTGAAGATCAAATCCCAAGAGATTTAGTGGTGCAGCTATATATTAATAGCTGCAAGGTTTTTCCTATCAAAATCCAGTTATCATCCCTTGTACAATGGAAGAAGAAGAACTGGACTATTATAGTGATGAATAGAAAACAAGCTATGCCCTGTTAGAAGGGAAGAATGAACTCCACAGGCTTTTCAAAACCACTGGAGGCTGTTTATAAATTGCTGGAATAGGCACTGGCCAGGAGATCTAGCAACTTTAAATACACTACATATGTGTTAAACTGAAGCATTGTAACCTGTGTGAATAACATATTTGGACATTTAAAAAAAATCTATATAGAAGGAAGCAATTGTTTGTACCCCACAAAACCAGTATTAAAAGTAGGGCTTGTTTTTGCTGTTACTGAAATGTTGCATGAAAGGGTGGCTCATTTCAGCACAGTCCTAATAAACATGTGAAAATGAAGCTCTTGGGGGTTGCATTCCAGTGATGAGTGGGGCCAAAGGCAAAGGGGGTGGTAAGAGAAAAATTAGATTAGTGTCCTCTAAAACACTGCATATGTCCCTCCACCAATTTATTAAAGTTATAGCACTGACTACCTGGGGAGTCATCAGATGAGCATTTTATAGCACGCTTGTTACTGGCCACTCACACTTTTTTAAAAGGACCACATCCCACATGTCTCCTGCTCCTTCTGCTTATTTTTCCATCACAAAAAAAGACCTGGAAAATCAAATGCTTTTTTGCTGTATTGGAACTTGCCACCATTTCCTGCTGTGTGCAGGAGAAGCAGCGAGATAAAAACACCCACTGAATGGGCCATGTGGTTGTTGTTTGCTTCCTCTTTCTTCTCCCTGCGAAGAAAGAGGAAGCTGTTTCTCCCTATTGTGGGACAACAGCAGGAGGCAAAGCGACGGTAGGGAAATGTGATTTCCGCCCTACCTGGGCTACTAAAACTTCAGAATCGAGGTATATATATATATATAGTCCCCACAACACCCTGACATTAGAACACTGCAAACAGAAATATAAAGTCTGATTAATAGTCTCCCCACCCTGCTGCTCACATATTTTAAACTAGAGATGCATTGAAGGGTATGCTGGCGGATAAATGGGCTTCTTTTAGAATATTTCCTATAACACTGCTGTAAATCTGGAGACAGGCAATAGTTTTTAAGGGAGTAAAAATTGATTTGAGGGAGCCTTTACTTCTTGTGGTGTACACACTACATACTTATTTCTTTCATCCTATGGTTACCTCTTGTCAAACAGGTCATGCTGGTTTCTGGAACAATAAAGAAACCTGCAAAAGCTGTTTGACCAGAGGCAACTGTTGTCCTAAATGACAGTAGGATGATCCCTCTTTCAAGTCTGCTATAACACACTCATCTGTGAGGGGAATTGTCTGTCTCCAGCCCTAGTTTAATACACTGATGTACATGTAAAGGGTCCTAGGAGTAGGGCCTTTGAGCACATTTAGCACATACTAGGATATTAGTGAAAGATTACAGTAAGCATGCAATGATAGGATGCTAATGGGCCTTCTAAAGGATAAAGCACACTGCAAAATGGGAAGCACACAGTGGCAAGGAGGAATCTCAAGGCATTGTCTTTTACTATCATATCATTATGTAAAAAATGTTTAGAGGAGGTTGCTTGACAGCTTAGACGTGACTCCTAAAGTATTTTTTTTAAGTGCTCCCATTATTTCAAAGTTTCAGGCCTCTTACCTTCTATAATACACTCATCTGGGAGAGGAATTTTCCTCCCCATCTCCATGACATATGCTTTCACTTTAGAGAGATTTTCCTTTAAGTGAAAGTAAAGCTTATCTTGATACTCCACAGGATTCTTTATTGTCTTCGGGCTCCCTTCATGGCAGTTTTCTGTAACAGGCTCTGGCAGATTCTCTGGTTCTGTACATTTGATACTTGGGTGCGAAAGTGAAGGTTGTTCCAGCTGCGACTCTTCAGTACCTGCACTGGAAGGCAATTTGTTGTCAGCTTCTTGGCTCAGATAGATATCTGTGAAAGAGATGCCGGCTGTAACATCTCCATTCTCCATCTCTTGTCCGTTGTCCAAATGAGCTCCCTTCATACGAACAGCATGCAAAGCTAGACTTTTAGACCTGTAGTGCAAACAAAGGCATGGACAAATGGCTTGGGCACAGCCAACATGGACTATGATGTATGGGGGAATCAGATCTGTGGGCCAGATTGTAGTCTCGGTGCAAAACTAGATGTGCAGGGCATCTGTGTGTGTTGAACACATGCCAATCCAGTTGACATAAAAAGCAGAGGTGGGGTGGGTCTACGCTTTACACCACAGATGGACAACATGCAGTCTGCTGTGTCTGCCCATTCTATCGCTACTGCTCCTTGAATGCTTCCCACCCTGTACTGGCTGGTGCAATGTCAGAAACACTGTGCTAGAGAAGAGGGCATGCAAGCAAAGGAATCATCCCCACCTCCTTGTTTCCCCAACACAATCTTCATCTGGATTATTGAGGGGGGGAGGGGAAATGAGTCTAGAGTCTCTGCCCCCTCCCAAAGTGACCCTGATCAGTGAACCAAAGGGAACGCACTAGGGAGGGGAGGAAACCAGGGAAAACTCCCTATTTCTGATATTATTTGCCCATCAGATAGCTTTTAAAGGAATCTTCCCATTGAAGGATCAAGTGGTGGCTTGTTCTATTGTATGCTTAATTCAAAATCTTAAAACACGGAAGATCAGTACTTTGCACAAAGAATTATTCTCCTTCATCTGACTTTTTTTAAATATCGCTACCACTTATGTCATGCAATTTGATCATTTATTTTACCGTTATAGTTTTCTCTTAGATTTTTTTTACTCTTTTTCTAATTGTCCGTGTGTGTGTGTGTGTGTGTGTGTGTGTGTAACAGATACATATAAAATTTCATCATAATAAAAATATTTTACCAAATTTATTCTAACTAATCATTTGATACATTGATTATATACATCTATGACTGCTTAACTATTTTTTCACTCTTTGTCATTGCAAATAAACCATGCTTTAGAGGAGGGAGAAAAGAATTCTTATTTATTGTGTGCCTAAAAAACCTGCTTTAAAAATAACTAAATTGGCAAAAGAATTGCTAATAATGATATGTAATGAAAAGTAATCTTCGTTTTCAGAACTTTTTCAGATCTACATCAGTGTTTCTGTTGTAGCGCCCCCTGTGGGCACCCTGGAGTGTAGGATAGGTTATACAAATAACTCACAGAGTTCTTATCCATTTCTCAGAGTAACTGATAAGATGACTGGATATAATTAACCATCTGATGCCCACAGGTACTATGTAACTTGGCTGTTCACTTTAATGCCTTTATAAATCTGTATACAAAAACCAATCAGCATGCCATGCCATGGACCATGTTCCATCGAAGCATACCTGTTAAACCTCATGTCCTTCCTTTCTTCTTTAGAAACCTGGCCTAGACTATACCTGCGTACAGAGCCAGGAGTACTGCTGTCGGTGTTTATTTTCTCTTCAAAAGCTTGTATTTTAACTTGAAGCTTTTCATCCTCTTCATTCGCACTCATAACGGATTTTAAATCATCCAGCTGTGAAGGAGATTCTGTTTCAGCAACATCTTCTACCCTAGAGAGGGACGGGTGAACCAGGGGGTGAACAGTAACATCATCATATTTTGCTAGTGGTAGAAATAAAAACATATACCTCTAAGGGCTAATATACATGCCAACATTCATTCCATGTGCATACGGCCAGGTTCTTTCAAGGGATAATCATTCCCATTTAGACCAGTCCCACACCTTTCTGGCTTGCTGCTTCCTTGTTGGTAGTAAACTACTGCCCATCTTACCTCACAGTTATTTTCCAGATGCCCTTCTCTCTCGCTTCCCAAATGCATACATTAGTTTGTTGGAGATCTCCTAACCAACCTTTCTTTTAAAATAACATGCTGCCATGACAATCTTTTCAGAGGAAACAGTGTCTACATGTGCCACAAGAGCATGTGCTCCAAGAATCAATGCTGATTAATACACTGCAGTGTCCACAACCAACGCTTTTCAGTTGTCATTGGTGATATTAAACCCAGTAAGTCGAGTAAACACAATGTGCAGAAGTGTCTACAACAATGGTGCAGTTTAGTTGTGTACATGATGACAATGAAAAAATAGTGCCAATGAGAAAGGTGGGGGGAAGGAAGCTTCTCCACTTTCTGATCTAGCTTGTGTGAGCCTGGTAGGTCTTAGGAAGTGGCCCATCAAAATCCTGATAAACTTGTGGAGTGGGGCAAGCAGCAAACTGGGATAAAAGAAGTTTCAACTTGTTATTCAAATACGTTTGCACACTGCCAGTGGCTCTGAAAAAAGTTTCAGCAAGCTATCACTCACAATCATGAAAAACTGAAGATGTAATACTATGGAGCAAGAACCATTAAGCCAACTATTTTGTCTATTGAGGGTAAACTTGCAACAGAAATGGATGTTTGGGAGATAATTCATGATTGTGCCATGATAAAGACCAAAACAAATAAAGGTTTTAAGTGAATGGGTTTGTAAAATGTTTTATAAAACATTATAAAATGTTTGGTGTTGTATTAGTCCATTAGAATGAAAGATTAAAACACTGACAGGGTGACAGGGCTAGCCAAAAAGTTACAAAAGGGAAGATAACAGACCCATTGAACCTCTTTAGATGGGAAATTTCTTCCTTAGGAAGGGATATCATGGTGTCTCCTGCAAGATGGAGAGAATGTGGGAGATTTCTAGAATAACTGCTTAACTGGAGATACTGAGAGTGGAACTTGACCCCTACATGCACATCATGTGCACTACCACAGACCCTGCTCTCACCTAGTGGCCAAGGGCCATTACTTTCACTCCCCACTGTGGGCTTCCTGGAAGCATCTGGCTGGCTACTGTGGAAACAGGATGCTGGAATAGATAGAACTTCTAGCAGCGCTCTCCTTATGTTCTTAATTTGAATTACCTAAAGACCATTCATCTTCTGGGAGGAGGTTTGTACTAGGGTGACCATATGAAAAGGAGGACAGGGCTCCTGTATCTTTAACAGTTGTATTGAAAGGGGAATTTCAGCAGGTGTCATTTGTATATATGGGGAACCTGGTGAAATTTTCTCTTCATCACAACAGTTAAAGCTGCAGGTACCCTGCCCTCTTTTAAATCTGGTCACTCTAGTATAGCTCCTGCAGTATCCAGATATGGCAGTGCACAGAGACATAAAAAGGTTTGATTGGTCTACTATCTTGGTAATTGCCTGGAAAACATAGTAACTGAAATTGACATATTGACCAAAAAAGAAAAGTACACTTTAGCTGCTGGAATGTCACCTATGAAATTCTGAGCAACATTCACACACATTGTGAACAAAAAGCATTGGAAAATCCTACTTCTTGTGTGCATTATGTGTACTTAAGAACATAAGAACATAAGAAATGCCATGCTGGGTCAGACCAAGGGTCCATCTAGTCCAGCACTCTGTTCACACAGTGGCCAAGCAGCTGTCAACCAGGAACCTACAAGCTGGACATGGTGCAACAGCATCCCACCCCACCCATGTTCCCCAGCAACTGGTGCACACAAGCTTATTGCCTCGAATACTGGAGGTAGCACATAATCATCAGGGCTGGTAGCCATTGATAGCCTTCTCCTCCAGGAATTTATCCAACCCCCTTTTAAAGCCATCCAAATTGGTGGCCATCACTACATCTTGTGGTAGTGAATTCCATAATTTAACTATGCGCTGTGCGAAGTACTTCCTTTTATTTGTCCTGAATCTCCCACCAATCAGTTTCATGGGATTACCCCGGGTTCTAGTATTTTGAGAGAGGGTGAAAAGTGTTTCCCTATCCACATTCTCCATACCATGCATAATTTTGTACACCTCTATCATGTCTCTCCTTAGCCTCCTTTTTTCCAAGCTAAATGATCCCAATTTTTGTAACCTTCCCTCATAGGGGAGATTCTTGCCCATTTAAAGTACATCCATTGCCATTTTGTAAAAATGAAGTACTGTATGTGTTCTCAGTTTGTTACAACACTATTTCTTTATTTTATATTTATCCATATACAGTCTTCTCAAAAGAAACCTTTGCACAAAGTTTTGCAAGTATCCCTTATTAGACCCTATTTCTATTCATTGTATTGTATGAAGCCCTGAATGAAAAGCCACAGAACATAATTAGTGGAGGGTAGAGTGGGGCGTCTTCATCAGCATCAAGCCATAGAAGGAAATGTTTGTAACAGCCTATTTAAGGGGACATTTTGTTCAACATCTGAATCTACATTGTTCACTATGGCTCAGCAAAGTATACAACTTGGCGTGCACTCTGCTTGGCTAGTATTACACATGTGGGATTCTCAGAATAAATGATTCTATGCTTCCTTGTCAAAACCAAACCAAAACTACTGTCCCTGGAGATCCTCTTCAGGGGGTACATTGTCTTTGACACGTCTCTGTCCAGGCTGACCTCCTCAACAATGTGGCTTTCTGACAAACTGTTTCCTGGAAAGCTGGAATGATGGAACAAGTTTGAAACACTTTACTCAGCCTTCACACTGTGTACCACTGGGAGAATGGTCTCCATCTTTGTTGGCTTCTCCAGGAAAAGTAAAACCAACAAAACGAATTACTGGTGAAAATTAGGGATGAACATGTACCACTCCCAAAAGTTCTGGCGGTGAGCAGAATGATGCATTATGCTCTGCCAAGACTCTGAAGTTTTAGCACTTGGAATAGATATGCAGAGAGACTGCTCAAAGTGCCTCATATACATCATCTCAGTAATCTTTACAACAAGCTTGAAAGGTAGGCCAGTATTAATATCCCTGCATTGTAAATTCAGGAGGGAGATAACATACATAAAGCTATCAAGCCTAAAATGCTATGTAAATGCTAAATATTATTACTCTGTGTTTTGTGGATATCTGGCATTAGCATTCTGCCCTCCCAAAAGGATTTATACTAAGAGAATCTATAGAAGAAGGACCTCTACTTATAATGATGTCAGTGTAATTATTGGGAAAAGTTGCTCAGAGAACTGTGAAATGGAACTTGCTAAGACAGAATGGTCACAGTCAAGATGCTCTGGCCCTGCTAAACATCCTGCAAGAGATCCTTTCCAAAGAATACAACAATATCACTGTGCAATTTAAATAATGCAAATGTTAGTTATGTGTTGTACTAAAAATGAACAAAGGGTAGTGAAAATAAAAGGTGTAAAGGTTGTAAGAGCCAGATCAGATATGCCAGATGAAACCTCTCCTTCAGAGAAAAGAAACTCATTTCATCCAGCTATTATGTAAAATAAACAACAAAAGATACAATCAAAATTGCATGCCTTGTTATTCTCAAGAATGATGGTTGGGAAGTTTCGGTAGATCTGCATTTTCTGTTTGTTGTTAAGTTGACCATGCTCGATTTCTAAGATGAAATCACTACAAATTAAAGTTCTCCATTCATTTTTTTTTAAAGTAAGCTCTGTGGGCTGAATGACCTGTATGTTTGGGATAAACTGGGGGCAGGGCACACTAGTGCTGACTGGTTTTAATTACAACATGGTTTTAATTACATAAGATATATGTAAAAATTTCCTATGCCAACAATTACTATACGAAAAGTCACTTCCTTGCGGTTTAGAAACACAAGATTCCTAAAGGGATGAATTATTGCTTAGATACAAATTAGAAAAGTGTATTTGTTAACTCAAAAATTCTGTTTTTGATATTTGAACCTGATCTCAGAGTCATGGTGCCTTCAAACGTTACAGAATTCTGATGTGGAAAGCACTTTCATGTAGGAATTGGTTCCAAGATATATGACAATTGGTATGCCATTTTCAAGCATATGTATGTACAAATAACGTTTGATATATAGGTTGTGCAGTGCACTAATTCCTATCCAGACTGGTATAACAGCATGGTAAAAAGGATAGAGCAAGAATGAGGCCCTCTTAGGGTGGCCAGGTGTCCTACTTTATAGAGGACAGCCCTTTATGTCCTTTATATGTTATCACTATCCCTGAATGGGAGAGGCATTTCTGCTCTCTCTTTTATGATGAGGCAGTTAGACCTTCACCACTTGGTGGATTATTTAGTTCTGCCATAGCGAAAAGACAGCAGTTCTGTTAAAGAAGCTAAAAGGGGGGAAACTCATGGGACAAATGGAATGCCTACCAGTCTTATCATCAATTGTGCTGATTGGTGGATCCCAGGTTTACTGCTTTATTCACACTTACTGATAAAGCCAGACATTTCCCTACATTGGTCAACAACCAATAAGAAAGGCCCAAGATCTGACCCCAAGAACTACCATCCTATAATTTGTTGGATGTGGTCAACAAACTATACACAAGACATCTTCTGGATAAGTTAGAAAGTTGGGTGGACTTAGAAAACCTTCTTTCAGCAGAATAAGCAGGTTTTTGTCATGATAGATCAACACTTGAGCCCTGTATCCTTTTGATTTGCCTGGTAAGGAAATATATGTCATCAACCGTATCATTCTCTTTATGCCACCTTTGTAAATTTTCAGGCTGCTCTTGACTCCAGCTTTGGCAGAAATTGGCTCTTTTGAATAGGGATCATAGGTTGATAAGGAGAATTCTGTGGTTTTATATATGTCAGAATTACCACAGGGGGCACTATATTGGAAGACATCACAGTGAATAAGGGAGTGCAACATTGGAGGGTGCCTGTGTTAGCATCACTTTTATTTAATCTATATCTTAATGATATATTTCCCTCTCTTTCTGGTGTAGAGCTTTTCCTCTCCGACGAGGAGCTTTTATATGGCAACCTGTATTAGTTCATTCAGATATTATAGCCCTGGAATCAGAACAGCATAAAATTCTGTCTAGAGCCTTGGGTGTGCCTATGTATCCCTTCAAGGCAATTGTCTGAAGGGAGACAGCCTGCTGTTCAGTGGGAACTTTAGCTCAAAGGCAGCTATTTTGGCTTGAGGTAATTCTTTTTTTGTTCTACTGGCAAATGAAAATACGGGGGCAGAATCATGGGCCACCAAGATGCGTGAAATTCATCTCTGAACTGGGCTTTTCCATGGGCTATTTGATTGTAAGGGGCTATGATCCAAGGAGACAGAGGATTTGGTTCATTTTCTTTTGGAGTACCAATTGTACTTAAATTTGAGGATTCGGTATCTTTGCTCCCTTACTGCTGGTATTACAGATAACTCCCCTATGGACATTTTTTTTCCCAATTAGCTGGAACAGATTGTTTTGTGATATATCACACTGCTAACTTTGTTAACCTAGCTCTAGGGAAAAGAAAGAATTTTATTTTGATAGGTGATAACAAAGGACATTGAGCTATTTTAATTAATTTAATAATTTTGTTTTCAATAGTTTGTTAAATGTTCTCTTATTTTCTTACTTATTATGCTGTCTGATTTTCTTGTATGTTGACATTATATGTTTGTTATTGGTTTGTTTTGAGTTTGATGTATTTGCAAAAGCCTGGTTGCAAAAAAAATGAACTGAACTATTTCTTGGGCTATCTAGCTCAAGTCTGGTTTAAAGTCAGAAATATATGAGATGCCTTCAAGAGGCAGCTGGACAACCATATGTCAGGGATGCTTTAGAGTGGATTCCTGCAATGAGCAGGGGGTTGGACTCGATGGCCATGTAGGCCCCTTCCAACTCTGCTATTCTATGATTCTATGATTCTATGTCACCTTGTCAGTCTTCTCCGCTATTTAAATAGCAGTTTTTTCTAAATTTGCGCTTATACGCAGAAATGTGCATATGCAAATAATATGCAAATTTGTGTCCCTTTTGTCCTCTTTTGGGGGGGGGGGCTTAATGCATTTTCTCTTTTTTGGCAATGTGAAAGTGGCCACCCTGGGAGAAGCCATTGTATGGTGGCTCCTGTGAAAACAGTATGAAAAGCCCTGCGCCATTGGGAGGAGATCACTTTGTGACACTTCCCCATGCTCCTGGAAACTGGGGCAATGCTGATGTGGAACTGCTCCCAATATCTATGCTCCCAATATCTATGCACTGATGTCTCCAAGTATAATTTTGTGAAAGCTTTGCAACCTCCTACAGTGGTTCAGCCCGGCAGATTATTCCTCAGAGGTTACTGTGGTGTTACATACCCACAAGTAAGTTCCCTAATGCATGTCTAGCATTTGTAAGTCTGGTGTGTTTAGAATGTTGACCTGAGTGGGTGGAGTTAGAATGTCTTGGGAGGGAGAGGAGTGATATATAAAGGAATGACTGAGGGGATTGTGAGCTCTCTCTGTGTTAGCTCTGTATTTTAGCTCTTGGTGTGTAGAGTACTTGGGTTCTGGAGAATTTGAGGTTCAGTGTAGAGAGTGGTGTCTTTTGAGGGTGGTGTGCTGATGGTAAGTTGGTGTATATTAATCAATACTGATAATAAAGAAAGTTCCAGAGTGAATGTGTGAGAGAAAGGAAAGCGTGTATGAGAAGAGTGAAAGGATTGGATGAGAGGTTTTAAAAAGGTTTTTTTGAACTGTTTTATCATGAAACAAAGCTTGTGAACTTTTAAAATAAAATTTTAATCAGTTCGTTTTAACTACCACAAAAATCCCACGTGTCTGTTTGGCATTTATCATCTGCAGTTATTTACATTTAACATCCAGTCTGACAATAATTCACCTCAGTACATATAATTCACAGCGCTTTAATTTATTACTGAAATCCTTCTAATTTAACCCCTTTCTCCACATAGTTTGGAGAAAGGCAGTGGTTATCCCTCGCCTCAGGCTCCTCAAGTGGTGGGGCTTAACTTGAGCAGGGAGTGTCTGCGGCCAGGCCTGTTGTTCAGAGTCTGTGTCGTGCCAGTTACCTGGGTGGAAACTTACGCATTGCTCCAAAAGAGGAAATGCATCACCAGAAACAAGAACACAGATTTTTATAACATTTGCATGTTATGGTATACGTATCGATGCAGATTTAGAAAAATGTATATTATAATCTTAAATAGAAATACAAGACACCTCACCATAGTAGGCAACCCTGAGCAGATGACCTGTGTGCCTCTTCTGTCTGCTGTCTGGGTGCTAACCGGTGAAGGCAACTTCAAGGCCCCTGATCTCTCCTTTTGATGATTCTTTGACTTTAAACCAGTCTTGGACTGGACAGCCCATCAAACAGAGGACCACTTCAAATAGAGATCTATAACCTACTAGCTCCCCAAAAGAGAGGAATGTCCTCTGTAAAGTAGGACACCGGGCTAACTTAGTACAGTGATCTTGCTTGAGAATAACAAAAGTTTAAATGATCAACCAGGGATGCAAATATAATAGGCCTCGCTCTAAAGCGTTTATAATAAATCATGTTTTTAGAATAACTCCCCACCATACAAACACACACACACACACAGACACAGACACACACACAAGTCTTCAGGTTCTAGAACATTTCTTTGGCTTCAGGGACAGATGCTTCCCCTACCCAGGGGCTGCCTCCAAAAATGTATAAGGTGCTTTTTATTACAATTTTTTGTTACAATAATGTGAAAATATTTTAATTAATAGGATGTTTGCCAGATTAGTTTATCTAACAGTTTCACAATTCACAAGTCCACTCAAGTTCCATTACATTACTTTTTAATTCTATCCAGTGTTTTGGCTTCCCCCCAAACATTTTTCTAAGGCTGCTTTTCATATTTATAACCTCAGTGACATCTGCATTGGATTTTATTGTACGTGTAATTTCCCAACTTCTTCTTTTGACATTTTACACTCTGCTTAATTCTAATTATGAGGCTTGCGTTTAATTTATAAGGGACTACTGCACATTAGCAACACATGACAATAAATACTATTTGACCTGACCTCACTGGACACTTCTAATCACATCAAGTATGATAGACTGAGGGCCAAATTATATTAGATATACAACAATTTGTTTCACTTCATGTAATAATGCCCCCTCAATCTGAAATTTGGAAGGAGAGCACTTTTTGGGTGGAGCCCCCCATCTGTTGAATGCTCTCCCCAGAAAAAGCATTCTGGGTGACCAGAATGGCATCGGGAGCCAAATGACCCCCACCCAGCCTTCGAGGGGCTATATGGTGCCAGGGGGGTCGAGTCATGTACCCTGATGTCAAAGGAGTGGAGTCATGCCCCCGACATCATTTGGTCCCCTGCAGGTGCATCATAAGCATGACTTAGTTTTATGTTATTATATTTTATTGTCTGAACATTTTTAAAATGCTAAGCATAAGCCAGTTAAAGCTGAGCACACTTAAATCTCACTGATTTCAATGGACAAGTTAAGGATACTCTCCCACTGAATTCAGTGAGGTTTAAAAGAGCATAATTTTGACAAGATTGTGTCTGTTTTGTTTACTGTTTTACATCTGAACACAATGATATATTTAAGGAAAAACTGTATTATTATTATTGTATATTTGTATTTTACATGGTTATTTGTACTGAGCATGAGGCATAGGATTTAATAGGAGTTCAACCAAATATAAGAATTTAAAAGGCTGGACTTATGAAAATATTTAAAATGTGCTTTGGGGAGCAAGTACAGCAAAGTGTTTATGAAATTAAGCTGCATAGAGCTAATGGAAAGCAATTTGAAAAAACAGCTGGGTATATCACATTAATGAAAATATACTCCAGTGGAAAGTGAAATGAGATATTTGCTGGGATTTTAAGGTATTAGATGTGAGACAAGAAGACTGGTGTGTGTTGTTATACTTGTATCAGTTGAAATAGGCTTTTCTGAGACTTATAATCCAAATATTCAGACTTAGCTAATGTTTATTAGGTTTATTGAAACAGACCTGAAAAATATCTGCTATGATAAAAATCATAGCATGTAATCGTAAAAATCGTAGCATGTAATGATATCAGTAAGGTTATAAACCAATACTATTTTATATGTGTGCTTAAACACCTCCTGTAGCCACAAATTATTGTTTTGTTGAAATACTGAAATTATAGTTGTCAGTTATTTAAAGGTTCCTTAATTATGTAATTGTTCAGTCATTTAGTTGAACTAATTAACATTCATTAAACAAGTTTGCATAGTGAAAAAACTTGATGAGGATGCCTTGATGAGCGAGTTTCTATTCAGTATGCGATAACTTACAATTCAATTTTAAAATCTAATATTCATTGTAAGAAAAAAATGTTACTTCTAATAATTTTTCATATAATTGGGGATCATGGAATGGGATGCTCCTACAGGATGCTGAATCAATGTCTTGTGAGTTTCGACCCTTTTAGTAGCCACCATTGACATGGAGAGGCACACAGGTCACCTGACAACTATGGTGAGATATATTGTATTTCTGTCATAGTAATTATGTATAGTACTTATGTACATTATTGTATATAGTAATTCTATCATAGTATATATCATAGTGTGTGTGTATGTGTATATATATATATATATATATATATATATATATATATATTATGCACATTTTATGCAAATCTGTGCCCTCATTTGCTGTGGGAATATCTAAATGGCCACCATAGATGATAGTAAATATAGTTGTAAAAGGAATAATAATAAAAATAATAATATGATAATAATGTTTAGCACATGTATACCTTGTTTTAAGTGTAATGTTGTATTGTCATCTCAATGTTGGTGATGAAGGTCTAAGACTGAGACAGTGATTTGCCACTTACTGATATCATGACTGAGTTGAAACTTATACCAAGAAATTCCCTGTAACATGACTGTTGACATATGAAGTCAGGGGACTATATTAAGCCCATAAGCGTTTCTTCCTCAGCCAGCACAGCCCCATGCTGCCATCATATGTTAACTCAATCTGCAAGCTGGTCATTATGCAGTCATAGAGAACTTTTCTGAGAGAAATTTTTACACAGGCAGATGTCCACTTCTGAGTACTGGCTTGGTCAGGCCCAAAGAATGAGCAGTCTGCAGGTACTTGGAAGCAGAAGACTCAAGCTGGGATGAGGACTGTAGCATAGACAGGAAGCCAAGACAACACAACACTTCCTGGAATTTAAGGGCAGATTATGTGTGAGAGGTGGGTAGGCAACCGGGAAGCAGGCAGGGAAACAGTCAGGAAGCACAGTGGGGAAGCCAAGAGATGTCATGGAATAATGAGTTGCCTACGTGTCCAGAATGCCACAAACATCCTTGCAGCTCTGTCCTCCAACCAGCAGCCTTGGTGGTGCAGGTAGTAGGGACCTGGATGTACAAGTTGGGGCTCAAGATCACAGGGCTATGATGGTAGACACTGGCAGACAGTTCACAAACATTGCATTGCCTCTACCCTTGACCTGTGGGAAAAGTCATCATCAGTAACACCTTCATGTCAAACAACGAACATCTTTTCTAGGCATTAGAAATGCCTAGAATAATGCCTAGAAGAAATGCCTAGAAGAAATGCCTAGAATAATGCCTGTATAATATTGCCAGGATTCAATCATTTTTGTCTGTCTCTTCTGCCAAGACGCTTGTTCATGCACTGGTTATTTCACGGTTGGACTACTGCAACCTTCTTCTCTCTGGCCTTCCTTCTTCTCACATCAGTCCGTTGGTTTCTGTTCACCACTCTGCCGCAAAGATCATCTTCTTGGCTCGCCGCTCTGACCATGTTACTCCGCTTCTGAAATCTCTTCATTGGCTTCCAATTCACTTCAGAATCCAATATAAACTTCTCCTGTTAACCTTCAAAGCTTTTCACGGTCTAGCTCCTTCCTATCTCTCCTCTCTCATCTCACACTACTGCCCCGCTCGTGCTCTTCGCTCCTCTGATGCCATGTTTCTCGCCTGCCCAAGGGCCTCTACATCCCTTGCTCGGCTTCGTCCATTTTCTTCTGCTGCCCCTTACGCCTGGAACGCTCTTCCAGAACATTTGAGAACTACAAGTTCAATCGCAGGTTTTAAAGCTCAACTAAAAACTTTTCTTTTTCCTAAAGCTTTTAAAACTTGATGTTGTGCGGACTTTATACTGTTAGTTTTACCCTACCCTGTGCCTGCTTACCCTACCCTGTGCTTGTTGGCATTCTCTTCCCCTCCTTATTGTTTTACTATGATTTTATTAGATTATAGCCTATGCGGTAGGGCCTTGCTATTTACTGTTTTACTCTGTACAGCACCATGTACATTGATGGTGCTATATAAATAAATAAATAAATAAATAAGTAAATATAATAATAATAATAATAATAATAATAATAATAATAATTAGACTTTGCCTTTGTGGCCTTTCCAAGCCTGCAGCAACAGTGATAACATCATTTATCTACATGAAAATTCCACAGCCAGTGTTTGAAGACTAAACATTCTCCTTTTAGGCAGGCATCTGACGGTTAAATGATTTTCAACTTATATATTAAATAGGACCATAACTTGTCAAACACACCACACATATTAATTAATATGAAATATCATGCCACTCAGATAAAGCTGCAAAATTTGAATTTACCTGCTCTCAGAGGTACTGTCATTTTCCAGCTGTCGGATGAGAAGTTTAGCGATGGCAGTGAAGCTGTTACTCATACGATAAATGTCTCTGCTCTGGATGCCTAGGATATTGGAGAAGGTGTCCGTGATGTGCTTGATCTCCAACAAAAGGATGTGGTGGAATGAATGTTCCATGTTGGCCAGCTGATTAACCAAGTAGATGAGGCAGATTCGGGCTCTTTCCTATTCATTAAGAAGAGACTTTGTTTAAAAGTGGATACCACCACAGTTTAAAAATTGTAACAACTTTGCTTGAAAAAAGAAGAAAATCCAGACCTGATCTGCTGTGGTTCTCAGAGCATGTTAAATGGTTCATTTTTAAAGGATTATGCAACAAACAAACAAACAAACCATTAAGTAAAATACAAGTTCGGTGGGGATAAACATGCTACAGGGACTTAGGGAATGTCACTGTCCGAATAACAGAAGCAAAACTTGTCTAAGGCTGGGGTGGCGCATGGACTCCTTTCAAATTCCCTAATGTCTCATCTATTGAACAGGAGTTCAATTGTACAGGAACTAAAAAAACACGAGGAAAGTGCAAAGTGGTTGGCAGCCATACAGAGCCGGCACCAGGCTTGAGGGGCCCTTGGGCAAGCTGCCTTCCACGCCTCCAGCACTACCTGATCCTTATCCCCTCTGGAAATGAATGCTCAGTTCAGACGACACGTCAGTCAATGGTGGACTATTTAATCAACCATTGCTTAAAATAGTGCACCACTGACTAACGTGTCGTCTGTCAGGCCAAAAGCCACACCATGGCGGATAATTTTGAAAAAATAACCCACAGACATAACCAACAGTTTGCAGAGTGGCTTTTCTGCACAACCGTTGCTTATTGTGTCATGTGGCGGGCTCTGTTGATTATTTCCATGCTGAGCTTCACTGGCATGGAAAATAATCCTATGCTAGTAAGTGTTTGGGGAGCCCCCAATTGTGCTGTCCCTTAGTGGAGTGCCCTGATCCTCAGCTCCCCACATGCTGTCCCTGAGTGGGCCGCCGGAGATCACAGCACCCCACATGTTCCCAGGGATGTGCATGTCCCTTGCCCCCGTCCCCCGCTCCATCTGGAGATTGGCTCAAGGGCATAAGAGCCCCTTCCATCCCCTCGAGCCAATCCCCAAGTGGATTGTAGGGCAGGGGGCGAAGAATGTCCCATGTGTGTGCAGTCCACATGTCCTATCCATGACTCATTTTCTTTTTCTCAAATGCAGTGTGAGGAACTGCCTATTTGCTCATGTAGTGGCAGGGAGTTGGGTATTTAATCATTTCTCCTTTACTGTTTTCCTAAACCAAATCACACCCCAAGCTGTTAGTCCAGCAGTGGAAAAATACAGGCACAGATACCAATCTATGGAGCTTGATTTCTTTCAAGGTGTTGCCAGAAAGTACTCCAAAAAGTCTACCTATTACCTAATGGGAGTCAACTCTTGCCAGGATAAACTCTCTTAGCTTTCATCTCTGCCAAGATTAATTCACCAAGTATTTGGATTTGTCAGCTTTTTGATGGTAACCTGCACTTGCCATATCCCATGTTGGCCATTCATTGAGACAGCAGTGTTATCCAACTATCCTCGTAACATTACTAGTGCTTTAATACTGCACTAGTATTTAATTTTTTTAATTAAATTAAAAAAAATATTATTAATTTTTAATAATAAAAATTAATTCTTTGGACCTGTCCTCTGATTTCAGAGCTACCTTCTACTGAAGGTAATTTCACTATCAAGTGCAACTGAAAAGTCTGAGTAAAAGTACAACTTTGCTCCAGGTGCAAAGTATGAGTGCATTTGCTCACCACAGACAACATAGATTGAAAGTCTGAAGGAGGCTAATGCCTATTGTCACTAGAGATTATAACATGTGGAATTGCTGCTATTCCTTGGAAACAGCAGAGTGCTCTATAGTACTGATAATCTGATGTAGGGCTTCACAAGAGGAAATCCTTGCACAGATGCCTGTGCCTGACTGATGTTTTCAGGAAGGGAGTCTGAGGAACTGAGGCAAATAGTAGTGACAAAGGATGAAGTTCTCAATCTTATTGACAAATTGAAAGCAAATAAATCACCAGGCTCAGATAGCATCCATCTTAAAGAACTCAAATATGAAATTGCGGACCTCCTCACAAAAATATGCAACATGTCCCTTGGCCTCTGGAATATGGCCAATGTAACACCAATTTTCAAAAAGAGATCCAGGGGGGACCCAGGAAATTACAGGCCGGTTAGCTTGACATCTGTTCCAGGTAAATTGGTTTAAAGCATTATTGAAGACAAAGTTAGTAAGCATATAGAAGGGCAGGTCCTGCTGAAGAAGAATCAACATGGCTTCCGCAAAGGCAAGTCCTGTCTCACTAGAATTCTTTGAGAGTGTCAACGAACACGTAGACAGGGGTGAACCAGTGGACATTCTTTACTTGGATTTCCAAAAGGCTTTTTGATAAAGTCCCCCACCAAAGACTCCTGAATAAACTTAGCAGTCATGGAATAAGAGAAGAGGTCCTCTTATGGATCAGTAACTGGTTAAAGAACAGGGAAAAAATGGTCAATTCTCCCAATGGATGAAAGTAACCCTGATGTTTGTGTCCTATCTCCAGTATTCGAGGCAGTAAGCTTGTGTGCACCAGTTGCTGGGGAACATGGTTGGGAGGGTGCTGTTGCACCAGGTCCTGCCTTGTTGGTCCATGGGCTGATGGCTGGTTGGCCACTATGTGAACAGAGTGCTGGGCTAGATTGACCCTTGCTCTGATCCAGCAGGGCACTTCTTATATTGTTAAAAGGCAGCTAACGAATTTAGAAAGTCATGTTTTTTCACTCTTCTATTTCTCTCCCTTTTTTTTAAGTCCAGACAGATCAAGACATAAACAAGGACTCAATTAACATTTAAAGAACAATTTTGTTTTCCAAACAATATTTGCAATATACACAAGTGGGAGGCGATGTTTCTACCAACACTTTCCTATTTTGATCCAGCTGGCAGAAATCCATAAGACCTGACATTTTGCTACTCATCTAGAGCCTTGTCAAGGAATAATAAAGTATACCATTATGGGACATGCAATTAATATGAAAAAAAAAATCCAGATTTTTTTTTTCATCAGCTTGAAGGCAGTCATCTTTAGCATGTCTCTGGTAAAAGCAATGTTTGTATTTTTCTTACCATTGTTATTGTAGGCTTGATTTGGGGGGGTATATTTACGTTCTTTATGGGAAGCAGATTTTACGTTTCTATGGTATACAATTACATTTGTTGACAGGGGAGTGATGTTAACATAAAGTGTTGCAGCAACAGCTTAAAATATTTTATTTCGCTGCATCAAAATATAAATATAAGGAAACAGCAGAAGAAAAATATGAAGTGACCCTAAATTTATCTTGGCAAAAGTACCAGCATCAGAGTAAATAATTAGGGAAATATAAAGAGTTGCTGATTTTACTTTGGAAAAGTTAAATTCAACAGAGACAGCATTGTGTTAAGATTCCTGTAAGAGAGCCCTACCAAAGTCAATTAAAAGTTAGGAACAAAAACTGAGCCAGAATAGACACAAAGGATCTTTTTTCCCCTCCTTTTGGCCAGCTTGCTTGCCTTTTTAAAGGGTGAGCCCAGGGCTAGCATTACAGAAACAACAAAAGCGGTCAGTCGCCAGGGTAGTTTACAATCCGACTGCTGTGTATCAGCACCCTTTGTGACTTACAAAGGATTCTGGGGTACACCTCTTTGAATATGCTGCACAGCTGTATGGAACAGCCAAATGTCTTGGGTCAGTTTACAGAATGCAGAAGAAGAATTAAATTGTAGTCCGGCACAAACATTTACTTTAACTAACTGGACTGGAGTCAGACCAAGTTAGTCACAATTAGTTCCACTGAAATCACTGGAACTTGGGTTAGCCTTTACTATCTTTTCACATTGATTTAAAAGGGAATAAGCATGAATAAAATGCGCTCGACCTAAGCCCCCTGTCAATATACTTTCTGAGCCCACTCATATCTTAAATGGCCTGAGCTCTTGTCGCTAGCAATCTGTTAACGTTCAGTGCCTTTACAATAGTTATTTGGCTATTAATACTACTTACGCCTGCTGCTTTCTTATCAGAATGTGCTAGATACTAGACAGAATACAGGCCCTTGCTCCATCTGGACTGTCCTCTCACCTCACAGGGTCATTACCACCAACTCCTCTGTGGGAAGGATCTCAAAAGAGAGAGGGAGACAGGCAGGTGGAGATTACCTTAAAGGCCCTGTTCCAGCTTGACTGTTCTTCCTTCCCCACACAGGGCTTACTACTACTACTACTGGATCCTTATCAGTTGTTATTTTTAATATTTATTTCTTATTTTGTTACAGAAGTTATATCCTGACCATTAGCCAAAATGACTCCCAGAGCGGCTTACAAAGATAAGTAGCAGGACATTCTTTACCTCAGTCTCACAATCTAAATTTAAGACATGACACACAAGGAATAAGGGATAGGAAGGGAGGGAGGATATATGTAATTAAACATTGTAAAAAGAAAACAGAAAAGAAAGAACAAGAAGAAAAAAAGAAAGCAAAAAATCTATTTGAAGACATATTGATGGTGACAACTTACTGCCTCTTACCCTCCAGCTCACAGGGCAGTTGGTTGGAACGGCCTCTGTGAGAGAAGCCAGGGGCCCAGTCCACAAACAATATTGTTTATAGTGCATTTTATAAATATATTATTGTCTTGCTAAGTAAACCCACTTTAGAAGGATGGTTATATTGAAAGGTAGGATATAAATAATTGTAATGAAGTAAGTAAATAACTAGATAAAACTCAAGAGGGTTTATGGTTTCTTTCTGTTTCAATAATAAGAAAAGGCAAATGTGAAGGAAAAATGTGACAGTGAAAAGCACAGCAAGACCACAGGAAGAGTCCCCAGTACCAAATTCCATAGAAAAGGAAAGACTGGCAGGCCAGAAAGGTGTTTTTTTTAAAATACCATATATGTAGACTGTTAGACTCCACCTGCGGCTTCCTTGGAGTGTTTCTCTCAGTCTATTTTCAGGTCTTAATGTGTAATAGGATCTATTTTCAATATCAAGGCTGACTTCTGGAATATGTGAAATAATAAAGAAAAGTGCCCCATAATAGGTACTGTACGGAATGCGTACTCCACAGATCAGCAAGTAACTGCAGGCTCTCTGCATATTCTTATGATGAATGAAAGGCACTTCCTGGGGAAATGAGATGGCTTTCAGTCATGTTTGAGCCCTGGTACCTCTCTTTTTAAAAACTAAACACTGAGCATTCCTGTTCTAGATTAACACTGCCAGTGGGAAGAACAAATAAACAACGCCTGCAGCCTAAGTGCTTTACATTGCATAAGGCACATCATTTTCACACTCCATGAGGGCTGTTACTGTTATTAAACACTTGTTATCGCCATTACCATATCTGCTGCTGCTGTGTAAACTGCCCAGAGAGCTTTGGCTATGGGGCGGTATAGAAATGTAATAAAATAAATAAATAATAAATGTCACAGACAGCCTGGGCTGGCAATGGTGTCATGGGTTCACTGACTGCTTGGGATTAGTATGCATAGCAGCTAATTGAATGGTGGCACAGCCGTCAGACCTACTCTGAGTTTTGAGCAGGTTACCTACTTTTTTATTTTTAAAAGAGTGTTACTGTGCTCAGTTGTTCATTTACAGCTTTATTTTTTAAAGAAGAAAATGTAATTATTATGTAAGCAATGCCTCCAGCCACTAGGTGGTGCCATTTCAAGTAATTAGTGCTTTGCTAAGGTATCTTCTGCCTTGAAACAAGTTCCTGAAAAGGTCAGAACTAAGGTGGAGGACTGTGCTCTTAAAACAATTCACAAAATATTAATGAAGTTCGTTCTTCTGTTACAGAAACTTTTTTTTTTAAGTGGAAAACTACTTCAGGGATGTGTTATATGTGGGGCTGCTTTTGAAAACAGTCCGTAAACTTCAGCTGGTACAAAACAGGGCAGCCCGTTTACTAACAGGGACTGGCCGGCAAGGTCACATTACGCCAGTCCTTTTACAACTTCATTGGCTGCCAGTCCAGGTCCGGCCCGATTCAAAGTGCAGGTATTGACATTCAAAGCCCTAAACGGTTTGGGGCCAGGTTATTTGAAGGAACGCTTCCTCCCATATGTACCTGCCCGGACCTTAAGATCATCTACAGGGATCCTTCTCCGTGATCCCCTGCCAAAGGAAGTGAGGCAGGTGGCTACTAGGAGGAGGGCTTTCTCCGCCGTGGCACCCTGGCTGTGGAATGAGCTCCCCAGAGAGGTCCGCCTGGCGCCTACACTGTACTCCTTTCGTCGCCAGCTGAAGCCCTTTTTATTCTCTCAGTATTTTAACACTTAATTTTAACTTAAATTTAAATTTTACTGTTCTAATTCTGTATTTTAATCTTATATCAATTTTGCTGCGTGGTTTTATCCTGGTTGTGCTTTTATACTGTATTTTGTATTTGTGTTTTTAACCTGTTGGTTGTTTTATTATGGTTTTAATTTTTGTGAACCGCCCAGAGAGCATCAGCTATTGGGCGGTATAAAAATGTAATAAATAAATAAATAAATAAATGGGATTTGGACAAAGGTTTCTTGGAACAATCAACACTGGGCATGCCCATCTTCTTGTTTGAAATGTGCAGAACCATTTCACCCGCCACAGCTCACTGGGTTTGCACTGAATGTAGCCAGGGTGTTTGCAGATTGGCCCCACTATATGTTATGCCTATCTTCTCCTTAAAAATAATATTAATAACCAGCATTCCTACATTAGTTGCCTTAAACACTCCAGTTTCATCAGGCAGGTTATATATGAACAAAATCTTAGGTGTGTTTTAAAATAACCACCTGATTCACCACAGAATTTTGGTGAGGACTATGGTCATAGATTCTACCGACAAGATGAATTACTGGACTGATAAGGAAAAGGTCACCGGGGTACATGTATAGGAGTAGAAACTATTTTATTGCTTATATTTCTCAACTGTATAGCACAATAAAAATGAACTTCTTTCCTCTTTTCCTTTCATGAAATTCTTATAACTAAATAACTACGTTAGGTTAGCTTATTATTTTTTAATGGACATCCTAATTATTCATTTTTCAGAACACTTCAGCTTTTATAATGCAAGCTGTGTTTCTCTTTATTTCATCTTCAGTCCATTTTCTTAAGAGGAATAAATAACATCAAAAGATCACACCTTAGTTGATGTTTAAATATAAAAGTGCATTTGGTTTATTTTATTTTAAAATAAAATCTCTGTATAGTCTTAAATGATTAAAATCGACATAAAATGTAAAGAAAAAAAAGACACGTGAAGAAATACCAGCACTGGTGGTGTTTTTTCAAAATCTGGGAACAAAAATAGCCCAGGCAAATATGAAATATAAATTTAAAAACCTGGGAGTACAATAGGAAGAACAATTCCCTTCCTAAGGATCAAGATATTTCTTTTAGCCCATGTGTGAAAATTACTGGAGTTTTGTTTTGCTGAACCTGAGCAATGGATTTATTATAATATGTGCCCACTTACCATACATATTGCTGGCGGGGGGGACGGACCCGGAAATGTGTCACCAAACAAGAGGACACAAGATTGGGATATGTATTGATGCAAATATAGAAATAATTATTTTAATTTAAATAAAAACACAATACAACTCACTATAGTGGGGAAAAGTATGATCAGGTGACCTGCATGTCTACTCAGTTTGCTGTCCAGGTGCTGTTGATGGTCAATTTCAATGCCTTTGCTCTCTCTTCTTATGGCTCTTAAACTTTAAACTGGACATACTAAACAGCCCTTCTAGGGTGACCATATGAAAAGGAGGACAGGGCTCCTGTACCTTTAACAGTTGCATAGAAAAGGGAATTTCAGTAGCTGTCATTTTATATATGGAAAACCTGGTGAAATTTCCTCTTTACCACAACAGTTAAAGCTGCAGGTGCCCTGCCCTCTTTTAAATCTGGTCACTCTAGTATAGCTCCTGCAGCTTTAACTGTAGTGATGAAGAGGGAATTTCACCAGATTCTCCATATATACAAATGACACCTGCAGAAATTCCCTTTTCTATGCAACTGTTAAAGATACAGGAACCCTGTCCTCCTTTTCATATGGTCACCCTAAGCCCTTCAAATAAGATGCTGTCAAATAGAGGACACATGGCCATGCATTGCAGTTCGATTTGTGGGAAAGCGGCTTATAAATGAAAGTCTGATCTCATCTAAAAGTTCCAGGTATGTGCATTTTGCTCACAAAAATGAAGGTGGTTAGGCATGAAAGAGTTAAAATATTTTGAGAATGGTTTGAATAAATTCATGGTTTGCTTGCAAGAGTGAAGAAGTTTTTTTTCCATGAAGGACTTAATGTAGACCTCACTAATTCATGAAATCAAAACTTGAAAGCCTTGTGGATTTGGCAGTGGCAGCTAAAATTTTTGGATAAGGCTTTGGAATTGATGGAATGGCAATATTTAACCTAAATTCCACCACCACCCCAGATTCTAAGAGTGAGTCTCATTTCCCTATCTTTCTTAAATGGTGCACTATAAAGAACTGAATATGGGTCCTGCCATTCCTGGGAGCTGTCTATATGTGGAGAAAGCATCGTGGTGGCTGTGGATCTGTCATGTCTAACCCTACTGCTTTTGTTTTGGGAGAAGGTGTTTCAGGTAATCAGAATCAGATTTGGACCTAGAGGAGGCACCGCCAGACACCAGCTAGCTTGTACCAGTGGGGGAGGAAGCTCTCACGGGCGATTCACCAGTTGGAAGTCAGTCCTCTCCAGAGCTTATCTCCTCAAGGCCAAATCCTACACACTCAGTGGGAAGTGAGCTTTCTTCTGGAGGAGAGCACTCCGACAAGCTAGCTGATGCTAGGGTCCGCCGGAAGCTAAAACTCACAGAGTGGAAGGAAGGCGTGAGAAAGTCAGTCTGACTAGGATTGCGCCAGAACCTGCCTTCGCACCAGGCTCTCTGAAGTTACGGGCGTTTGGGAAGGGACTTCCTGTTCTCCTTGGTCGGACAATTGAGTTTGCATAGTTTTGCCTAGGAGGAAGCTTCCAAGAGATTAGACTCTCATTATTATTATTATTATTATTATTATTATTATTATTATTTATATAGCACCATCAATGTACATGGTGCTGTACAGAGTAAAACAATAAATAGCAAGACCCTGCCGCATAGGCTTACATTCTAATAAAATCATAATAAAACAATAAGGAGGGGAAGAGAATGCACCAAACAGGCAGTATAAAAGTCAGAGCAAAATCAAGTTTTAAAAGCTTTAGGAAAAAGAAAAGTTTTTAGCTGAGCTTTAAAAGCTGCAATTGAACTTGTAGTTCTCAAATGTTCTGGAAGAGCGTTCCAGGCGTAAGAGGCAGCCGAAGAAAATGGACGAAGCCGAGCAAGGGAAGTAGAGACCCTTGGGCAGGTGAGAAACATGGCATCAGAGGAGCGAAGAGCACGAGCGGGGCAATAGTGTGAGATGAGAGAGGAAAGATAGGAAGGAGCTAGACAGTGAAAAGCTTTGTAGGTCAACAGGAGAAGTTTATATTGGATTCTGAAGTGAATTGGAAGCCAATGAAGAGATTTCAGAAGTGGAGTAACATGGTTAGAGCGGCGAGCCAAGAAGATGATCTTAGCAGCAGAGTGGTGAACAGAAACCAATGGACTGATGTGAGAAGAAGGAAGGCCAGTGAGAAGAAGGTTGCAGTAGTCCAACCGAGAAATAACCAATGCATGAACAAGAGTCTTGGCAGAAGAGACAGACAAAAATGATCGAATCCTGGCAATATTATACAGGAAAAAACGACAGGATTTAGCTACTGCCTCAATATGAGGAATAAAGGAGAACGAGGAATCAAATATAAAGGTAGAAGAGATGTTTGCTGCTTAATAAAAGCTTTATGGATTACCTAGCAGGTCTCATCATTTGTCTCCTATTGAAAGCAGGAGCTTTCTGAGAAACTCAATGCAAGCGCAGTTTTGCAGCCACTGCTGGGCTTCTCCCCGATGCTGTGATTTGAACAAGTTGGGGATTTACCCCAATTTTTTTCAAACGAAGCAACATCACTCCAGGGCAATCTGGTGCCAACCCAGGGGCAGTGCCTGGTGGACGTGGCCAACAATTGGTCGCCTTCCACCAGGGAGAGGGCGGGGGTGGCTATGGTACCCGTATGGCCGCCCAGAAACCCAGCACTCCTTCCTCAGTGTCAGGATTACCCAACGCCATCCCAGGTGAGGGAAAGCGCATGATCTGAGATGGAAGTGGCGCCAACCCGGTGCCGTGAAGACAGACCCCTGGAGGGCATTTTAAATGCTTTCACATGCAAAATGACATATTACAGACTAGTGAGACTAAACTTTCAACAGGGCTTAAGGCAAGAATGAACCCCTTTTGCTACACTAATTCTTATTTTCTTAAGTATTCACCAGCCATTTGGATGTGGTTATAAAGTTATATTGCTCATCACTTTTGGTTTTTGAGAGTAAGATGACAGATTCTGACCCTGTTCTCCCAAGTTTGCTGTTCTTTTCCTGTCTCTTCCATAAATATATTTCTAAATATCTATTGAAAGGTCTTCCGGATGTCACTGAAACTGGACCTAGTGATGAAAATGACCAATGTATGTCATCCCTTCAAATATGTGTTGTTCCTAATGGCACAGCCAGACTGTAACTAAACTCTCTGCTAAGTCAGCATGTCAGAACTACTTAGAGAAATGAGGAAGGCAGTAGGATATAATGTTGGAAGTTAAATATTTGAGCAGATACATTAGTAGGAAATATCATCTTGTCCACCACAGGTATATGGACATAGGCTGTTTAGTACTTTGAGGCTCTGATGGGATAAAATGGGAATCTTGTCACAACGTAATACCAGCTTCTTTCATTTCTGATTGCTACTGCTAGGACATAAATGGATACCGTTGTTTTTATACTGTTTATGTTTTTGATGGTTTTAAATTTTGTATACTTTTTAACGTTCACTGTTTTTAACTTTTGTAAACCGCCCAGAGAGCTTTGGCTATGGGGCGGTATATAAATGCAATAAATAAATAAATGTAGCATCAACAAATGGAAAGGGAGCTGGATTGCCTCTAATGCTCTTGCCCCCAACCTCCAGATCTTAACTGGCATTGTGTATATAAAGTCTAAGCATGCCCACCTGTATGGATGTCAAAGCTGGTGAAAAACAGTAATCCAATCAACAATTCATGAAATTGACCTAGTAATTCAAGAAGAAATGGTCTTGTGAAATGCCTTCCCTCCACACTTCATTTTATTTATTTCATTGATTCTTCAGGATGTTTTCTTGGGAGTAAGTCATGGAGATTATACTTCATATTAGCCATGCATAGGAATGCAATTTTAATCTTTGATTCCCCCATCCCACAATATGGCATTAGATGTCTTTTAAAACTTTGGATCTGTTTTTGAATTAAGTATCTTTGAGATTTTGCAAGACCTTTTTATGTATTTTGTGATTTTGACAACAACAACAAAAAAACAGACAGCCTGAAACAGCCTATTTCAATGAAGTGAAATGGCTTAAAAATGATCATTGGCATTTTGAGCCTGCCCTAGGTTCTCTCCACATGATCACAAAAGAATACAGAATTGTATGTCTGAAAAAAAGGAATAAAACCCTCAGGGTTCTGCTCCCATGGAAAGAGCCCATATGCATGTAAGGAAATGCACAGACAGTTCATCTCCTGTTTTGCATGTTGATTCTACATGGAATTTGAATGTATGAAAAGGGCTGTAATATCTGTCTCATACCTACCTCTTTTCTCCCCACTGATAGTCATACGTTGTTATACCTGTGTGTCTTGGCCAAGGCAGGCTCAGGATGCTGTACAATTTCCTGGCAAAAGTTACATTTTAAGGTGATGCACATCTCTGCGACATTATATCCGCCAGCTGTGCCCCTTCCTAGAGTTAGAAGACCTAAAGACAGTAGTGCACACGCTGGTAACTTCAAGGCTCGACTTCTGCAATGCACTCTACATAGGGCTTTGTGCCTAGTCTGGAAACTTCAACTAGTTCAAAATATGGCAGCCAGGCTGGTCACCTAGGGGTGACCACATTACACCAGTTTTAAAATCTCTTCATTGGCTGCCAATTAGTTTCCGAGCAAAGTATAAAGTGTTGGTTATCACCTTTAAAGCCCTACATGGTTTGGGTCCAGGCTACTTGCGGGATCGCCTTCTCCCATATAATCCACCCTGCACACTCAGGTCCTCTGGGAAAAATCTACTTCAGCTAGCAAAAACTAGATTAACAACTGATACCTAGAGGACCTTCTCTTTTGCTGCTCCCAGACTGTGGAATGGCCTGCCAGAGGAGACTCGTCAACTTAACAGTTTACTAACATTCAAGAAAGCTATAAAGACTGATCTCTTCCGGCAGGCCTATCCAGTGGAATTTTAAGATGTTTTTAAAATGTTTTTAGGATTTTTTAAACAATGTATATTATGTTTTAATTGAATATTATGTATTTTATCGTTTATTGTTGTTCCCCACCTCGATCAAAATGGAGAGGCGGGCAAGAAATAAAATTATTATTATTATTATTATTATTATTATTATTATTATTATTATTATCTCCAAAAGTAATGGGCCTGAAACTGATATTAATCTTACTGCATATTATACAAGCAGTCCCTAAGAAATAAATCTGATCTTAAACCATTCAGGGCATTTATTATAGAAAACTTGACAGGCAAGTCTCCAAGGATAGTACATCTGAATAGCTCAAATACATGCAATGTGTATCAGGTGAAAGAACATTCTGTTGGTTTCATTATATGAGATGGCAGATAAGTGAGATCTAATGGTGAAGAAACCTCATGAAAGGTTTTTATAACTTTTTGAATTTTGTTATCCATTACCTGGAAAACTAGAACACACCGAGGTAGAAGTTAGGCTCTTCCCTCCTCCAGGTCTTACTTTGCCCAAATTGTTTCGATTCATCTACAACTCTACCAGTCTTTATGCATCCAGACCCACTTGCAAGGGGGACTAAGATGTAGGGCATTACTGTGCCCATTGAGCATACTCTTCTTCCTTGCCATCTCCTTGAATCTTACTCCTAGAATTTAAAAAAGGAATATCTTGGCCCCTAACCCCAAAATAATGCCAATTGGTTTATCTGCTATCTATGAGGTTTGAGGTACAACTAGCCATCTTCTTGCTGTCGCCTTTCCTTTTGCAATGTCCTGTTACTGCTGTCTTTGGAAGTGATGAGGGACTGAACCACATGGTCTGCTCCCTCCTTGTCATTCTGATGTTCCCTCCTCCAGCTTTATCTCCAGAGTGTGGTGGTGAAAGGGGTTCTCTGCCTCCACTTCCATTAATGAGCATTCTCCTGTGCTCACAACAGGCTGCAACATCAGAGAATGGAAAAGCATATGAAGCGTTTGGACCTTTATGGCTAGGTTCAGACCTCTCTTCCTCAGAAGGGTAGAAAATGGAGATGAACGGCTCAGGGATCCTGGCAATCAGCCTACTGACTGTCAGCCATACCCAATTAAAATTCCTGCCTAGGATCTAGGGGAAGCCAGACTGAGTCCTTGGCTAGGGATCAGACTGGCAAGTTATCATGATGGGACTGTAACCAAACAAAATACTGTATTTACTGGAGTAGAAATAGTATCCTGCATGACGCAAGCAACTCATTATGTCCTGGGATATAGATTCTGTGCTCTATACACAGAACCTACTATATGCAACTGCACAAAAACTGGGAACCATTCATCACAGAAAAGATGAGAACCAAGAAAAGAAAGAAAAGTCAACAACTCTACAGCTTACTACATCCATTTTCTTACAATGAACAGAAGCTTTAAGTGCCATTTTGTTAGAAAGGTGAGATACAAATAAATAAATAATAAAACCCCCTCTGGTAACAGGTGTATAATGCATATTGTAATAAGAGTTAATACTCTGTTCAAGCTCCATATCCTTAAAGAACTGAATAGGAGAAGCTGCTCTCCCAATATATGGCACCTTTTGTATGACTGGAGAGCATTTTTGCTTATGCAAAGGAGCTCCCTAATTTCTACTGCAGTCATCTGTACCACATCCTGTGCTGTTCCAGAAGGGGGTGGGGTGGGGAGATAAGGGGCTGCAGCAGGAAGGAGGCAAACCCCATTGTGCTAGTTGATTTCACTTCTCTATATCTAAATCATGGTTGATGGTGTCAATGCAAAACTGCATGGGCCACACATTTGAGTGATTGTGTTTATATCCCATCCCTTCCTCACAAAGAACGAGGGACTTTTTACATCACAACCATGTGTGAAACAGCATTGGAGTGGATAACTGGTGAGGCAAATGTGCTTTTGTCTCAGGTATATGCACCAGGAAGCCAGCACACATTTAGGTAACTACCATAAGGTCATCCAAAGATACAATCTGACTTTCCACCTAAACTTCTCTACAACTAGGTGTCTATGGAAAAGAGGGGGAAAGTGGTGGCAGCACTTACACATACCTATGGATACCCTTATTTTCTTCAGGGTTTCTAGCTTACTACACTTTTCATTCAGCTGCCTCGAGCACAAGGCCCTTTTGAACACGAAGCCAGGTGGGCAATCTCTTTAGGGCAGTGTTAGGGAAACTGTGGCCTAAGGCCTGCAGGCCTTCCTTGGCCTAATTTCATGTGGCCATCGGCCTAATTTCATTTAGGTGGGGGGCAGAGAGAGAAGGAGAGTAGGAATGTAAGAACTGGGGAGAAATGCTGAAACAGATGGAGTTATTGAAGGAGTTGTGGGGAGTGAGTGACCAGTTCAGACCTCTAGAAGGAGGAAGGAAATAGGAGAGGGCTGAAATGGATGTAACAATGGAAGAAGAAGCATCTTCTCCACATCATGATTCAGACCTCTAGCAAGCGCAGTCTGTCCCTCCACTGGCAGCCTGCTAGGCATGGAGGAAGAGGGAAGAGAGAGAGAAGGGGTTGGCAGAAAAACAGAGAAAAAGAGTTGGGAAAGAGGGAAGAGGTGCCCCCCACTTTTGATTCTGCCCCCATCTACTGCTGGCTTGTGGCCTCCAACAGATTATCCTCAAAGGAATGCAGCCAGAAAAGGTTTCCCCACCCGTGCTTTAGGAGGTAGGCATAGACTGATCCCAAGGCAAAACTTAACAAAATTATTTACCTATTTCTTTGATTCTAAGACACACTTTTTTCCAAATATAAACATCTCTAAAAATGGGGTGTGTCTTAGGTTTTTCCCCCCCTGTTGGTGGTACTGAAATTAGTGTGCGTCTTACAATCGATGGCGTCTTACAATCGAAGAAATACGGTATAAAACAAGAAAGATGCAAAAAAGAAAAAAAAGTCTGCAAGCATATATCAATAGCTATCTTATCTCTGATCTGTCAAGAGCTTAAGATATAGAATACATCAACATATGCTAACTAGTTCAAAAACTAACTCAAAGATGAACTATGAGAGTAATGTCCTTGTATGCTCATAGATCAGGCAAACAAGCAAATATGTCCATAGCATGGGGTCCAGTATGTATAGGACTTAGGTTATTGTTAACTAAACTTCATACAGCTTTTAGAATATAAAAACAAGAGAACCAAACCTAGCCCCATGTATTTTTCTACCGTGTCAGGAGACCAAGGCCAGATCTACACCAAGCAGGATATAGCACTACGAAAGCGGTATGAAAGCAGTATTTAAGAGGCAGGAGCCACACTACTGTTTTATAGCGGTATTGAAGTGCACTGACAACTGTTGGGGCCCTGTGACACATACCATATACCGCTTTCATAGTGCTATATCCTGCTTGATGTAGATCTGGCCCAAGAGTGATCTGCTTCCACATTCATCCTTTCTGTTTCCTGCTGAGTGAATCTACATTCTTTTAACCGAGAAAGCTGCTATGGGATACAGGGATGCCATCTTCCCAAGAATATTAATTAGCTAGTTAATGTTAAAACAATTCTAAATTACAGTAGTTTAGACAGGAAATTTTAGTGGGCCATGTAAACAGGATTCCTAGCTACATAAAATAAATGCTTTAAGCGAAGACCACACAAGCTATTCAAGGAAACTGGAAAGCAGATCAAATGTTAACGTTCAATTGGCATGGTAAAAAAGGACTTTGGTTTCACTTGGAAATCTGCATTCAGTTCCAAGCAACATTATTAGACATACTGAAGACATGGATTTATTACACGTTATCTGACAGTACACAGGGTGGATGGGTGAACCCTATTCACACATTAGAGGGGACACTTTAAAATAAACCCAAAACAAACAAAACCCAAAATGGTTATATGAGAAATAGCCAAGATTGCTGTAATCAACTAGAGAAACTGTACTTTGGGAAGGATATAGAAAATACCCTATTCCCATTCTTCTCACAATTGAAATAGAGTAGAGAAAAACTAGGAAAAATAGAGTCACGTTCCAATCCTTACAGAAAAGTGGATTTTGAGATCTGTGGGCAAAAATCCAACCAAGAGTTATGTATGCTTAAGCCCAACGATTTCCATGGCCTTAGGCATACTTAACTCTATGTTGGATCATGCCCTCTCATTTTAAATGATAAATTCATGGAAAGGCACCTTCATCAAAAGCCATGACACAAAGACATATTTTCTTCATCAAGTCTTTATGTACTTCTATTATACTGGTTATCTCCTTCCATACCAGGGCCAATGTCTAACATAACCTACAACAACTTGATAAAATTTTACTGAATTACTCTAGGGCCTTTCTTGGTTCAGCCATCTGAAGTGGGTCTTCAAGTTCGAAGGCAGGCCATTTATCAGAGAGCTTACAATCTGTCTTCTAGTTCTGCCAATAGCTACATTCTCATAAAGGAAGATTTATTACTTGTAGGTGCTGTCAGTAAGCCACCACATGACAATCTGCAGAACAAAGTATCACAGTTCGTTCTACACAGGATACCCAAGAAATATTATGGGGTGAAGCAAGATAAGTACAAAGAAAAACAATACGGTCCCTAAATATGGCTAGGATCAACATCTCAATAATAATAACCAAAGGTCAAGCTGCAAGGGGATCACACCATAAAGTATGAAGAGAATAAAACCAAAATGTCAGTGGGCAGGGGAGGAGGAAATCCTAGTCACAGTGCTTTTCAATTAATTTGGTATGTTGGGAAACTGTTTTTTAATTCTGGGCACTACATTACCAGTCTAAAATAAAGTGCCCAGATGTTTGAGGGGGTTTATAAATAATAATATTATAAATTTCTCAGCAAGCTGCACATTTGTTTCATCCAACAATTCCGACATCACTCACTGGCTAAACTTAATATATGAGGTAAGAATTGGCCCAAAGACTGGAGATTCAGGCCCAAACTAGACAACATGTAGGCATACATTTAACATGTCTGAATTTTGTAATTTAAATAGCAACCAGGGAGTCAGGCTGTCAGGGTTTTCATCCTGCAATGCATGGAGCTTAACCTGTTCCCCCTGTATTGTGATCTCAACAAAAATCACCCCCCAAATTCCCTCCTAGGGATAACAGCAGCACCACAGTTGCTGTTCAACAAAAAACAGACACATCAAATGCATCTGTTCACAAACATTTCTTCTATTTTGGCCCTCAATAGAGTCCTTTGTGGTTATTCAAAAGTTCATTCAATAAATGGGCAGCTGACTCTTCCCCTGATTGACTGACTGGGTTCGCATGATTCCTGCAGCCCACCGTGTGACGGTCACCATTTTAAATACGCAAGCCACGGAGGGCTCACACCATGGTTTTCTGTGAAATGCAAACCTGTGCATCATGGGTTATATGAGGGATAAATAACCGTCAGATAACCCTAGAACAACCCATAGGTTAATTAATCCATGGTGGCTTAGCATTATGTGCAAACTTTTAAAACAGAGTTTGAACAATGCAAAAACACTCCCACAAACACAAAATCAAATAATAAAAGCTTATAGCACCCTGAAATGGTGTTCATGGTGGGGTGGAATTGGCTGATAATTCTCATCACTATGATGGGCTTAAGCAGGTTACTTTCCGTTTCCTTGGTTCTTCCCCACCATCACAACTGATATTCAACTTCCCTCAACATCTTGTGCCTCCCGGAGGGCAATAAGCGTGAGTGCAGCCTTTGTTGGCCTATTTCGGGGTGGGTGGGTATTTTTTCTTTTTAATTTACAAACTACTATCTTCTGCATACCTGACTCAAGCTGGTTTAATAATCGTACTTCCATGCACCTGGGGGCTTCCTCCCATTTCCCCCTGCATTTGGTCCCCTTCCATTTTTCTTTTTCTTTTTCTCATTGTGGATTGGTGCCATTGGCTTCGCCTGTGACAGGATGATTTCCCTCCCCACTGCACCCCCCAACAGGATTAAGAGACTATCTGCATGCCAAAGAGGGACCGGAGCTCATTGGTAGAGAAGATGTTTTGCATGCATAAATGCTCAAATCCAGTCCCATATAAGGCTGGCCCCAAGTGAAGTGGGGTGTTTCAAAATGAAGTAAGGGGGTTAAGAAGATAGGGGGGTGAACGTGGGTGGCGAGAAACCAGCAGTCCGGGTGGCAGCAACAGCAGCATTTGCTCCTGTGGCCACATCCATTCACACCACAATTCCCCCTCAGAAGAGCACTAAGTCATCGTCCAGTATTGTTCCAAGGGGTGTTCTGGGTGGGGAGAAATCACCACTAGTTATCTGCTTTTCCACGTCAATGGCCTCTCTCCATTGTTCAAGTAAGATTTGTTTTTTAAAAATCTACTTTCGTTTGAGTGGAGGAAGAACAGGTAGGCAAGCAAGCAGTCTTTGCTCCTAAAACAGGATGAGGCCTTCAAAAAGAACAGCAGCTTTCTCCCCAAAAGTGCTTCTTGCCATCCACCTGCAAAACACAACCTTTTGCCTCTTTTCTGTAGCAAAGCTACAAGTGTCGAATTTCTGCCTATAGCCCCCATGCACGTAGGTGTCTCCAAAATCGCAGTGAGCTTGTACTAGCCGTTGAGCAAGCACCTTCAGCTGTCCAGCAAAACAACATACCAGCAAAGAGAAGATTTTGCCTTTTCAGAGGGCAAGAGTATTATTATTTCCTACCAGCTGTCCTGCATGGAAGTCTAAGAAGTGTTGGACAGAAAGCCAAAAAGGGAACGTGTTCTCAAAGGTGCCAAAGGGAAACTTGTTTATTTAAGCCCAATGGTGTTTCAGAAACAAAACCATCTTTGTCAGGTGCTCTCTTCTAAAATGCAAACGCTGAAAACAAATTAAGGCAGCTTAACTAAGGTGGTGGCTACCCTTCGTACACCATCAAGTATATGACGCTGATGGAGCAGATTAAGAGCTAAACTAGATGCTATGTTAAATATGTAGCACGCAGCGGATTCTCACCATATTCTTTACACTGAAGTAATATGTGTGGCCCTGATCTGAATTAGGACCACCACTTGTGGCTAGAGGAGGTTTACGCTTTCCCATTTAGCCATCTCCCCTCCCCACTCCAGGGATAAAAAGGAAAAAAAAATGTGTTGGCACCAATGGAGCTCCACCCCCCTCCCTCTGTTTTGATGGGAATGAGAATTTTAGGGGGGAAAGTGCCTGAGTGGTAAGGTTTAAAACTCCCCTACCTGCATAGAATCATAGAATAGTAGAGTTGGAAGTGGCCTACAAGGCCATTGAGTCCAACCCCCTGCTCAAGGCAGGAATCCACCCTACAGCATACTTGACAGATGGTTGTCCAGCTGCCTCTTGAAGGCCTCCAGTGTGGGAGAGCCCACAACCTCCCTAGGTAACTGGTTCCATTGTTGTACTGCTCTAACATTCAGGAAGTTTTTCCTGATGTCCATCCGGAATCTTCCTGATGGGCTTCCTGTAACTTGAGCCCATTATTCTGTGTCATGAACTCTGGTGGTTCTGATCTGGACTGAGGGCCCATGTGCTTACTTCACCATAAAAAAAATGGTGAGGATCAGCTGCAAATTGTGTATTTAATTTAGCAACTAGTTTAGCTTCAAACGATCTAATGGTTAAACCAACAAGAACTGAAGATGCTGTTATGTAGTCAGTTACACGACATGCAGTTAAAGTGTAGCTCCCGACTTCTAAATGCTGTCACATACATTCACATAAAGATCCCCTGCGTGTGTTACATAAAGCATCACTTCTGGCTCAGAGATGACCCATGCCAGGAAAAGCACAGTATGGCAATAAGCACACAACACTTCCCCTGACACAGGTCAGCCCTGGGTCAGAACAACTTCCTGAAGTGCCTTGATTAGGATGCTCGAGAGAACTCTGCATGAATGTGCAACACAGCATTTTGCTGTCAGAGGGCAAGATGCAAATTACTATAATCTGCTGTGAGACAGACCATTTGAAACAGCCCTTTAATGTGATGTCTTATCCACAAGAATGCTGTATTCCTCATATACTCATGAGATTATCACTAGGGGAAAAATATTTCACATTTTCAGAGACAATATTGATCTGTCTCCATCAGGGATGTTTTTGTTTTCTTCTGCAGGTATATGTTAAGTGATTGCTCTATGTCTATTTCCTATGGCCGTAGTTCTTTAGGCCAACGGTATTGAAGTTAAGGATGCTGTCGAAGCTGCAGTGCCATTTCTAATTCTTAGTGTCTTCTTGAGAGAGAGAGAATTGATGGTTTGGTGTCAAATATAAATGGCACTGGCATTCTGAATATAAAATAATGAATGTGGTTTCTGGGTATCTGCCCTGTAGGGAATCTGGCTCTCCTCCATCCCTACCTTGGGCAGGGAATTGGGATTCTCTCCTCCCAGGAGATGAGATGATAGCATCCTTGAACAGCTGATGTTAGAAAGGGGAAGAGTATGGAGTTTGTTTCCTACTCTAAAACCATCTCAGGTTTTCATCATGTCTAACTGAAGAAGTACTAGGCTACACTTCCTCCTGCTCTCTCTCTCTGAGCTGCTACTACTTATGTTGGGTAGAGAGGCCTTAAATGCTAATCAAGTCATGGTCACTTCACTGTAGCAACATCTTTATGTTACGCTGTGGCATGCCCATTTGGGTGGGGCCCTGCTGAGACATTAGGCATTTCCTTAAATCAGAATACATTCAACAGTAAACACATATCACTCACAGTCAGCGGTTTAATTTATCCCCTTCCATAAGACTCTGCATGTATTTATAGAATAGTGGTCTAGGTTCTTCCCCTAGCTCAGGGGCGGGCAACTTGTGGCCCTCCAGGTATTTTGGCGTACAACTCCCCTCCCCTCTCATCATTGACTATGCTGGCCAAGGCTGATGGGAATGGTAGGCCAAAACATCTGGAGGACCACAAGTTGCCCACCCTTGCACTATTAGTACAAAAACTTCATCATATGAAATCAAACATACATGTGTGGGCAAAGTGCTAAATCCTAGCCCAAACAGCAAAATGAACAAAGTTGAATACAACTAAAAACTCAATGCAGTTGGGCAGAAGCTTATAATCCATTACTTTAAAGCACACATTGCTTTCCCCCATTGTTTTTACATCTAGACTAAATGCAGGTCCCCTGATCTGGATCAGGACCCTTGCATCAGGTAGTGAGGGGTAACACTCCCCCCTTCGTTGTGGTCCAAATTCAGATGGGTGTGTGTGTCTGCAATATATATTGCAAAATAGTGACTCGTTTGCTTTAATGGATCACTGTATTGGCAATATAACTTACAGGTGTGCCCCCCTGATCTGAATTAAGATCACAGCTAGGAGAGAGGGTTAAAGCCCCCCATCCCACAGTTGAGTCTGGATCCCTGCATGTACTTTAGATCAGGGCTGCACAACCTTTTTGCCTGCAAGGGCCACATTGGAAGGAGGCTTTTCATATAGATGGCAGCATGCTAGTCCGTTGGCAATTGTAATGAAAGCCATTATCCCAAGAGATGTTTGAAGGGGGGCACTCAAATAGTCTTTATTCTCAATGCCCATTGCCTGCTAGCGGCTGTCGATAGGTGCACCCTTAGAAATATTAGCCAGGAACACTGTAAGTTTATTAAAAACTATTCTTGGCATATTATAGTTTCCATACCTCATCAACATGTCCAACGGCTCCATAGATCTTTGCTGTTTGTCCAATCAGACTTGGGAAACTCTCCCCAGTCTCTTTCAGTATAGGAAGCAAGTTGGCCAATACTTCTGGTTCATAGTCTGATATTTCTATCAGTATATTTAGGATGATGTCATTATGATGGGGATCTCTTAGGTGACCAATTAGAGAGGGAATACATTCTTTGAGCACCTACAACATAGGGGAGGAAGGAAGCAAAAATGTTAATCCGTTTTTGCAGAAATGTTCTGCTTGTCATTATCTTTAGGCAGATTTTTCAAAGAAGTCAGTGCAAGTTTAGTTCTGCACAAAGTGTATGGGTGGACTACTGCCTGAAGTTATACATATTCATAGATTTAGCATTTCATAATTAAGGAAAACCTTCAGTGCTTTAACCAAAAAAACCCACCCAACAATATTCTCACATTTCTCCCCTTACTAGTATGACTTTTTATTGAATTAAAAGAAGTTTGAATTAAGGTCTCTGATGACACAGTAAATGAAAGAACAACAGAAATTCCTACTTTCCCCTAGGAATCCTTAAAATCTTAGGTCTGATGCCTGGGGCAAAGAATGAAGTTAGAGAGCCCCACTCTCAATTGGTTTAAGTAAATGTTAGTCCATACGCTGCAATGAAAGGATACAGATTTACAGCATCTAGGAATCAGGCCCTTGACAATATGAGACATAAGCATCACATAACTATAGCATCTATCAAAACAAGACACACTGTTGTAATAAAGTAAAGTATCATTCTTCTGATGGCCCACAGAATACCATAAACATTGGGAAAATTGTAATCTTGGGTAAATAGGAATGCTTCTATAGAGCTGGCAATATATTATATGAATTTTCATTTTGAAGTTCTGCAAAAACGTGGCCTAGCTGCTTGAAGTATTAATTTGCATCATTATATGACAGCATGACCTGGTTCATACAACAAACCATGGATTTAAACTTCAGGTTATTTGTCCCTCAAACACCCAGAATTCCAGGTTTGAACATCGGAATTGGGTTCCTGGGTTGTTTAAGAAATCAGATGCAAAGCAAAAGCAGCAAGTGAGCAGGAAGCAGTGTATTTAAAGAATGGTTTACTTTAAAGAATCCACGGGTTGTCGTTATGCGCATACCAGGCATATATCTGAACATTGTATGAAATCAGTTCAATGAACCTATTGTACAATGATCTAAACATACGGTATATGTTTGGTTTTATGCAAGATATGCATACCATAGGAAGCCAATTTTGAATACCATGATGGATTCTGTTGAGATTACGAGAAACCAGTGGTTTGGAGACCAAACGTACAGAAATATGCATCATCTAAACAGTTAGCAATACACTCAATTATATAAGCATCCAGATTTGGAAATTTATATATAGTGCTGAAAATTAGAATAAAAGGGAAGTGGGATGGTTAGGCCTGACTCAATAATGTCCACCTGAAATTAAGTGGGAGGTAGGGTTGCCAGGTGTCCTACTTAACAGAGGAGAATCCTCTATTTGAAGGTGTTCTTTGTTTGAAGAGGTGCCCAGTCCATCTCTGGTTTAAAGTCAAAGAGCCAGAAAATGGGGTGAGCAAGAGGGTCCTTAGAATTGCTCGTCAACAGTAAGCAACTGAACAGCAGACTGAACAGGCACAAAGTCATCTACTCAGTTTTCTCCTCTATTGTGAGATGCATTGTATTTCTATTCAAATTATAGTTATTACTTCTAAATTTTCACCTAACTCTACAAATGTTATGCAAATTAGTGTCCTCTTTTGTTCTATTTTTTATTATGTTTTCCCTCTTTTTTTGACAATGGGCATCAGTTACCATCCTAGTGGGAGGGCATCCCATCCCATCTAATTCCACTTCAAGCATTCTCTCTGCAGCTCCTATGACCTGACTCTGAAATTCATGCTTATCCCAATTTGTGGTGCACCTATCTCCATTTAAGTGTGGGGAACCTCCATCTGGATATTCACCTTACACAGATGGAGGGTGGTAGTTCCAATTTCAGTGGGGCTGTGAATTCACTCTTTGTTTCATTCAGAACCACTTAGAACTCTAAAGGAGCTATCCAAGGTGCTGCACCCATTTTGGGTGTCTTTTCCTTAAAGAACTTTGCAGATAGATCCTGAAATACAATTATAAGTCTGTCTGCATATATTAAATACTCTTTGAATCTGGCAACTCTCTCTCTCTCTCTCTCTCTCTCTCTCTCTCTGAATTTTAATAGAAACAAGTTAATCAATAAAAAGTTGTTTGAAACAGTATCATATTCATGCTTTTTTAAAAAAATGCCTATTCAATTCTCCAACTTCCCCCTCCCTTTCTCTTCAACAGCAACCCTACAATTTCATCCATGCTAAACAGTTTCCTAAGAAGTCTGTTTCTGGACCCATTTTAAAGTGTGAGTTTCAACTTACAAAGCCCTAAATGGCTTGGGACCAGGTTACCTTCTCCCATATGTAAGTAACTGAGTCTTAAGATCCTCCACATGCCCTTGCCAAGAGAATTAACAGGGAGTGGGGAAATACTAAGAAGAGGGCCTTCATGGTGGTGACATTCCAGCTATGGAATAGCCTCCCCAGAAAGGCTCACCTGGCACCTTCTTTCTGCTCTTTTTGGTGCCCAGTAAAGAACCTTTTGTTCAGCCAGACCTTTTAAACACTCTTTGGGGTCTTGCTGTTTTTGTATATTTCTTAATTCATCATCATCATCAGTTTATTGTGCTAGCCAAAGGCCATGACAAATACATCCATAGAAAAGCATACAACTATAAAAGTACACAACAGTTTAAAATAGCCAAGAGAACCATACAGACAAGCTTAAATTTACTGTGACTAAAGCACTCATTTCACTCAGCACTTTGAGTCTCCGTGGCAGTTTATAGCAATTTTATCTAGTTCTCTCTTCCTAATCTTTTTCGCTGCCAGTGCAAACAGGGCCACCTTATGAGTGACATAACTGTTGGAATCGCTAAGGAGGAAGAGAACTGTTTCTGCTTGGGCAGTATTTCTTAATTGTTTTATACTATCTCTGTTAGAAGGAAATTTTATGTTATGCTGCATTTTTATTATTTCTTGTTTTTAATTATTGATGCCAGCTCTGGGGGGCCCTTACCAGCAGGTAGGAGGGTCTGGGAAGACACCATTTTAGTTTTCCATAATGCCCCAGAGCAGCCTTCCCCAACCTGGAGTCCCTAGATAGTGTTTGGCCACAACTCCCATCAGCCCCAGCCATCATGGCCAATGGTCAGGGATTATGGAAGTTGTCGTCAAAGACAGCAGGTTGAAGAAGGTTTCTCCCAAGCATCACACATGGGATGGGGGTACTGAAGGAAATTAAAATAGTGCCTGCAAGTTGCCTGCTGCTGTCAGGTCCATGCATATATGATGAACTAGAGAGCACTATGCTAAGAGACACCATCAATCCAGTCCTGCTCCTGGAATAAGAACAGTGTTAAGACATTGGCCTCCACTTTCTCAGGACACACTTGAAATCACACATTACAACTCACTGAACATTTCTGCATCTACTATAGCTTTTCTTCAAAGTGTTCTTGCTTTTTCCCAAGACTGCTAACTTCTGATTCTTTTATTGGGATTCATGGGGATGGCGTAGTCTTTTTCTGGATCAAAGCTGGAGCCAAGAGTTCACACCACCATTGTTCTTAATGATATTGCTCTCCCTTCTCAATAACCCAATCTAACAGCAAAACCCTTTCAATCAAAGAGCATCACCACATGGAGGAAAATTGCATTTACCATCACTTCTCTGCTCTTACGATTGTCCCTCATTACTTCCTCTTTTGAAAGAGGAAGTAAACAAGGTGCACATGGCCCATTCAGTGGGCCGTTTTGATCCCACTGCTTTTCCTGCGCACAGCAGGGGATAGTGGCAACTTCCATCTTTAAAAATAAGTCGGACTTACTGGGGTGATTTTTTTGTTGCGCGAAGAAGGCCAGAAGGGGCAGGAGGCTCTTGGGAGGCAGATGATGTTGTGAGAGGGCCCTGCGAAAATCCGTGAGTGCCCAGTAATGAGCTTGCAATAAAACACTCGTCTGATGGAGCTCAAAGAAAGGGTTTGCCTTTATTTATCACATTTTGTACCCTACATTTTCCCAAGTAACTCTGGGCAGCATATACTGGCATGATCTGATTTGCATCCTCACAACAGCCCTATGTAGTAGGTGATGCTGAAAGATTGTGAGTTACCTAAGGTTACAATAAACTTTATGGTTAATGGGATATTTGAATCCAGATCTTTCCTGCCTGTCCAAGTCCAGCTCCTTATCTGCCACACCGTACCAGTTCTTGACATTGCACATTACTGGCTTTTTGTTTTTTTAAAAAGCCGTTCTTGAAATGTCAGATCACATTTTTATAGAGCAGATCCCAAAGAGCCCCAATGGTACAGCAAACAGACATTAACAAGAGAATGGGAATTATGCTGAAAAGGTGTCATATGACCCAGGCTCCAAACAAAGGCTAAAATAGGCCTCATCAGACTGGAAAATGTTGTTTATAGAAGGAGTTATATTTCCTCTGCAACTATATATTTTGAGAAAGTTCCCTTGACTGCTTTGTGAAGTGGATGTTAAATTCCTGGGTGTATTTTATTTTTTATTTTTTGGAAAGACTGCTGAAATGTATACTCTATAAATTAGGTATGTACCTTGCCATAATACCCTATGCCTCATAAACATCTTGCTTGTGTAACTAGGTGAGCCATACAGAAAATATGAAATGTTTCTGTTCTGTTATTTATTTATTTATTTCGCTAACTCATATTCTGGCAATTATTCACTGCAACGTGGCTTTAAAATCTACTGAAGGCTTTAAAACGTCTACATCTTTACACATGAAAACATAATAATTATGCACAAGGGATGGTTCCCACATCATGAGAAGCCAGGGTTCCTCTGGAAACCTAGCTTATTGTTTATGAGCAGACTGCTCGTAAACACTGCCTGATCGTAAGTGGCTAAACCACTGTGGGTTATCTCTCTGGCTTGTTATGGGAGAGACAAGCCAGAGCTCCAGGTTTATATGCCATGGTAAACAAACCACAGACAAAAGGTCCGTGGTTTGTTTAGCCCCTCCCACTTGCAGTGGAATGCAATCAGGCGCCTGGCACAACCACACTGCTTGTTATTATGATGCACAAGCGTGGTCACTGAGTAGGGAATGTCCAAAACCATAAGACGCTTTAATCAAAAGGCTTAAATATAGAAGGAAGTCCCTTATGCCTTTTTTTCCAAATTGGAAGATGGCAAACTTTATCACAGTACCTGTGGATGCCTTTATGTATTCTGTTACATCACTTCTGATACACTAAAGCATTTGCTTGCTTTAACTCCCTGTTAACGTTGATTGCAGTACATTGGCTAATCTTTCCAATCATCTTTCAGCAATCAGTGAACAGTCTTTTTGGTAGCATTTGTTGAGATGTTATCCAACTCTCTGCAACAACCGTGTAAACATCACTGACTAAAATATGTACTTAGTATAATGTTTTTGATTTGTGAGAATGAAATTAATCAAGTCTTTACTTTCTGTTGTTATAAAGATGTATAAGTAGATTTTGTTGTTTGAGATTATGTAGGAATATATATATATCCTGTACCCAGTAGGAAAAAGCACTGAGAATAGAGAGGTTTTCTTGTATGATAACTTCAGAGTGGCAAATATTTATGTGCAAATATTCTGCAACAGTCAAGGTGTAATCCTAAAGCTGCCCAAAAGCTGGTGAAGGGGCTATTGGATGCAGTGTAATTGTTGCTCCACTAGCAAAGAGGGACTGACACTCGTGGAACAGCAATTACTTACATTGCTGTAGGCCACTAAATATGCCCGCAGAATTTTTCACAGGCATAGATGTCCTACTGGTTCTGTTTCACCGGTGGTGGTTAAAATAGGGCATTTCAAGGTATACCCAGAGCAGCCAATTTTCTGTAAGTTCCTGAACCACTTCAATCCCCAATCACACTACCCCTGGGGCTGGTGTGGTTAGTTAAGAACATAAGAAGTGCCATGCCGGATCAGACCAAGGGTTCATCCAGTGCAGCTTTCTATTCAAACAGGGGCCAAACAGCTGTGAACAAGAAATCCACAAGCAGGATATGAGTGCAATAGCACCCTCCCACCCATGTTCCCCTGCAACTGGTGCATATAAGCTTATTGCCTCTGATCATGGAGGTAGCACATATCCATCAGGACTAGTAGTCTTTGATAGCCTTCTCCTTCAAGAATTTAGCCAACCCCCTTTTCAAGCCATCCAAATTGGTTACTACATCTTGTGGTAGTGAATTCCATACTTTAACTATATGTGCTGTGTGAAGAACTCCTTCCTTTCATCTGTCCTGAATCTCCCATCAAACAGTGTCATGGGATGAATCATAGAATCTTGGAATAGTAGAGTTGGAAAGGGCCTATAAGGCTATCGAGTCCAACCCCCTGTTCAATCCCAGGTTTGAGAGGGGGGGGAATACCTCCCTATCCACATTCTCCAACCGTGCAATTGACTGCAGTGGGGGTGGGGGGGACAGAGAAAAAGAACTGGCAGGGAAGTGGTGGTAACTCTGCCATGGACTTTCCTCCCTCATAGGATTACATCATCATCATCATCATCATTATTATTATTATTATTATTATTATTATTATTATTATTATATAAAACATAGATGGTCCTGCCATTCTGGTGGGTGCTAGCTTCAGCATAATGTTATGCCAATGTGAATCCCCAATGCCAGCATGTCTTTGGTCTCTGATAGTGTAAATTTACTGGGGAGCAATCCTGTCCTCATCTAGTGTTGGTAACTCCGTTGGCCTTATGTTTCTATGGTTCTGATTCTTCAAAATACTTTCTTCGGGTCATTAAAGTAAGAAGAGCTCGCAGGCCATGCATTCTGCCATGGTAGCACTGTCCCCAGGTCAAGGATCCATTTACAGCCTTCCGAGTCAAAGCCATCTGCTTATGTTTTAATAATAATAATAATAATAATAATAATAATAATAATAATAATAATTTATTTCTTAGCCGCCTCTTGAATTGGATTGAGGAGGAGAACAACAGCAAGCATAATATACATAAAATACTAATTAAAAACATAGTATACACTGTTAAAAAACAGTGGGATACTAAAAGTATCCTAAAATTCTACTGGATAGGCCTGCCGGAAGAGATCAGTCTTGATAGCTTTATTGAATGCTAAAAGATTGCCAAGCTGACGAGTCTCCTCTGACAGGCTATTCCATAGTCTGGGAGCAGCAGAAGAGAAGGTCCTCTGAGTTTTGGTTTAGTCTCCCCACACAATATAAGTATTACATGTGGATATGTAATTACAAGCAGTGAATCAGATGAATAAATGCAGAATCACCTAATGGGAAGAGCAATTTACCCACACCAGAGTTAAGTATTAGGGCAGTGGTGGGGAACCTCCTGGGGTCCCAATCTGGCTGTGCCCCAATCCCCCTGTCCACACCCCATTTCCCCCAATGCCATTGTTTCTTGGCTTTTGTGCAGTTCCTCCCCCATTCTAAAAGGTTGAAATGCCTCCCCTAAGGCTTAGTTACTGGCAATAAGGTCTGTAAGCTACAACACTCTGGCCACACTCACCGCTACTTGGTCCCACTGGCAACCTGCACATGGCCAGTTGGACCAAGAAGCGATGAGTGTGACCAGTGGGCACATCCTGCCAGCTGCCCAAGCAGTCCGTGTGAGCGGGAACAGGGGGCGTGAAATCGAGCGGCAGCTTCTTGGTCCCACTGCTTCTTGTTCCAGCCAGTCTCAGAACAAGAAGCAGGCTGGCCATGCTGGTCACCATTGACCAAGAAACAGCTGGCAGATCACCACTGCAGATCACCATTGAGGCCAAGAAACAGCTGGCCACTCACTCACTCGCTCGCTTCCCCACTCTCCTGAAGTCTTGTGAGACTTCCAGGATGAAGTCAGCTGAAGTCTAGCAAGACTTGTCTCAGAAGTCTCATGAGACTTGAGGGTTCCGGGAGAGGCAGGGTGTGCATATGTGCACAATAAAAACAAACAAACAAAAATGGGCGGGTGCTGTTGGGTGGGAGAGTAGGCGGCGGCAGCAACAACAGCAACAGCATGCGTGCTCACTTACAGAGGCAACCTACCTTGGGCCGGGCCTGGTGAGATTATATAGACATAACATGTTCACTGTGCTGCAATAACATAAGAGACCACAAATGCTACTTCTCTGTTCTCCCTTTTTTGTTCCTAATCTCTAAACTATTTTTGAACCCAGGAAAGCTTAATGAAATGTTTAGGTTTCAAGGGCTACTTATTGAAAAGTTAACCATAAGCACCACATCAGATTTATTTATTTTAATTTTAGAAGCTTATATTCCACCTATTTTTCCTAAAAGGGAACTCAAGGCAACAACCACAACCCTAACCCTAAAATGGTAACGTATTGGGTTGTGGCCTGACAAATCTCTGTTGGCAGAGAGTTCCACAAGGTGGGACTAGCAATGTTCTCAGAGGTTTCTTTGATTCCAGCTTTCTGAGTGCAGAAGCCAGAGCTCCTAGTACATACCCTGGAAGCCACTCTCTGTACATGAGGCTTTTACCTTGCACCTTCACAGGGACTCCTGCTTCTGGATTCTTTGCGGGATTAAGATCAGTTCCTTTACACGTGCCTTTTTCTGGGATTTCCCCCCATCATATAACCACTAGATGGCACTGCAGTAAAGCAGAATTGTGCATTTTCATGAGGCTTCTATGGAGAGAGGAAATACTAGACTTCCCTTGTCATGCAAAAAAACCTGTGATAATGGTTACAAAGAGCGGGAGATGCCTTGGAGCAAGATGTTGTTGTCGAAAGGACCTGCACTTCTGAGTGCACAATAAAAGCCTCAGGTAGAAAGGCCTCATAGGGATTTATGACTCCTGCCCTGTGAGTGCTGCTGATGCTGGTAGTGGTGAGATTGACAAGGTCACATTTTGAACAGTAAGTAGGAAACATTAGCTTGCTGTCATCTGAGGAGGGTGGAGGTGTGCCTGAGGGAAAGGGAAAGGAAATAAAAAAATTCGAAGGAAAAAAGGTAAATCAGTATTGCGTTTTGCTCTTCTAGCACAAGAAAAATTGGCAGTTGCTCTGTAGATAATTCGGAGTGCTCTGTGGCATTTCACATGAATTTTTTTAAAAAAATATTTCAATGCCTAATTGGGGGTGCAGTGGAAAAAAAGGGAAAAGAAAGAAAATAATACATTGAACGAATGCCATGTTTTCCAGGAAAACTGGGTAATGGATTTTGTGTGTGTGTGTGGATGTTAAAAGCAAGTCTGTTTTGTGGGGACATGCTCCATCTGGACGCTCCACCTTTGGACATGTGGCCCCTGATAGGTCACCCAACACGGCCCCTGATATGAAAAAGGTTGTGCATCCTTGTCCGATGCAGTTTAAACCCTCAGGAGTTCAGGGAAACACCTGAACAGGAATTTATGAAATTAATAAATATATGAAATTAATAAACTTTACCTCTGGTTGTTTTTTCTTTGCAACTATCAGCAAAAGCCGTAAGAGGTGGTGCTGTTCAGGTTGTTCCAGATGAGACATCAATGCTACCAGCTCTCTCAAGTGGCTGTTAATTGGCTGCACTTGTTTATCATATAAAGAGGGCAATACACGTAGCAGCATGGAATTCCCTGTTAAGAAATTGAGAATAATAAAAAGTAGCCTGCACTGTTTACCTTGACAACAAATGTTTCACTTTGAAATATCACTCAAGCTGAAGAGATAAAGCAATACAAAAATCAGGATATTATTACCCATGATTTCTGGGAACCAACATTTGTGCTGAAACACATGGCACAACAAAAGAAAAATACATTTTCCACCAAGAAATCAAAATATTTTCTAATGCGGAATGCAACTAAGCGAGGCAACATGGCTTGTGTACAAAGCAAACCTGCTTGAATTTTCAAAAATTTGGATATTTAATTGAGCACTAAACCACACTGCAAGAGTGACTGTTAAATGAGCATGAAAAGGAAGGCAAGCCATTGCATTTTAACTATCCTGGATTTACAAAACCTATGTTAAACAGAAATCTGGAAACAATATTTGGTTTTTAAAAGTATACAATTAGCATAAAGGTAAACTGAAATACAACTAGTTAGGATCCAATTTCTGGGGAATGGGTTGCTGGTCGAGCATGAAAAATGAAAGATAACAACCAGGACAAAATATTCTCACACAGTTGTGAGAGTCTGTGTTTGAAGATGTGCGTGCACAATTTAATTTGAAACCAGGCTTCACAGAAAAATCTATAACATGAAACATTGTACAAGCCGACCCTGGAGTGATTGAAGTTTCATGCTGACAACATATGGAAAACATCTGCCTATCACTATATTACATGGTTTCACTCTCTAAATCTTCTAAAACATACTGAAAGCCTCTATGGATTCACTTTCCAGCAAAAAATGTGCATGCTGGCCTCCTATACTTTCATTTTAATTTGCTCACTCACTCTCTTAGCATGGAAGACAACCAGGTCACTCAACAGTTGCAGGATAGCAAAGCTTCAGGCTGTTAGTAGAAACATAACCTACACTCCACCTCCCAACAACCAGTATATGGAATGCCACATATATGGTTTAACATCTCAAAAACAATAGTTAAGTTGTATCTGAGCTCGAAGTCCACATATCTTGGGATAGGACAAAACCAGAGTTACCTTCAGTGAAACACACATCTTTTAATCCTTCTGTCTTTTGTTAACTTTTTAACTAAGGCGTATTCACAAGAAATGCTTAATGTGCCTTTTTGCTGTCCCGCGTTGTGCATGTTTAAATATCAGTGTCACATCCAGATAGTATATATTCTCGATCATTTGGTTTTCCCTGGGATTTCTTCTGGAACATACTGAGAAATAGATGTCACCCCTTCCTGATTAAGGCTCCAGGTCTGGGACCCATAACAAACACATACATTTCTCATTAATGTGATACTAACGTTACCACATTACTCCACACAATGTCTTGATCGACATCCTGAGAAATATTGTCTGCTTCAAGCTTGCTTGTTGCTGCTTGAAGTAGCAAGCTGGAGTGCCTACTAGTGAGATTTATTTGGTAAACTGAAGCACTTTCCCAAGAATACATTTCGTTATCAGAGATGCTCCAGCATCCAGTTTCAAGCAGCAGATTTGTCCTCCATTGTTTGTTTGTTTTGATCTACTCTGTGTACAATTATCCTCAGTAATATTCCACTACATAATATTTATCTCATATTTACTATATCCAAAGTTACTGATTCACTTGATCTATATCTATTACCACAGTAAATCAATGATTTGTCTCTTGTTGTTATCTGTCTTGTCCTTATCCTTCATTGCTATTTGTGCAGGAAACACAATACAGCAGCTCTGGTGCCAATGACATGTCCTGTTCTTTTTCTAGTATAGAAGGATGTCCGAATAGAAAAGGCGCATGGATACCATGTTCCTCTATGGGAAATGGTGATCAGCAACTAATAATACATGCCTTTAAGATTGTGTGTGTTCGCAAGACCTGTAACTGCACACCCATCAGATTACTTGAACTAAATATCATATATTTTGGAGGATATTTAAATGGAACCTCCATATTCAAGAGAGAACAATATTCCTCTAAATACCAGGTGCTGGTGGGACGATTATTGAGCAGCGCCCATTGCTTTCATGCCCTACTTGTGGGTTTCTAACAGCATCTGGCTGGCTACTGTTGGAAGCCAGATTTTGGACTAGATGGATCTTTAATCTGATCCAGCAGACCTCCCTAATTATGATTCAAATGCCTGTTTCACATATTATATCCTACACCAATCATTTCGACATTTTCAGATGTTATGGATAAAATGGTATGTTTTGCATCATTTTGAAAACATGTAGTTATTTTTATTTAAGGATGCTTATAGACTGCCTTGGATTAAAACCAAATATGAACATTTAAATTAATAACAAACTAAAACCATTTTCATCAAGTAAACCACCCTAAACAGTAACCCTGACATCCCTGACCTCGTCCAAGATTGATGTGTCCCTCACAGTGGAATGGAATGGCATCATCAAATTATTTAGTCTAGGAGTGTTTGAGTCAGCAAGAGACTGGGAAGGATTGCCTCAAAGGCCTGATGGCTATCAACTCTTTTCTTACATCACAGTGAGTCAGTCACCACTGCTGACATTGACCTGGACCAGAGACAGGATGCTTCTGATGAAGTAAGATGGCACTAATACAGTGCTATTAGTCTTTTCATGGAGGATCACCACACCTTAGTCTGCCAGGCCTCTTTGAAGCAGTCCATTCTTGCTTTAAATATTCAAATACGGTAATACAGAGGGGCGCCCTGGGACCAGAGACCTGACATTGTCATTATTCATCCTTTATTTAAGCCTCCATAGTGATTTAGAACTAATGATGCATTTCATACCTCCTACCAATAGAAAAAAAAGTGAGCATCAATCTGGGATTTCCAATTTCAATTCTTATACAGCATGTGAAGAGATGTTCATTCTTAAATCCAGAGGTGTCTTTTCATATAAAACTTGGGAAACAGTTGGGTCCTTGTTAATTAAAAGGTGTGAAGTAAAAGTTGACTAATGGATTATTCTATAGGGGAAATGTTTGGCTAATGAGTTATGAGCAGAAAAAGGAAGCATCTCCTGCCTGCCCAGGCTGTCTTTGGCACACTTTCCTGTGATGGTGCTACATAAAAGATACTTTCATATGGCAACATTTTACCCTGTTGTTGATTCAAGACACTACCACCACCGGGTTTCAATTTCATACCCAGTGTATTCTGACAAGTTGATGGAATATCAATATTGATACAGATTTTTGAGAAGTAGTCACCTGTATAATATTCTTGAAGTATGAAAACATGGGACTAGAGGAGGAAGGAAATCTATTTTAGCTGTAGCTAAACTACTACAGAGAATTGCTAGATCTTTTGGAGCCAATGACCCCTTCCTACAGTATCCAGGGGTGGATCTACACTAGTGCCTATTACGTTTTTTCCTACCACTGGAAACGTTTTAATTTGTGTCGTTTTTAAACATCACGGGGCACACTCCAGTATCGTCACGTTACTAACTTTTTGCTTTCCTGGTATTCATTGATTATAGAAGGACACACTGTTTATTTTATTGCTGTAGCTTGTTCTTCGTCGCTGGTCTCTTTGCTCTGCCCACTTCCTGATCTCCTGGCTTCACCTCCCCCCTCCCCCGGTTGATTTTTTAATGAAATTAAACAAATGCTTACATCTGCATCAGTTTTAAATATAAAGAGTTCAAAATCGGCACAGTAATAGCTATTAAGGAGGGCTTTCAGTATACTAATTTTAAATCAGATTGGATCATCCATTGATTTGTTATGATTTTTTTAATGGAAATAAAACAAATGCTTACATCTGCATCAGTTTTAAAGTTAAAGAGTTCAAAATTGGCACAGGGGCAGTTCTTATGAGGGCTTTCAGCATACCAAATTTTAATCAGATTGGGTCATCCATTGATTTGTTATGATTTTTTAAATTTCCTCCTCAAGCCCTTTGGAGCTTATAGTGCACTAGTTTTAGGCACCGAAAGGAAGTATCCATGCCCTCAGGAAAGCAATTGGCTGACAATCGATGATTCAAAAGTCAGTGAGATACAGCTACTACGATGTAAGGGGGCACATACTTGCAATGCTATTTAAACGTCACAGCAGAAGAAATACAATGAAAGGAAGGAAGGAAAATATGACGACGATAAAATGTAAGAACCATAGCATCATGTGACCCAATAAGTTATCACAACCCTTCCTTAACATTTTATTT